>NC_065582.1:168963180-169281930 GCF_024542745.1 Macaca thibetana thibetana
GTAAAAATTTGAGTTCACAATTCCTAACCTACATCTAGATCTTCAGTTATTTGCTTTTTTGTAGTTATAACAACTTGTGCAAGTGATTTAGGAGACTCACTAACCAGTCAGCAGCTGAGAAGCATTCTCTTTGTCTGTCTGTCTGTTTTTCTCCCTCTCTTTTGCCAGGTCCTTTGGTCTCACACATGGATTTATTCCACAATATAGTATAAAGAGACAAAAAGTGAGTGGGTGAATAAAACAGAGTAGCACCATTTATTGTGCTTTAAACTTTGCTGTAAATTCAATCCTAAAGTATAGCCCTAGTCACATGATATGGGTCTAATAATGTCTGTCCTTTATGGCAGATATAATCATATTGAATTGATAAAGTGATGATGTTAGTAATACATTTCAGGACAGTTAACTAAAATACCTAAAAGTAAAGCTAGTATCTCCTTTAAATACATAATACAAAGCAAGATTAGGTTTGAAAAAAGGTGAGGAAGAATGTTCATAGAAGCCTTCAAAGATTTCTAAAGATAATCATCAAGCAATAGTATATCTTTGAATCCTATGTGCAACAGGATATTTCTTGTTTTGATAGTGCACTTTAGTTAGGTTACATGTGCTAATATAATCTAGCTTGGACCAAAAACGTATCACATGGGTTTATAAAGTATGTCTTTTATATTTTTCCAATTATGAAGTTAACAAATAAGAAGGGACTTTAAAAAGTTCATGGAAAAAATGGAATTCAAAGATAAAAATAAAAAATACAAAGTTTATTTCTCAACATAAGCTCCATCCAATTCAAGACACTTTTGTAAGCAAGGATACCAGCCATTTAGTCCATACTCAAAAGAACTGGGAATGTAACCGTGTCAATGCAATTTTTTTTACATTATTAACTGAAGAAAAATTGGTGACCTTTAAAGTTTTTTTAAGATTAGGAAACAAAAAAATTAGAAGACATCAAATGAGGATTATAAGGTGGATGCCTGATGATTTCCCATCATAACTCTTGCCAGATTGCCCTTGTTTGATGAAAGAAATGAGCAAGAGCATTATTGTGGAGGACTCCCTGGTGAAGCTTTCCTGGGCATTTTTCTGCTCAAACTTTGGCTGCCTTTCTCAGAACACTCTTATAATAAACACATGTTATTTCTTTGACTCTCCAGAAAGTCAACAAGCAAAAAGCCTTGAACATTCCAAAACACTGTTGCCATAACCTTTGCTCTTAGTCTGTCCGCTTTGGCTTTGACAGGACCACTTCCATCTCTTGGCAGCCATTGCTTTAATTGTGTTTTATCTTCAGGATTATATTGGTAAAACCATGTTTCATCGCCTTTTACAATTCTTTGAAGACATGCTCTGAATCTTGAACCCACTGGTTAAAATTTTTTCATTGAAAGCTCTGCTGTTGTCTGCAACTGATCTGGGCGCAATGGTCTTGGCACCCATTGAGTGGAAATCTGCTCAGCTTTAGTTTTGGAGTCAGAATTGTGTGAGCTAATATCCATCAAGATGTCTATGATGTTGACTATCATTGCTGCTGTTAATCACCAGTCTTCTTCAATTGGGATGCAAACAAAATGAATTTTTGTCCTCACAAATTGATGTGGATGTTCTGTCACTGCAGGCTTTATCTTCAACATGATCTCATCCCTTAAAATGAGTTGTCCATTTTTTTTTGACCTCTGAACTTTTTATTGGCCTCCTCCTCCCCAGAGGGGACCCTGCTTCTGCTGGCTTAATGTTTCAAAACTTTGGTGTCATTGGTCTCAGGTACCACTTTGCCATCCACTATCCGGTGGCTGGTGGTCTTTTGGATGGTTTGCATGGAGTTGCTGCTGTCCAGGGCATCACCAAGATTGAAGTCCTCACCGTCTTCCAGCAGGCGTCGATAGATGATGATCTTAGCCTCCAGCTTGACCTTGATGTTTGGCAGGACCTCGTACTCCTGGGCCTGGTGCCGCCCCTCTGCCCGGGTCTGTGCCAGCTCCGACTCCAGGTGCAGGAGGATCCCATTGAGCTACTCCATCTGTAGGGTGTAGTGGGCCTCCACCTCCCTCAGGCCATTCTCCAAGCTGGCCTTCAGGTTTCTCATCAAGTCCAGGTCCATCTCCAAGGACTGGACTATAAGTCTCAACTTCATGAGCACCATCTCAGCAGCTCTAGCTCCGGCAGACTGCGTGGTGATCACTGTGGTGGTCTCCTCAATCTGCTGAGACGCTGAGACCAGTAACTTGTCTAGCTCCTCTCGGTTCTTCTGAGCCAGCTTGTTGTATTGGGCCCAGATGTCTACCATGATCTTGGCAAGGTCCTGAGATTTGGTGGCATGTACCTCCACAGTCACCCTAGAGCTGGCAGTCTGGGCTTGTAGGCCTTTTACTTCCTCTTCATGGTTCTTCGTGAAGAGCAGCTCCTCCTTGAGAGCCTCCATCTGTGTCTCCAGCTGCAGCCGAGTGACATTGGTTTCATCAGTAACTTTGCAGGAGCCCATGATGTTGCTCTCCACAGACTGGTGCACGGCCAGCTTTGTCTCATACTTGACTCTAAAGTCATCATCAGCAAGACGGGCATTGTCAATCTGCTGAACAACGCAGACATTTTCCACAGTATTTGCAAAAATCTGAGCCCTTAGGTCCTTGTTGGTCTTGAACTAATGGTTCCAGTCTCTGCCCTGGGGTCCCTTCTTCTCCAGGTGCCCCCGATTTTGCTCTCCAGCTTCTCTAGTTCTTGGTGTCCAGGCTCCTCACTCTGTCCAGATAGGAGGCCAGGTGGTCATTCAGGCTTTGCATGCTCTGGCCATTCAGGCCTTACGTGGTCTTCTCGTTCTGGATGCCTTCCTTTCATGCCAGACCCCCAGCCATCCCCATGGCCAGGTCCCCGGACCTGAAGCCACCGTGGAAGCTGGTGGAGCAGGACATGGAGATCAGGGAAACAGAGCTCCCGGAACCTGCATAGATGCCAGCCACGCTGCTGACCAGTCAGGCACCATAGCTGGGTGCCTGGACGGAGTCCAGGAACCAGTAGCTGGTGGAGAAGGTGGAGCAAGTGGTGAAGCTCATGCTGTACGGGGAGGAGAGCGAGAGGACAGGACTCAAACTTTGCCAACGACCAAGTTATCCATTTTTAAACTGCTGATTTCTTTAGGACATTATCCTCATAAACTTTTTCAAAATTACTAGTGATTTTACCATTCTTCCATCCAAGCTTTAACGTATAATTAATATGTGTTCTTACTTCAATTTTAGCAGAACTCATGTTGCTCTGATACTGGATGTTTTCAAACTGATGTCTTATCCTTCTTAGTGCCTCAAGCTAGATGCCGTTTACACATGTTATAACAAGTTAGTAGTTTATTTTGGTGCAAAAAATTTTTGAAATTTATGCATAGTTTTTTTATAATGTGCGTTTTCCATGAACTTTGAAGACCCCTTGTACTTTTACTTATTTACCATTTGGTGATTTAAATAAAATATAAGTGCTTAGCCTGCATCTTTTTTTTCTCCTATTATTTCTACTAACGGCTAACATTTACTGGACTATTAATATGCCAAGTACAGAGTTAAGTATTTTATCTACAATCTCATATAATCCTTACAGCATCCAGTGAGCAAGCCCCATAAATATTATCTCAGGTTCTATTATTATTTCTGTCTTAATGAATGCAGAAACTGAGGCATGGAGAGAATATGTAACTAGCCTAAGTTCATAAAGATGGCTAAGATCCCGAACTATAGCTAGGTCGAATAGGAAAACGAATAGTGTCCCTCTTTCCTATCAAGTTCTAAACAAACAATGGAAGTGAAGGCTAAAATTGTATTTTTCTTATAGGCCCATAGTTCCCTCTTTCAGATGTTTTTCAGAATTCAAAATTCTTTGTTTTGAAACAGGTAATACAATGTTTTGTAATATCTCCAACAAGTCTGAGATAGCACCCTGTGATCAAATGTATTGACATTTATGCAGGACCAGTTTATATCAGCTTAAGTCACGTTTTGCTACCAAATGTCATGGTAGTTGTGGTGGGGGTGGGTTTGTTGCCTCTCCTCACCTCCAAATAGTATATTTTGAAACCTTCTTGCATTTTAGAGCGATGGACCTATTAATGATAGATGCTGGTTGGAAGGCTTCTTTTTAAGTCTTTTAAACAAGTGTTTTAACTAATACTGAAACACAGAACTAGGGAGACTTACCACTTCAGTCTCTTAACAACGGTGGATCAGAGAAGGCCTATTCATTTAACACTGATCTACCTGAGTAAGGGTTTAGACATTTAAGGAGTAGAGATCTAGTATCTCTACAAGTAGGCCCATTTCTAAGAGGAAAAAGTGTATCCCTACTCAGAAAACAAGTATCTCTAGTCATCCTTCCCAATTTACCAATCACCCTGCATCTAAAGGATCAGAGTAAATAAAGGGAATGGAGCCAGACCAGAAATGTGTGTATAAAAGCCACCACCCCCAATACTAAATCTCTATATCACTATTATAAACTATGTATATAAGTGATCTGTTCTTATCCCACACTTCTTACTATAAAATCGTTCAGTTGTTTTACCAACTGTATAAGTTTCAGATAGAGTTGTATTATTACTGTTGAACTTTGTTATAGTTGTAGTTGATCAAAATGGTTTGGTTAAAACTCTCTATGATATTCTCATTTTACAAAAATATCTTAGGATATCCATGCTAAAATATTTAGGAGTAAATTGTCCTTATTCTGCAGTTTCAGTGGTTCTACAAATAAAAATAAAGTAAAAAGAAAGCTAATTTGGCAGACTAGTAACAGTTCTTGAATATTAGTAGAAGCTGTGTCATTGTACTATTCTTTCATTTTTTATTTATGATCAAAATTTTTCTATATAGGCCGGGCGCGGTGGCTCAAGCCTGTAATCCCAGCACTTTGGGAGGCTGAGACGGGCGGATCACAAGGTCAGGAGATGGAGACCATCCTGGCTAACATGGTGAAACCCCGTCTCTACTAAAAAATACAAAAAACTAGCTGGGCGAGGTGGTGGGCGCCTGTAGTCCCAGCCACTCGGGAGGCTGAAGCAGGAGAATGGTGTAAACCCACGAGGCGGAGCTTGCAGTGAGCTGAGATCCGGCCACTGCACTCCAGCCTGAGGGACAGAGCGAGACTCAGTCTCAAAAAAAAAAAAATTTCTGTATAAAAAATCGAGGAAAGAAAAAATCCTTGATGATGACATTCAGGACATACATGAAATGCACATTTTACAGAATTGGAGAATTTAATGGATACAGAATTATAAGAATTTAGATGTTTTCCTAGTTAATGCATGCACATTGTACATTAGGATAAAATTTGGTTGCTTATACAATTTATGTTCACATACTGAGTGTTTTAATATCTAGTAAAGTATATCTGAATGAATATTAGAACTCTTGAGAATAAGTTGTTCTGCTTCTATGTCTAATTCTTTATCTATTTTAGTTTGGTACCAGAGAATGTTTAATTGTAAGAAATAATTAAATATGCCACATTTTTGGTTGATATATTATTATAAAGCTAATTAAATCTACAAAGCTTTTATTGCTAATTCCCAGAAAACATTGGCAGTTATGGACTGATGCTAAAAGACTTCTGAAGTCATTAATTTGTAATAAAAATAAATTTAAATGTTGGTGATTTGCATTTCTCTTTTTAAAATGATTATTATATTTATTTCTTCCCTAGATCTTCCTCAGAACTGTGATCCTAACATTCCCCTAGTTGCTCAGGAATTAATGAAAAAGATGATACGTCAGTTTGCGATTGAGTACATTTCAAAAAGTGGTAAAACTCAAGAGAATAGAAATGGTTCAATTGGACCAAGTATAGTATGTAAAAGTATCCAAATGAATCAAGCAGAAAGCTCCCTTCAGGAAGAACAGGAAGGCCCCTTAGACCTCACTGTGAATCGAACGCAAGAACAAAATACTCAGCAAGGTAAGATTTTTTGTGTGCACATAGTATATAATTTGATGTTTTATATCGTCAAATGTGTATTTATAATTTTATATTCATAGCCAAATTTATTTTGGATGTAATATGACTTTTAATTTGCTTATGTAATATGTACTGGAGAAAAGCACCTATTTGCATCCTCTGTATTTGCATCTTTGTGTATAAAAGAGAAAATTTGAGTTACTCGCAACTCCGTTTGCAATAAAAAAGTGTATCCTAATAAACAGCTTAAAAATAAAGCATATAAATAAATAAAGGATATAAATAAAGAGATGTTTATAAGAAATAATTATTTTTATAGTGGACAGCTGAAAACAGTAAGCACTTGCTTGTTCAGTTTTTTCTTTTTGTATTTAAGTGAGGGGAAAAAAAGTAGATGATTTATCTTCCAGTTGTTTATAATGTAACTGGGAACAGAGGAAATGGAATATCTGTGACAAATGTAATGTTATCATGTAACTAACTATATGGAGAAACATTTGTCATAAGGAGCCTGAATGATGATGACCATGTTGGACTTACAGAGTTTAATTAAAAGAGAACCGTTACTTCACAGAGGAAAGGCAAGAGGAAGAGCCTTTTAAGTGTGTGTGAAGGACTTAAGTGTTTATCAGAACAAAGGATAATTTAGGTAGCTTTTGTTAATATGGGCTAGGAATAGTGTTGTCAGTCTTTGAAGCCATAAGAAAAAAAGTCAGCATTAAATTTGATTCCAGAAGGCAGTGATGTTAGTTTGGGGCTCTTAAGAAGAATATACTAGTTAGGCCAGGTGCGGTGGCTCATGCCTCTAATCCCAGCACTTTGGGAGGCCAAGGCGGTTGGATCACCTGAGGTCGGGAGTTCAAGACCAGCCTGTGACCAATATGGAGAAACCCCGTCTCTACTAAAAATACAAAATTAGCAAGCATTGTGGTGAGTGCCTGTAATACCAGCTACTCGGGAGGCTGAGGCGGGAGAATTGCTTGAATCCGGGAGGCAGAGGTTGCAGTGAGCCGAGATCGCACCATTGCACTCCGGCCTGGGCAACAAGAGCGAAACTCTGTCTCTTAAAAAAAAAAAAAAAACGACAAAGAGTATACTAGCTAGTGTTTGAAGATACAGTCTTTTCAGTATGTAAATCAGATTAAAATTTAGAGGGGCTGGAATATGGGAATAATTTTTCCTTTTTAGTTCCCTAACACTAGGTTGCAAGTATTTATGTGACAATATCTGACAAATTTTAAGATAATAGGTTATAAGACAGAGAAAGAATGTCAAAGATAACTATGATACTGCATGGGTGTCCAACCTTTTGGCTTCCCTGGGTTGCATTGGAAGAAGAAGAATTGTGTTGGGTCACACATAAAATACACCAACACTAACCATAGCTGATAAGCTTTAAAAAGCCGGTAGGGGGGTTCCCTGTGTTATTTTTATGATATCTGCCACCACAGATAAGTAAAAAAATCCTTGCAAAGGGTTGAATACCTGTGAAGGCTTAAGGAAAAAAGTATCAGTGCACAGAATTTTGGAACTCGGAAAATAGAGGATTTTTAGAATTGTTTTTATTTGCCTTTCCATGCCTTATATTCCCTTATATCTCCTCTCCTTTTGGGGATTTCTGAAGAGGCTAGAACATAGACTTTGGTATGTGACAGACTTGTGGTTGAAATCCTAGCTCTGCTACTTACTTAAGTTACTTGAACAAGTAACGTTACCTGTCAGACCTTTAATTTCTTCAATTGTAATTTGGCCATAATAATAATGGACCCATTGGAGCACTGTAAGAATTAAATATGTAGTAACAAACTCATGAAAGATACTCAAATTCTAGTCTCACCGTACTCTCTACCTCCCTTTCCTTATCACCATAGAAGAAGCCTTAGAAGTAATGTGATAATGATCTATAAATACTTGTATGACTGTTACACTAACGTAGGACTGAGTTTTCTGTGAATGGTCCAATGAGTTGAGTTAGGATCACTAGCTAGAGGGAAACAGATTTCAGGTCTAGATAAGAAAGAATATTTCTAAGGAAATTGCTAAGGAAAGAAGGACTGTTTCTCTGATTGTCTCGTCGTTGAAGGTATTGAAAAGCATCAGATGAGTGGTTAGAATAGATGGCATTTTGGCCCGGCATGGTGTCTCACCCCTGTAATTCCAGCACTTTGGGAGGCCGAGGTGGGTGGATCACGAAGTCAAGAGATCTACATCCTGGCCAACATGGTGAAACCCCGTCCCTACTAAAAATACAAAAATTAGCTGGGCGTGGTGGCGCATGCCTGTAGTCCCAGCTACTCGGGAGGCTAAGGCAGGAGAATCGCTTGAACCCAGGAGGTGGAGGTGGCAGTGAGCCGAGATTGCGCCGCTCCACTCCAGCCTGGTGACAGAGCAAGATTCCATCTCAAAAAAAAAAAAAAAAAAAAAAAAAAAAATAGATGGCATTTTAAAAGTAAATTTCCAGTCCTTAGATCTTTGATTCTGTGAAGTGGCAAGACAGATCCACGTATATGTAGAACACGAGTCATGTAATTAATTAAATTATTGTAATAGTCTAAACAAAGTGCAAAAATATGTGAAAATCCTCAGGTTGGAAAGAGTAGTGATAGTGGATATAAATCTATAACTAGTCTTCTTGATAATTTTAAGTTTTTGGATGACTTCTTGTCATATGTGATTCTAGTCTTCTTACTTGAGGATAGAAATTACTTAGTTTAATGTGGTTTGAAGTATAGAGGGCACGGGGAAGAATGATGATAGATGAAGCTCAAGAAGTAGGTAGGGACCAAATTTTGACTTTTCTTGGGATCATAAAAAGCTACCAGACTGAGAGTAACAAAATCAGATTTTCTTTTATGAAACCATTCTGCCATGGTATGGATTTGTAGTTTCTTAAAATTTGTCTACATGTACACCAAACAAGGAAAAATGAAGCACATGCCCTTTGATGCATTAGTGTGTACATATGGGTGTGTGTGTATGTACCCACTAACACAGTATGTGTACTAATCTTTCTATAAATATTTTAGGATTTAAATAAAGGTGTTATAAATAATTTTTAAATGTCTTGCTAATCACGATGACTTCACTGCCAGTATCTTATTGAATGATAATATACTTTAGAAGAGTTTCATTAGCAGTGATAGAGAGTATAAACCCATATTTCACATAGCTTCCTTAAGAATTTAACCTTTTTTTGACCTGATTTCACTGTTTTTACCTCATAGTATAGTCAATAAAGAGCTCGTACTAGTGATAGCAGTGTCAGTTATGCCTTTTGTTAATGTTGCTATTTGCTAGTGCTTACATTTTTCATATTATTCTCACTCTAATTTTTTAACAATACTTATTTAAGCCAGTTATTTATTTGGTGAGTTACTTTATTCAAATTAGATGACAATAGATAATCTATCCATAAATGATATAGATACATTTGTGGATAGTATAAACCATAAGTTTATGAAATTCTCCATGCCAAATGGTTTTATAGGTAACTTTATATACTCTTAAAGCAACAGATAATTCCTATTTGTGCTTTCCTTTTTTTCTACTCTGTTTCAAAGAGTAGAAAAAAAAAGAAATGTTGGTATAATCTTGATGCCAAAACCAGACAAAGATAGCAAAAGAAAGAAATACTGCAACTTACAAACCTAGGTGCAGAAATCCTTAATAAATATCAGCAAATTGAGTAAAGTGAGGTATAAGGACATAATAATGACTAAGGAGGCATGGATGATTAAGCATTTGAAATATTTTCTTAATTTTCTAAATTAAAAATTATATCCTAATAGATATGAAAAAAATTTATTCTATAAAAGCACTTATCAAACTAATAATCTATGGGCACTTTCACTACCAAAAACATTATAACCTAAAGATTTAAAATAAAAGATGACACAAAAAATCCACACTATCATCCATTTTAAACATTTGATTTAAACATTTGATGAGAGGTCTTTACTCAACTACTCTATTAGAAAATCTAGTTTTAAAGAAGTTACATTTGCAATAGCTGCAACAACAGGAAAAACAGTGAAATGCCTAAGAATGAAACAGATAAACTGTATCAGGTCTTATGGAGAATATTATAAAAATATATTGAAGGAAGAAAAAGAAGAGCAGGAAAATGAATGATTCCTTAAATGAATGTGAGGACTGATGCTTACAGATTCAGTGTCATTCCGGGCAGAATTCTGACAGGATTTATTGTTAAATGTGGCTTGCCAATCCTAAAATTTACAAGCAAGACTTAAAGAACCAAGAATAACCAAGTCAAGGTGGTAAATAAAGTCTTGCTAAATGTAGCAGCACTTATTAAGTGCAGTAATTAAAACAGGGTGCTATTGGCCAGGATAAAAATAAGTAGGACAGATCAGTCCAAACATTAGCTCCCAAACATTAGTGGAATCTTAGTACAAGACAGAAATGTCATTATAAATCATTGGGAAGGATACCGTATTCCTAAATAGTTCCAGGGCAATTGATTACCCAAAAGGAGGATAAGGGGCAGATCCCTACCTTACACCACTCATAAAAATAGTTCTAGTTGGGTTTAAAGGCTAAATGTGAAAATCAGAACTGAAAGAGAGGAAATTATAGGATAATATCTTAATTCAAAATAGGGAAGAAGTTCTTAAAATGCAAGAATCACAGTCCATACAACAATTTTGCATATTTGACTATACTTAAATCTAAAACTTAAGTATAAAGTCACTGAAGAAAGTGAAATGTCAAGCCTCATCTGTAACTGATGTATCTAGCAAGCATTCAGCTAACAGAACTACAGCCAGTTAGACAGACAACTGATGAGAAAAATAGACAAAGACAAGTCTCAGAAGAAGATATTGGAATAGGCAAATAAGCAAAGAAAAAGATACTTGTAAGAATATCTTGCCTAGGCTTCTTCCCTATATAGGATTCTTTTATTCTGTATTATAAGAGATGGTAATTCAGCTTCTGAGTGAGTAAGTATGTACCAAAAATCTTTGACAACTCTAATATTTAAGCTCATATCTATGAAGAATGTACTCATTGTTTTATATTTTTTCATCTGCAGTAGCATTTTACTTTGCTGTAAATACTTGTAAAAATTATTATGTCTCCAAGACTTCTCTTTTCCATGATAACCTTTAGGGTTTTCTTCCATTTTGTTTTGTTTTTCTTTCTGCAACAATATGAGAAACTCTAGTCCTTTGACATAGTAATGCTGTAAATGTTTGTTGAAACTGTTGTTTCTTCAAATGTCTGTTTACTATACAAATCTTTTCAGCTTCCTTAATTGTACTTCATAAGTCAGTTTCCATCTTACTCATTATCATTGCCTTCTCTTTCACAAGCTCTACACTCACTTAAAATATGGTTACCCTGAGGAAAACATGCCTATTTTCCTCTCCATTGTACTTTCTATCCAGGCATTTCAAATATTTGAGGATATTTCTTTGTGCATTTTAAATTATTTAGATTTGTATAAATACTCTGAGCCTCAAAAGCTGGTAGAAAAGTAAGGCATGCATTGCCCATACCCAGGATTCTTTTTCGTCCTAGTACATTAAGAAACAGGTATAAATAACATTAGTGTGTCAAGTATGTATTTTTTAAATATCAGTTTTAATCTGGGGCCAGAGTAAAAACTCGTAAATTCCAATGTACAAGAAGAAATTTGCAACTTAGAGACCTTTATCATTACTGTTACAACTATGAAGCATAGGCAATCCTATACAGAACAAGATCAGATTTGGCAGAGATGGAACAGCAATACTTCATTAACTTTGTTAATGCAGTTTTCTACCATAAGAGATCCAGTGAGTATTCTGGTAGAACTTTCATCATAGTAAACCTCTCAATGCATTGTAATTGTTTGCATGTTTATCTGCCTTTGGGAGCAGGAAACTTGTCTTTTTTCACTTTTATGTCTCCACTGCTTGGTATGGTACACAGTATATTGGATTTATTTATTAAATTAAAAATCTTCACCATCCTCAAATGCCACTGATAACTAAAATGAGAATTGAGACTTGACCATTGCATTTAGGATGTTTCTGCAGTGAAATTTTCTATTTTAAACATTTTGGTTAGAAAATATTCTGAAATATACATTTTAATACTTTTTAAAATGCCGTGCGGAACATTGTGTCATGATAATGGACATAAACTATTGTACTACCATGTAATGATTTGAAATTTTTAGGATTATTTTCTTTTTTTTTATTATTATTATTATACTTTTAAGTTCTAGGGTACATGTGCACAACAACGTCTCTTAATTAGCAAAAGATAAGTTTTTTTTACTTACTTCGAAATGTTATCAGTAGGGTAAACTTTGGAATCCACAACTTCTAGTAAATTTCCTGTCAACAAATTATGTATAGGACTAATACTAAGTAGGCTTCAAGTGATTATTTGAGAGACTATATTGCATAAAATATATGAATTTCAGCCGCATATTTAGCTGTCATTAAGTATCCTTTGTTGCTGCTGCCACCACTGTTCTGCTTTCTTGGCTGTGATTAAGGTAGGTGTTACTATGTGTAAGAGAGCCACGTATAGTTTTATGATGTTATGTATGCTTAATTATGTGGTTTATAAATTAAGTTTTGTAATTCTGTTTGGAAATCACTAAACAGTTTAAAGTTCAGTTCAAAAAAATTTCTATGTCCACTAATGCAATTGTCTATCTTTTTCTATGCTGAGCTTTTGTTTTCTGTGGCTAAAAACATGTGGAAGAAAGTGTTATATTCCATGCTTGGGAAGATGCCATGTTTTAGTCTACCTGAAAAATAAAACATATGTCTAGATGGTCCTGTGTCCCTTCTAATCTAACCTTCTCTGACTGCAGGGATAGAAGAAACAGGTGATACTTTAAAATTCCAGATCTAGGCCTACGCTGTCCTGCTGAAAATGCTTTAATGGCTTCATATTGCCCATTAGATAAGGTTTAAAATCCTAAACTCCAGGAACCAGCCCCTGCCCACCTATCCAGCCACATCTTGTGTCTCTGTTTCTTTAGTCTTCATATTGGCTTCTTCTCATTTTCTTAAATATGTCGTACACTCTCAGAACCTCAGAACACTGACAGAAAAGCTGCCTTCTACCCCAACCAATTTTTTTTTACAAATATGTATTACTTATTTTTTTCCAGGTCTCCTTTTAAACATTACTTTCTTAGGAAAACCTCCTCCACACCTCCCGTATTGGATGTACACAGACACACACGTTGATATTCTTATTCTTACTCGCATTTAATTTGGGGTTCTTACTGTATTTTTATATAATATCCTATATTGTTTTGTAGCATTTGTGACCCTTGTAATTATTTGTTTCAGCCATCTTATCTGCTATTTGTCCTGTTATGCTTTTTTTCCCTCCTTATTTTCTTTTGGATTGGGTTTCCTCACTTTTCTTTCTTTGCTTATTTTGAAGTTATATACTCTACTGCTATTCTGTTTGTAGTTACCTAAGGTTTTAAAGGTGTACTTAATATAAGAAATTTAGAGTCACCTGCCCTGACACTTAACAGCTATCTTCAGTGCTGTGTTTCCCTTCTTGTGACATCACAACTTAAACCACAACCATTTGTTTTATATCATCAATTTTTGTTGAGAATTACATATATAGTTATCATCTCTTTTGCTTATCATTTCTTCTTACATTTCACATGTTCTTCTGGGATCAGACATTCCTTAAATAAGGACTTATTGGTAGTAAACTCTCAGGTTTTTTTGTGTTTTTATTTCATTTTCTTTTTCACTTTTGTTCTTAAAAGATGTTTTCTCTAGGTACATAATTATCTGTTTGCTACGATTGTTGTGGCTGCCAACTAATAGTCTTTTCCTTAGAGGTAACTTTACACACTCTACTTTTGGGCGCTCTCTCTCGCTCTTTCTCTCCCTGTTTTGTTTATGGTATTCTGCAAGTTGTCTTGGATATGTTTGGAAGTGGATTTCTTTTTTTTTTTTTTCTTTATATAAGCCACAGAATATATTTAATTCAGATTAAACATGAAACTAGAATAATGTTCTGTCCTTATCAAGTAGCAATTACATTGTTTTTTTAAAAAAAGAACAGTACATTTCTGTCTACATTCCAGCAGTCCAGTAAGGCAGCACAGGTGACATGCAGTTTGATGAGGTGACAGGGGAAGCAGATTTCTTTTCTTTATTCTACTTAGGAGTTACATGTTTCCTAAAACTAAGGAGAAATCTCTCATCAATTGTGGACATTTTTCAGCCATTATCTGTTCAAATATATTTTTACTCTCACTTTTATTTCCTGTCAAAATCCATTGAGACATATTTTGGATCTTCTTATTTTATCCTCCCTATCTCTTCCTTTTCATATTTCCCATCTCTTTGTTTCTGTGTAATATCATGATTAGTTTATTCAGAAATCTTTCCCAATTTACTAATTCTCTTTCAAGCTGTTTTAATCACGATTTAACCTGTGTCTTGAGTTTCTAATTTGTCATTATACTTTTCATTTCCAGAAGTTAATTGTTACTTTTTCCAAATGTGCCTGTCAGCATGCCCATAATTTTACAAAAGAATCACTAAGCATGATATCAAAAGTGACTGGGAGGGTTATTTTAGACAAGATGGTTCAGGAAGACCTCCATGAAGAATTGAGTTTGAGCTGAGACTTGAATAATGAGAGGAAGTCCTCCATATGAAGATCTAAGATCTGGGCATTTAAGTCAGAAGAAATATCAAATATAAATACAAAATATCAAAACTCAGGGCGGGAATGTATCAGATGTTTGAGGAACTGTATGAAGATTGTCTCAGTCAGTGAAAACCAAGAGATTGTTCAAAGCTTTTTTAATAAGGTGAGATTATAGAATGTCAAGAAATAAAATTGTTACGGTGTATATAAGCTGGATTTTTCTTTTTTCTGTTTTGTAAAGAATGTCATTTTTTAAAAAGTGCACTTTTCAAATTCAGAAGTTCCATAAATGCTACTATATAAAATGTCAGTTGACTAACTTAATTAGGTATATAAAGCAAAAAGAAAAAGAAAAAAGAAATTAGTGTCCTCTGTTGCCATTCAATTTTTTACAAAAATTTGTTATATGGGTTAAGTATTCCTTATCTGAAATGCTTGGGACCAGAAGTGTTTTAGATTTTGGAATTTTATCTTATTTTGGAATATTTGCATATACATAAGATATCTTGTGGATGGGGCCCAAGTCTAAACAGAAAATTCATTTATTTCATATACATCTTATACAAACAGTCTGAAAGTAATTTTATATAATATTTTAAATACTTTTGTGCATGAAACACTTTGTGTTAAGTACTCGTATGATGTAAAGTTGATCACCAACCCCATGGGTTTCCAAGTGTCAATTCTCGGTTTTTTTCTTTTCCCTTGTAATTTCTCCAAGTATTCTCTCCCCAAAGAGATAACTTTCCTACCTACTTTATAACCTTCAAGTTATCAATATGCCAAAATTGGGTTCTTATGTCCAGTTGTAATAAAGATGATATTTTGTATTTAATCTTCCTCTTGGTTTTCTGTTATATTAAGGACAAAATTTACATTTCTTTTAATGACTTACTAGGTTCTGCCAAGATTTTGTTCCTGCCTACCTCTCCGGACTTGTTCCGTTTCCTTCTCTTCTTGGCCTAGGTGCAAGTCATACTGTCTACGTCTGACACTTGCCAAGCCCACTCTGCTTCAGAGTTTTTCCTTCATCATTGCTGATCCCTTTGCCTGGGTTACTCTGCCTTCAGATATTCTTGTTTTTGTGACTTGCCCCCTGTTCATCATTTCTATCTTAGCTAGAGCATCACCTTAACAATAAGAAAATGATAAATTCCAAATTCCAAAATGTAAACAAAAGAAACTTTTGCATGACACAGAAGAAATCACTATTAGAAAAATCAAAAGACAGTGGCAGTCTGTGAAAAAATATTTGTACCTTATAAAATAAAAAATTATTCTAATCTATTAAGAGTTTCAAAAAATTGAAATGTAAAATATCAACAACCTGATAGAAAAATGAGCATAATTGTACTGTCAATTCATAGAAGAAATTTTAAAAGCCCTTAAACATAGGAAAATACTCTCAACCGTACTCATGTGATTCACAACTGTCACACTGATAAGAATTAAGTTTAGCTATATACCCTGTCAAAGCTGTTAAGCAACAGACATTTTCATGCATTACTGTGGAAATACAAACTGGTACAGTCCTTATGGAGGAATTGACAGTATCTGTTACATTTTATAAGTATTTGTCCTCTGACCTAGCAATCCGATTTCAGGAAATCAAGCCTTTAATTACACCTGCACAAATATGGAATGATATGCATTCAGGGTGATTCACTGGGACATTATTTGTAATAGCAGGACATTGGAAATAATCCAAATATCCATCAGTAGTGTCTTGGTCAGTTAAATTATTTATATCCACACAATGGAAGGCAAACATCAAAAAAAAAAAAAAAAAGGTGAGAATGATCTCTTGATAGTGAATTTCCAGGTTTTCTTGTTAGGTAATAAAAAGCAAGATGCAGAAATACATATATTACATGCTCTCTTTTGTGTAGAAAAGCAGGGAAGGTAAGCCAAAAACTAATGACAGTGAACATGGTTACCAAGAAGAGGATGAAGTAAATGAGGCAGATGAGACGGGAATGGAAGTGCTCTCAACAGACCTTGTTATTTAGTTTTATGTAAATATTCTGTATATTCCAAAGGATAAAAATTTTGTTAAAGTAAAGCAATCCCAAAAACTTGAAGTGGAATATAACAGATAAACCTGGCTGGGTCAAATTAGTAACATAATGTTAGTAACATAACATTGAGAAAAGAATTATATCAAGTGATTTTACCCAGCATTTTGACTATACATTCTTAGTGAAATCCATTCCAAGGGCAATAGAATATATTCTAAGGGCAAAAAAATACTTTAAAGTATGCTTAAACCTTTTTTTAGTAATACTAGTAATAATGTCATTACTTTTTGAGTCGGTAGAACAAATCAAATATGTAATCATGTTAACATCATTAGGAAACCAGTATTTTCAGTATAAGATAAAAAACAAGCAACATCAAGTATAAAACCTTATATTGCATGTGGATTGGAAACGCAGTGCAGACTGTGAATTATTTTCAAAAATACACATTTCCTCATCTGACCAATGGAACAACCTAAAAGCAATGAAAACTCAGTGGCATTGAACCTAAACCTGGAGTGTGGTCTCTAAGCATTATTTCTCTTTAAAAAGAAGAAGACCTCTTTGGACTTCAGGTTTGGACTAGGAAAAGTACAAGATGAGCCTGGAACATCTTGTGCCAGCAGGCAAGGAAGCCCAAAGATGAATTTGTTAAAAGAGTACAGGAGTCAATGTTAAAGGTTCCCAGGTGGTCAAATACAAAAATATTTGATCATCAGTAGAAGAACAATTTCAGTGGAATGAAAAATATTGAATGTTTTAAAATGTACTCATTTAAGAGAACCAGAAACTGAAAGTGTCCCCCAGAGTTGGTAGTCTCTTTTGGAGGTACACACCACACCAGTTCTTTACTGCGAAAATTAGCAATTAAAGGAAAGTGTTAAGCATTTATCTTGCTTTTTCTTTTTTTGTTTTTTTTTTTTTTTTTTTTTTTTTTGAGACGGAGTCTCGCTCTGTCGCCCAGGCTGGAGTGTAGTGGCCGGATCTCAGCTCACTGCAAGCTCTGCCTCCCGGGTTCACGCCATTCTCCTGCCTCAGCCTTCTGAGTAGCTGGGACTACAGGCGCCCGCTACCTCGCCCGGCTAGTTTTTTTGTATTTTTAGTAGAGACGGGGTTTCACCGTGTTAGCCAGGATGGTCGCGATCTCCTGACCTCGTGATCCACCCGTCTCGGCCTCCCAAAGTGCTGGGATTACAGGCTTGAGCCACCGCGCCCGGCCTTATCTTGCTTTTTCTATACAAATTGTATTTCAGGACAACCAAATCATTTAAAGAAAATTCTTGAAGAATGTTGGCTAATAAATATGGAAGGCATAATAGACTTAAAATATTACTATTTTTCCACTCCAGTAAGATAATTGAATCAAACAACAGCATCAGAAGATAAAGACTAATGTAAATTAATACAGCCACTATTGAGAACAGTTTAGAGGTTACTCAAAAAAACAAAAATAGGGCCACCATATGATCCAGCAATCCCATTGCTAGGTATATACCCTTAAAGAAAAGGAAATCAGTATATCAAAGAGATATCTGAACTCCCCTGTTTATTGCAGTATTATTCACAATAGCCAAGATTTAGAAAAAACTAAGTCTCCATCAACAGACAAATGGATAAAGAAAATGTGGTACATAAACACAATGGAGTGCTATTCGGCCATGAAAAAGAATGAGATGCTTTCGTTTGCAACAAGATGGATGCAACTAGAGGTTATTATGTTAAGCGAAATAAATCAGGCACAGAAGGACAGACTTTTCATGTTCTTACCTACTTGTGGAAGCTAAAAATTAAAGCAATTGAACTCATGGAGATAGTAGAAGGATGGTTACCAGAGGCTGAGACGGATAGTGGGGGGTGGGGTGAGGAGGAAGTGGGGATAGTTAATGGGTACAACAAAATAGAATTAATAAGATCTAGTATTTGATAGCACAACAGGATGACTATAGGCAATAACAGTTTAATTGTACATTTTAAAATAACTGAGTATAATTATGTTGTTTGCAACACGAAGGATAAATGCTTGAAGTGATGGATGCCCCATCTGCCCTGATGTGATCGTTATACAATTGTATGCCTGTGTCAAAATGTCTCATGTACCCCATACTCAGTAAGTAACCACAAAAATTAAAACTTACAAAAGAAACACAGGCCAAGCGTAGTGGCTCATACCTGTAATCCCATCACTTTGGAAGGCTAAGGCGGGTGGATCACCTGAGGTCAGGAGTTCGCGACCAGCCTGGCTAACATGGTGAAACCCTGCCTCTACTAAATACCAAAAAATTAGCTGGGCGTGGTGGTGCATGCCTGTAATCCGAGCTACTTGGGAGGCTGAGACAGGAGAATCACTTGAACCTGGGAGGCGGAGGTTGCAGTGAGCCGAGATCACGCCACTGCACTCCAGCCTGGGCAACAAGAGTGAAACTCCGTCTCAAAAAAAAGAAAGAAAAAGAAACACGATGATACATTGTTTCACATCCACTAGGGATGGCTAGAATCTAAAAGATGTGATAAGTATTGGCAAAGATGCAGAGATTTGGACCCTTGATACATTGCTGGTGAGAATATAAAATAATGCAACCCCTTTGGGAACAGTCTGAAGTTCCTCAAAAGGTTGCGCATCTGGTTACATAACCCGACAGTTCGACTCCTAGGAGGTTGGAAAAGGCTGTGGGGAGGGGGATGGAGAGAGGTTGATCAACAGGTACAAAGTTAGGTAGGAGGGATACTTCTTGTGTTCTATTGTACAATAGGGTGACTATAGTTAATGATAACATATTTCAAAACAGCTAAAAATATTTTGAATGTTGTCACCACCAAAACAAGTGTTTGAGGTGGTGAATATGCTAACTACACTGATTACTGTACAATGTATACATGTATACATGTATGGAAACATCACATTGGACCCCATAAATAGGTACAATTATGTGTCAATTCAAACCAATAAACATATATATATATATATATATATATATATATATATATGAAGATAAGTATAGAGGAAAGGTTATTTTGAGAACTTTACAACAAAGGAGTCAGATTGTCACCATCAGAACACACTGATCACTTGAGCATCATTGAAAATAGACTTTATGTACCTCTTGATATGTCACTTCACCTGTGAAGTATTCTTACCAAAAATGTTGAACATGGGTCTAAACAATTCTGAGACCGATGGTTCTTAAACATAGTCAGGAAGCCCTAAGAATCCCTGAAACCCTTTCAGGAGATATACCAGGTTAAAATTGATAATACATTATTTGTTCTTTTTACTCTTCATTCTCTCACAAGTATGTATAGTAAAGTCGCCTAGAAGCTACATGATGTGTGATATCTCACCACAATCAATGCAGAAGCAGATGTGAGAATTCAGCTGTTTTCTGTTAAGCTAGACATTAAAGAGACATACAAAACTTTTTAAAATATAATTCTTTTTACTCATTTTGAAGACTTTTTTCATAAATGTTTTTATGAATGTTAACATTTTTAGCGTTGTTATCAATTATACTTTTAAAATCTTTTTATTTAATTTCTGTTATGGTAAATATCAGTAGATATAGCCCACATAAACAAAAGGTCTTTAAGGTCTGCAATAATTTTTAAGAGTAAAAAGGAATTATGAAATCCACAAGTTTGAGAGTTACTTGCTTTATTGCCAATTCCACGTTTATCAGAATTATTATACAAGGAAATTTTTAAAAGCAAAGTAAATGATACCACAGGAAAACAGTGCCGATGGTCATCAACTTAAGATGGTTCAACTTACAGTTTTTCAACTTTACAATGGGTTTATTGGGATATACATGCATTTTTGACTTACTGTATTTTTTTATTTACAGTGGGTTTATCAAGACATAGCCCCATCGTAAATTGGGGAAAGTGCCGCCCTAAATTGGAGACCATGGCCAGGCATGGCGGTTCACACCTGTAATCCCAGCACTTTGGGATGCTGAGGCAGATAGATCACTTGAGGTCAGGCATTCAAGACCAGCCTGGCCAAAATGGTGAAACCCCATCTCTACTAAAAATACAAAAATTAGCCAGGCATGGTGGTGCATGCCTGTGATCCCAGCTACTTCGGAGGCCAAGGCTGGAGGATCACTTGAACCCAGGAGGCAGAGGTTGCAGTGAGCCAAGATCATGCCACTGCACTGCAGCCTGGGCAGCAAAGCAAGACTCCATCTCAAAAATAAATAACTTAAGACTCAAATGTATCACACTAAGAATCAAATGTAACACAGACATATTATTTGATTCTAATTGAACATACCAACTGTAAAAACACATTTTGGACTCAAGAAATTTCAGTGCAAATTAGGCATTAGAGGATAACTTTACCTATTGTAGAAAAACTAGAAAACAAATAAGAAAATGAAGAAAATAAAAATTATCCTGTATTCTTCCACCCAGAGCTATCTGTAGGTGCTCCTGTGTTCAGTCCTTCCAAACCATTTTCTGGAGAATGTCTACGTGTGCACAAAACACACTCACAGTGCTCAGCCCCACTGACCTACTACATGACATATAGATCCTCTGTAAACTGTTTGCATAATTTACACTTTTGACATCCTTATGTTGCTAAGTATTTTTCTGCAGAATCATTTTAATACTTAAATTGATTTACTTAGTTCAGTAGTATGGAAGGATCACATATTAATTGTGTGTCTTATATATAAACAAATATTCTTGAGCTAAGGTTTTAAACTCAATCTTAATTTTTACTTCAGAACAAATTCCTAGAAGTGAAATTGCTGGATCTAAAATAATGCGCAGTGCTGTTGAAAGTCAAGATAGTAGGAGTAAGGGCGAGGTAGTGACCAGAAGAAGATACTGAGGTGGGGGGGCGTCAGGGTTGACACTGCTAAGTAGGTGTAGTTTTTATATGGGAATGTTGAGTTCATGAAAATTCATTAAACTGTATAGTTAGATTGTACTTTTATGTAAAACATTTATAAAAGTCTTTTTAAAAGTAATCATTTTTGGAGGAGCATGACAAGGAGTCTCAAATGTATGGTTTAAAAAAATCAAGTCTTCCACTATGACATTGTTGCAATAAGTATACAAACCATGTTTTAAATAATATATTCGGCTAAAACTTTTTACAGAATAAGGTAATGTAATATAGGGGATAAAAGAGAACATGTTCTTTAAAATGTTTTTCATAGGTAGTGACTTGAAGCCTTTTGAAGCCATGATTTAATTCAGTACTTGCAGGAATAACTGAAGAAAGAAAAAAGAATTACAATAAAAGTCTAAAATGGCATTTGGGGAAATGTTGAAGCCTTATTTTAGTTTCACCTGTAGTATTTTCCTAAATTTGCTATTATAAATGTTTACATCTTAAATTCACTATAAGCACTTTACTCTGATTTATATCATCTCTTATAATGAATAGATAGATTAATGAATTCTGTAGTATTTCAGCAATATATGTACAAAATAAAACACAACGGGAAGAAAATAACCTTCCAGTTAAAAAAACTATTTGAGCCCGGGCATGATAGTTCATGCCTGTAATCCCAGCACTTTGCGATGCCAAGGCGGGCAGATCAGTTGGCAGTCAGGAGTTCAAGACCAGCCTGGCCAACATGGTGAAACCCTGTCTCTACTAAAAATACAAAAATTAGCTGGGTGTGGTGACGGGCGCCTGTAATCCCAGCTACTTGGGAGGCTGAGGTAGGAGAATCACTTGAAGCTGGAAGGTAGAGGTTGCAGTGAGCTGAGATTGTGCCACTGCACTCCAGCCTGGGCGACAAAGTGAGATTCTGTCTTAAAAAAAAAAAAAAATACTATTTGACTTGCAGAGGTAGGCAAATGAAGGAAAAACCAATCCTAAGGCTGGAATAATGTGCTACTCTTGTATTATTTCTCCCATGACTGAAACCCCATGGTTGAGCAGTAACAATCAAAACAATTTTATTTGCAGTGAACGTAAGACTTCAAATTTTTAAAATTGAAATTTGGATAAACCCAGGGAATGCTTTTACACTTTGTTGATTTTTTGCTAATTAAGTTTACGGATTTTTTTTTTTATTATGGAAACTTGGGAAAGGCAGAAAAGTATGAATGTATGTACACAATCACATATTTTAACTGCTCAACACTTTATCAACCAAAGGTCATCATTGTTCCCATTTTTGTATATTTACTTCCACAGTTTATGCTATATTGTATTTGATTTGAGGGTTCTTGTTTTACATGCAAAACATGTTTACGTCATCTGTATATCAAACTTTATATCATACCGTTTTATAGTAGCATTTGCATTTACATGTTTACATCATCTGTATATCAGGTTTTTATATCATACCTTTTAAAAATGTTACAGTAGCATTTGCAGTTTTTTCATGCTTTATTAATGGCTTTAATGACAGTGTTAAATCTAATTCTCAAGCAAGTGAAGGAACCATAATTTATGTAACCATTTTTTAAATATTTAGGGTTTTTTAAAAATTGTACAATCTATGGTATATCTTTGTATATAAAACCTTTTTATGTTAAATATTCTTAAGCTAGATACCTAGAAGAGTGTAAACATTTTTAAGATTTTTGATTACATATGGCTACATTGTTTTTTGTTTTTGTTTTTTTTAAGAGACAGGAGTCTTGCTATGTTGCCCAGGCTGGACTTAAACTCTGGACCCAGTTCTTCCATCTCAGCCTCTCAAGTAGTTGACTTCTCTTTCATTTTCAGTTTTATCATCATTAAAACTTGCATATTAATAAATCTGTGCCATCCGGTTGTTGTGAGAACCGGATGAGTTAAGACATGTAATGTTTGTAGCAAATGCTTCGCACACTTTCAGTACACTATAGAAAAATACAGTTTTAAACACATTAGGTTTAATGTAAGTTACTAATATTTTCTAGCAATCAGTTGAATATAATTAACAAAACTGTAAGAATATCCTAGAGAGGAGAATAGCAAAAGGCCAGATAAGAGATGAAACAGAATGATTTCCTTGGAGGGGTGGAAAACAGTTCTGTATTATGAAGGTTCCAGTTGTCCTTTTTGAATAGATCCTTTATCAGAAGTTTGCATGACAATACAGGAAAGAAAATTTATGAGAAATTGAAATCTGAATTTTAACTAAAAATTAACCCAATAAAGTGAGTATTCAAGAAATTGCCCAATTTGGCCATGACTTCAATTTTTGAAACGTCAGTTTATTTTTAAATTTAATTCCGGTAGTGTTATATAGACAATTACCTGACCTTGTTCAAAGATTGGATTGGCTTATCTTTAATTCTGTACATTTTACAATAGTGTTTGATTGGAAATAACTAAATTATAATGTTAAATGCCCCATCTCCAACCAGTAAATGAAAACAATTTTGTATTTATTATTAAATGTTAGTAAAAAGTTTGAATATACAGAAAAATACAATGTAATAATCATGTACTTGTTAACCAGAATTAATAAATGTGTTATTTGGTCATATTTACCTCTGATTTGTCTTCTCTTAAAGACCTAAAGTATTTCTAGAAATACAGTTAAGATCCTTTTAGATCTTTTTGTTTACCCTTGGAAGCAACCAGTGATACTACCTATTTATGTATCTATAAACAAAATAGTTTTGTGTGCTTTAAATATTCACATAAATGGCTTAATAAATACACTATCTTGTTCACTTTAATCCTGAAGTTTACTTCTTCACCAAAAATTAAAAATCACCAGCAACACTAAGTGTTAATCAAGGATGTGGGACAGAAATTTGGTAATATCTGTTGTTCAGCACTTTACTTCTGAGAGTTTATCTTAAGAGAAATTATTGTACATGAAGACAAAAAAATTTATAAGAATGTTCATTTCAGCATTGTTTTTAACAGTGAAAAACTAAAACAACCTGAATACCAACAGTAAATAAATGGGGAATAAATTACAGTGTAATAAGATAGACTGCAGAGAATATACTAGTAAAATTGAATTAATTACCTCCCCCCACTTACTTAGTTTATATTATCCTGTCATAGCATTCTAAGTGCTTAGTTTTATCTACACTATTTACTACAAAATGGTGGGAGAGGATTCCAAGAGTTTATTTTAAATGGATTTTTATCATGTATTTTGGGTTAATTTTAGTACTTTGGAATGATGTACACACAAAATCTAGTTATATCTCCATTGTGAAGGAGTGATGTAATCACCATTCAGATAGATGTAATTATCAGGAGCAAGAAAATATCCTTCCCCTGCCCCCGCCATTCCTGGACTTTCTCTATCCTTCCCAAGCTGTCTCTCTCATTGTTTTTGTTTTTCTAATTCAGACAATCCTAGGAATAACTTCTTTTGATTTTTCCAGCCCTTGAACTACAGGCTTTATGAAGAAAAGGGAATCATGCTATGAGCAAAATAGTATAGATGGTTAATACTGCTAACAAAAAGTGAGATTTTCTATAGATAACTAAAACTGATCTAAAATTCTTAATGGTATTAGAATTATTACATATTTATGTATTTTGTGTTTACTATGTGAACATTAATTGATTAAAGAATTTTAATGCAATGTGACAGAAATATATGATGGAGTACATTTTTCATTTTCACTAGATAGTATAATGCGTTACTTTCTTTGTCAAAGCCTTTTAGAATAAAACTTTTAACATAGCCTAGATGTGGAGAAAGGGCTATGAAGAAGAGAGAAAAGCATTTCTCAATAGGGTCATTATTTAGACTTCGTAAAGAGAAAGAATCAGAAGTATAAGCCTATTTGCATAGATTTCTGAAAGATGGAGTAGAGCTTCTATGCAGCTCATCCAGATTAAAATGCACTATAGTTAGTGCTTTATGTGTGAGTAGTCCAAAAAAGAAAAGAAACCTTTATTGCCCTAGGTAGAGAGCTGCAGCCTAGTTTTTATAGTATCTGTAAAGGAAAGAAAGGGGTTTCCTGTACCTCCTTTCATAATTTATATTTTATGGATTAATTTTAAATGGAGCATATCAAGTCTAACAGCTTAGAATCAGGGAAATTTCATTACTTCATTCTGAGACTAAGAGTAACAGACTTAGGGGAGTGTGTTTTATATGCCATAAACTGTACATAAAATGAGCAAAATCAAAATTTGTGAATAAAGTTATAAACTTGAATATGGGTTTGGCAGTTATCCTTTCTTATAAGTTCTTAAAGTAGTAAAATTTTAATTGCTAAAAAAGAGAAATGAGATGATAGAACAGAGAAAACATTTCTTTCTCCTTTTAGTAGGTTTTAGCACTCTACCAATGTTTAGTAACACAAATGAATAAGTCAAGATCCTGGACCTTGAGGAATTCAGTCTCATGGGGGAAAAAGATGTATAAATCAATAATTGCACAATAGTGTCATACGTTTTATAGGATGCTGTCCACGCAGGAAGACAAAATAAGCATCTTCTGCCTGGGTGGGGGATCTGGGTCTTCAAGGATAAGTAGAAGTTTGATGAGTAGAAGTTTGACAAGTCAAATAGGCAGAGGAAACAATGTACTGCAATTTGAGAGGCATACCACTGTGTAGCACGTTTGAGGGAATACAAGTAGTTAGATACATGAGCCGTGTGAGGCTTGAGATGAATGGAGACTAAGTTTAAAATTAAGCTGGATGGGTAAACTGGGCCAAGAAACTGTCTTTAATAATTTTTCAAGATAGTCTGTGCCAGGTACTTTGCTTCTTCAGTCTGTCCCTTTTATCCTTCTAATCTATGGGCTCTAACCTCTGGCCACACTGAATTTTTCCAGTTCTTTGAAATTCTATTCAGCAAACATTTAATCGAATACATATTGTATGCCAGGCACCACTGTAAGCCACAGGGATATATTGATGAATAAAATACGCGTGGTCTGTGCCTTCACATAGCTTATAGTCTGTGGCTAGCACTGGTAGGTATATGAGCAACTAGCATTACATTACAACCTGCTAAATAATATAAGTAAGTGTTACTGGTATAGTAACCTATAATGATGATCAACCAACTCTATGTTGTGTCCTGAGTGAGGCTGATGTGTTAGATTTGGTGAGAATTAAGAGGGGTGGGCGGGGTGGGAGGGCAGGGGGCAGGAGTAAAGGAGTACGAATCTTCTAGGCAGAGGAAACCAACTCCAAGTGTGAAAGCCCAGAGACAAGAAATAGCATAGCACTTTCCCAGCAGGTTGCCCTGCTCCACCTTTAGCTCCTTGCGGTCCATTCTGCCATAGCAGATTGATCTTTTAAAAACCTAAATTGAAATCTTGTCGGTCTTCCACCCGGAATCCTCCAGTGGCTTCCTGTCTCTGTCAGAATGAAATGCAAAGTTCTTGCCATGGCCCAATGGCGCTCTGTAACCTCTTTCTGCAGCATTTCTGATCTCAGCTCACTCTTGGCCTGGCTTACTTCATTTCAGATACCCTGGCCTTTGCTATTCCTCTGACATTCCAGGCATGGTTCCATATCACAGCCTCTATACAGACTGTTCTTTCAGAAACGTTCTCCCATGTATCTGCTTAGTTGGTGACCCTCACCTTATTTAGGGCCCTGTTCAAATCAAAGAAACCTGCACTGATAACACTGCATAAAACAGCAGCGCGCTCAGCCCCACCCTCATTACTCTATCAGCTTACTCTGTTATTCTCCAGAGTGGCACTATCATAATTACTGGTGGTAGTGGTGCTGGTTGTGGGGGTGTATGAATTATCTCATTAGATCCTAAGCACTGTGACAATGACTGTGACTGACAGTAGGTACTTGGTGTGACTTTTTTTTTTTTTTTTTTGATGCTCTTCTAGTGCCTAAAATAGTGCTTTGCACATAGTGAGCACTCAATGAATTATTGTCAGAGTCTATATAGCAGGCTATAGATAGGATATTTTGTTTTATTTTTCATCTTTGTATCTGCGCAGGAACATACGTATTTCATGGATTGATTATGGTTACAGTAAAACCCAGTTGAATATTTTAAGCCCAGTTGAATTAATATATCTTTAACCATGTATTTTTAATAATTTTTCTTATAGCTAAAACTTTTAGTTTTTTAGCTAACAATAAAAACATTCACAGAATTCTTTGCTGGGTTATAAATTCATGGTTTATGTTTATACTTTTTGATCCTGAAGTATGCCAGATTAACAATAAGTCTGAATCATTGAATTTTTATTTAAGTAAATGTTATATAGTAACTGCATTTTAATAACATCCATAGGCAGTTATTTTATAACATTATTTTTCTAAAGCTGCATCATCGGAAGTTATGTCTTTAGTCGTAGATATAAGCAAAATATATTATGTAGGCAGTGATTTAACTATTGTATAGTTCAATAATTTAAAAGAGTAAAATTTTACACTATGAGTTCTAGAAAATATATAGTTCTCATATATTCCTATACATACAGCCACAGTTTACCTTTTGCTGGTCCTAGTAAATGCTAATTATTCAATTCTCTTACTCATCATCACATTTTCTGTTCTCTCTGTTTTGTACAATTTATATCACTCCTACCTTCCCAAAGCATTATCTGGGCAGCTTTGAATGGAAAACAGTCATGAATGAGCAATCAATGGCTATTCACTACAAAATGGTAGAGAGGTGACTAAAAGTTTATCTTAGACAAATTTTATATAATATATTTAGTTTCTTCATATCACCTGGCAATGCCAGCTCCTTCTCTGTTCTTTTTTTCCTATATAGTGCCTTCCCAGTCATATCCTGTTCCTAAACCTGTTTAAGATGAATAGGTAATGGCCACATATCAAATACTAGTGTTATAAATTAGTAGATCAACAAAATATGAAATATTAAAATGTAAGGATTGCCTATCTGTTGCAAATATAAAGTTTTTTCTCTTGCAAAAATTATAGGGGATGGAGTGTTAGATCTCTCTACAAAGAAAACCAGCATAAAATCTGAAGAGTCATCCATATGTGATCCTTCTTCTGAAAATTCAGTGGCTGGGTAAGCAATATCTAGGAAATATAATTTAATATTAATATAAAATTATCTCTGCAGAGAACTCTTAATACTATTCTGAGTAGTATTGACGTATATAGTTTTCCTCCAGAATTTTTGTCACTCATAAGTGTCTCTCTCTCATACCTTTCATGTGTCCTTTCTCTTTCTTTTTTATTCTTTCTGTTAAAGAAAAGTTATCAGAACAATCACCAAACTTTAGTTCATGTTACTAAAATGAACTACCAACTTAATCATAGAATACAAACTAAGAAGCAGGACGAGTAAGAGAATATTAAATTAAATACTCAGGAGGCAATTTTAAGGGAAATATGTAATTTATTAATTTTTTAAAACAATGAACAAATTCTAAAAGCACTGTACTTACTAATTGTTAACGCTAGTTTATAGTGTTTAGATTTTCTTATTGCACTTTAGATGTGGTGGCAAACTACTTAAGCATATCTAGTAATCACCACAAAAAGTCCTTTCATGTTTTGAAAAGTGTATTAATCATTAAATAAATAATTAGTAGTGAAATGCTGTTCTGTTGGATTTTTGGATTTTTTTTTACAACTTTTTTGCATCTTCCCATTAACTAACTGCACAGGAAGCTTTTTTGTCACATTTAAATCTTAGAGGTAGACTGTAATTTGTTTCAACTATGACTGTAGTAGTACTTGAGTCGTAAGGTATAGTAAGCTTTCTGTTTGAGAAACTTTGAAAATTACAGTGATACATTTGAAATAGAAGTGACATTGATAATATCTAAAATGAAATTATTCAAATATAACTTATCTACTTGTTTCAAGTTTTAAGTTCTTGTCTAGAGAAAAATTAGTCTTGTGGAAATATGGGATGTTTGTGTTTGGAAATATTCCTGCTGCTACAAATTTCCTTTAAAGGGGTTGACTCTTTTATTACTTGTTTAGCGGTAACGTCACGTTTGTACTAACAAAAACTCCTTTAGGATTTGGGTACTTTTTATAATGGAACTCTAATTGTACAAATAAAATTTATAAGTGTTGCTCTACAAGCATCTGTCAGAGGAATAGCAACATCATGAGAATATTTTTACAAATACTGAGTTAGGATTTTATGTTCTTGGAAGGTCTGCCCGTTGAGGCCACCGTATCATTGACACATTGTCCTACCAGGACTGTAGCGTTTGCTTTGATAAGGAGTAACTACTACATCTCACAGACTTAAAAGTGTCATAAGCAGTGATGTTACCTAAGCAAGGAGTATAATAAAGGAGTGGACCCTCCCCTTCCATAGCTGTGTGAGAGTCTCTCATGCATCAGTTTACCATCGTTTCATTCCATCCATCCAGGAGACTACACAGAAACAGAGAGGACTATGTGGAAAGAAGTGCTGAGTTTGCAGATGGTTTGCTCTCAAAAGCTTTGAAAGACATTCAGTCTGGAGCACTGGACATAAATAAAGCAGGCATACTTTATGGCATACCTCAAAAAACTTTACTTCTTCACTTAGAAGCCTTACCAGCAGGGAAGCCTGCATCTTTTAAAAACAAAACTGGAGATTTCCATGATAGTTATTCATATAAGGACAGTAAAGAAACTTGTGCAGTGCTGCAAAAAGTAGCCTTGTGGGCAAGAGCTCAAGCAGAGCGCACAGAAAAAAGTAAACTCAATCTACTTGAAACCTCAGAATTAAAATTCCCAACAGCTTCCACTTACCTCCATCAGCTAACTCTACAGAAAATGGTCACTCAGTTTAAAGAAAAAAATGAAAGCCTCCAATATGAAACTTCAAATCCTACTGTACAGTTAAAAATTCCTCAGCTACGAGTAAGTTCTGTCTCAAAATCACAACCTGATGGTTCTGGTCTGCTGGATGTTATGTATCAAGTTTCCAAAACCTCTTCAGTCCTAGAAGGATCAGCTCTCCAAAAACTGAAAAATATACTCCCTAAACAGAACAAAATAGAATGTTCTGGGCCTGTAACTCACTCAAGTGTTGACTCTTACTTTCTACATGGGGACCTCTCTCCTTTGTGTCTTAATTCTAAAAATGGAACAGTTGATGGAACCTCTGAAAATACTGAAGATGGATTAGATCGAAAAGACAGTAAGCAGCCCAGGAAAAAACGTGGCCGCTATCGGCAATATGATCATGAAATAATGGAAGAAGCTATTGCAATGGTAATGAGTGGAAAAATGAGTGTTTCCAAAGCACAAGGAATTTATGGGGTACCTCACAGCACTTTAGAATACAAGGTAAAAGAAAGATCTGGAACACTGAAGACTCCTCCGAAGAAGAAACTACGATTACCAGACACTGGGTTATATAATATGACAGATTCAGGGACTGGCAGCTGCAAAAACAGCAGCAAGCCTGTGTAGATTACTTGTTAGGAAAATGTGTGTGTGTGTGTTTGCGTGTGTGTGTATGTGCACAGGTGTGTATTTGTGTGTCTATATACACACATGTGGGAATTACAAATGCTCACTCTGACAGGAGACATGAAATTTTACAGTTCAAAAACCACTTACATGCCTTTTGAAAAAAAGTTTTATTCAGGGTTTTCACTGTGGACAGAATTATATAGTTGCTTACTTAATTCTGATAGTTTGTATTTAATCCTTGTATAAATAGGTGAAAAAGATTCAGGTTTTCTTTAGTAGTCAATAGCATAAAGCGTCGTGGGAAAACGAGTAATTGTCAAGTGAAACATTTTTATTGGTGAAAGACCATTCCAGCCATTCAGTTGAACCATCTTATAATGGAAATATGGTATTAATAGTTTATGAACATTCTATACAACATACTTAACAGTTGTTGTATGTATGTCAAACAACCAATCAAAGTTTAAATAGACAGCTATCTCCATACTAAGAAAAATTAATATATACAGTATTAGTACACTACAGTGCATTCTATGAAATACAAAATGCACTCAAGTGCATCCACCAGGAATAGAAAAGAAAACCTTAAAGGATATGTATAATGAAATTTAATATTTATCATTTAATAGTTGATTTAGCAAGAAGTTGGGGTTTATAAGGTATATACTTTAAAAAAAAACTGACACATAGTTAACCCCAGCAGCTATAGAACCCTTTAATATAAGATGGAGTACTAAGAACAAAAAATAATTTAAATTTAATTATTAAAATAATTTAGTTTTGTTTTTCATTTGAAAAATAAGCTAATGTGTAAGGTTAGAAAAGAAAGTTGGAATGCAACTTAGAGCATGTTTATAATGTGCACAGAAAAAGCTTGAGAATGATAATTTTGGTTTAAATGTGCTGGTTAGTTGATGTTATGACTACTTTAAATTTTAAGGATTGTGACACACTCCTACTATTGAAAAACCTCAGTGTAACTTTAATATATTTGCTGCTGTGACATTTCAAAACATTTTCAGTTTATCAAAATGAATTGCAGATTTCATTTTGGTGGGCGATACATTATCATTTTGCTAATAACCAAATTTGCAGTTTGTTCAGGGTCTTGAATAGATTTACAAATATTTAACACTGAAGCTGTTTTGAACTTTCAGTAATGTAAACTCTACTAATTGGGTAGTTAGAAGCTGGGCAGTGCATTTTAACTTTTACTAGACTCATAAGAGAGACTGGTCATTTTTACATAGCAGTTTTAAAATATGGGTCAAAGTATCCTTGTTGGATTTATGGAGTATGCAACTGTAGTGGTAAAATGTTATAAAGCATATGCCTTCATATAAAGAATAGGGATTTGCTTTATGTATTCAAAATTCTCTGAGTGCCCCCTTTCTCTGTTAAAATTCAGGTTCTGATCATTTTTCTAAGCCAGTTTTCCTAAGTCCAAAAGGAATACTTTTAGCTGAATTTTAAAAATAAGTGCACCTTGTCAAATACTTGTGTTTTTACACTTGTGTTTGTGTGTATTTAATAATCACATATACGTGTAATACTAAAGAGATTTTCAGCTATTAAATTTTAAAACTGCTTACATGTTTAAAGAAACTGAAGAGTGAGAAACTACACAACCAAGCAGTTATTTGGTCTCTGAGATCTATACTGAACCCTCTTCAGCTATTAATGTTACCTGCACACTAGGGTATGAATCCTTTTTTTTTTCACCCCAAGAAAATATACATCATAGATTACAGAACAGCAGATGTCAGGGTCATCTTTCTTTTTAAAGAATTAAGCCATATTTTGTGAGGGCCAGAACTTGGATTATTTAGTATATTTCCCCCTTCCCCCAATGAAAAACAAAGTTAAAGGTAAAGTACATATTTCAAAACAATTTTATTGACCTCTTTATACAGAATTTTACTTGGAAAACTTTGGGGGCTTTGAATGCATTACATAATGTTTATATTGTATTGAGCTTTTTTATTCCTCACACTATATTTACATTAATAAATTGATTAAGAAGTTTATAGTAAAGGGAAACTTACAGAACACTTTTGTATCATTTAAAAGATGACCTGACCAAAAACTTTACAGGATTCATAAATCAGGGATCATTTTGCTATTGACTTCACAGTAATCAGTAGTTTTATAGGTAATATTATAGTTAATTTGCAGCATTTTAGTACTTGTATTATTTATTTTTGGTCAGAAATAGTAAATTAAAATATTTTTTGATAGTTTATAGGTAATAATCAACCCATAACTTTTAAAAGAAACAAAACATTTCTATTATTGAGTTAACATTTGATTATACAAACTAGGAAAGGCAGGGAAATTCCCCTTCTCCCCAGTGGTTCTATTAAGATGACCTTTATGTTAAACTTTCAAAGTACTTTATGAATTTAGTTACCAGTTACTATTTATTAATTGACAATTTTCTGAAAAATCCCATTTCAGCAGACTTAATGAAGGTGAAAGCAATCCTTATGTGCTTTCTACTTATTTGAATGTTCCTCAAGTATTTTATATTTAAAAAAAAAAAAAAAGGAAAAGAAAAAACAGTGCCTCTGTTTTTAGAAAACTACTGCTCAGTAAAGTTGTTTAAACCATTTCTGGTAGCTAATGACAATTTTATATTAAATTGTATACTAACTTTAGTGAGACTGATTTTTTTAGTTGTTTACAGTACAAATACTTGTATTTGTTTTTTAATTGCAGTATTTCCATTGTCGCAGTAATTTAGTAAAACTCTGTGGCTGCCTTGATTTTGACAGATTTTGTTAATATAAACTGATTGTTAGGCAATTAGTTATATTTATGCATAAATCAATTGCACTATAATTCATGAATTATTTATTACAATATTTTCTAATGAATTCATGTATCTGTCTTGTGTTGTAAATGTACTGTAATTCTGTTCCTACTTTGTGTTGTTATATATCTAAATCTGATTGTATGAATTTTAATTGTTCAGTTAACGTGTTTCTAGGTTGTAATTTGTAGTAAAGCACTTCAATGCTTTTGCACTTAAATTTACAACACTGTTGGTGTGTGATTGATTTACTCATTCAGTAAAAGAAAAAAAGAAAAGAAAAGAAAAAACTGACTACACTGACTTCTTTGATTTACTTTAGGAAGCAGTTTTATTAAATATAGTATTCTAATTTACTTTTTCTGAAGAAATATTCCAACAAGTTTCTAATGGGCAAAATGGATAGTCACTTACTAAAAATAGGCAGGATGTTTGGTTTATAAATCAAACAGGAAAAGATTAGAAAACTTTAAAAGCAAAGGATTTACCAAAAAAATACAATTTTAGAACCTTATATAATCACCCGAGAATAATTCTAGGCTGGATACTTACCTGTGCGTTCAACTACTATTTACTCATTACTAGGTTTTTATTTAAGATCTTAACATGCAACAAATATGGGGGGAAATGTTTGAAGCCAAATAAGCATATTGTGAAGTTCTATAATTTGAGATCTTAGTTTTCTGCTATCTGATACATAAGATAGAATCTAATATCTGAATATCTAATTTATACCTTTATTAAGCTGTTCTTATAGCATTAGATGGGAATTACTGGCTACCATAGTATTTTTGAAATTCCATTATTAATAAACTGAATAAGAAAACTCTAAAAGCTTTGCTTAGAATGTCAGAAGAGGGATATAAAAAGTGGTTTTGTAATTTTGTGAGTTTAATCAAGTTGATATGACACCATTGTTTCAGAATATTTAACACTAGTCATTAGTTTTTATTATTTATACCGCATACCTGGCTTTATTAACACAAAAAAAGGCCTTTGAGCATTTCAGGAAGAGTTATGAATGGTTATTAATCTTCAAAATACAACATATTTTTCCAAGAAACATGTAAATTCTTTGTTATGCCATAACATCACTTTAGAAACTGCTGAAGTGCATCTCTCACAACATTCTGGGTTTTCTTTTGCTTGTGTGAAAATTAGTCATTTTTAATTTGCTGGAAAAGAATATAATTATATCGTAATCTTTGATAGTTATCATTTCTTCCTGCCCTTGCTCTCTACATGTATTTTTTAAAACTATCTGATTGAATCCTGGGAGTCAATTGCATGATTTTACACTCCCAACCATGACAAAATTTATAAAAAATTATTTTCAAAAAGGAAAGGATACTGGGGTCATGTCCTATCTTCATCTGTCTAGAGGCAGCAGTGGACTTTAAAAGTTTTATTGTAATTTCATATCTCTTCTCACTTTGTTTGATAGCTTCTTTATGTCAAATCACTAGTTTTAGTGAAACATTGGTTGAATCTAGTAAAGTTATCTTTTTTTCCAGAAAAGTTTTGATCACATTTAAAATTTGCTTTCTTATTTTTGCTACTCAAATAACATAATTTTTATAAAATATAAGTGAAATATTACTTATCTCTGAAACAGGCTATATCAGTTTTAGGCAGCAAAGTAAAAATATTCCACTTCCTGTTTTAAAGTAAAAATTTATAATTTTTAATATAGATGAGCATAAAAATTCTGTATTTAAGCAAAAATACATTCTTCAATAGTAATTCATAATCAGCATTATTCCAACCTTAAATAAAATTTCTAGAAATCAGGAACTATTAAAAACAAATGTAATAAACTGTAAGTGAAAGGCAATTTTCATGTACAGAGTTTGGTGATATGTTTAATTAAAATAGATACTTTTCTGAAACAGAACTCTTTAAATATATTTTATTCTTCCTGCTGCTGGTATTGGATTAAAAAAAAAAATTTGTAGACTTCTATATTGGTTGATAAGCAAGCCCGGTTCTTAGTTCAAGTTAGATGTATAGTAGTTTCTGTAGTGGGCCATTTTCCGGCATTTGAAACTTAATAATTAGGTAAGTAATGCCTTTAGCTTTTATGAAATTACTTTAGTATTTAACATCAATTAAAAATAGATTTTATTTTTAAATAGCTAACGCCTGCAGCTTAATCTTAGGAAGGACATTCTCTTATTTACATAAAATCTAAATCCCTTAATTTTCCTTGTGATTATGGGAAGCTTTTACTATTTTCACTGCCTTGGAAAAAATATCTATTTTAAATAAAGATTGTACTCCTGCATTTTATTTTCCTTATTTGCACTAATGTAGACTGATAATTATGTATCAGAATAATTTATAAAATGGCTACTTTATAAAAATTTAACTCCTTCTGAAGCACTTTCCATTAAATATTCTTAATACATTCAAAACATTAGACATTAATATATAAATGTAATCATATGTATAATCATCAGGTTTTATATTGCAAAAATAGGGCTTTGCTTTGACTTATACTTTGTTGTAGGAAATTAGTTATGAGTGCTTCATTATATTTTTGCTAAACAATAATCAAAATGCCATTATTGCAGCTCTCTAGGAGTCAGGAGTCCAGCAATACCAAAATATCTTTTTTCGAACACTGTTAAAATTATAACTCCTTGTAGTGGTATTTTTGCTGCAATTCATTTTTTGTTTGATTTTTATTTTTAGTTCAACTGTTGATGCAAAATCAGAGGAAGCTTCTAAAATGGAAAAAAGAAAATCAGCATTAAGCAAAGTTTTGGAATCTTTGTGCATACATCACCAGCAACAAGTTTTGGCTATGTTGAAATTTCTAGTCCAAGAGCAGAATGCTGCTTCTCTTTGCTGTTGTAATACATCATGTGTTGTGTCTTCAGAATCTCAAAAGCCCTTAATCGAAGATAATTTATATGGTCTGTTCTGTAATTGTGAATATAGGCTGGCAGAAAAAGGTTGTTTACAAAACGAAAAACAAAGCCCTGGTTTAGAACCTCTGCCAGTCTGTATTAAAGATTTAAATTGTTTATCTTGCCAAACTGTAACTGTTGAACACATTAAGCCAGTAGTGAATAGAGGAATTGCAGACAGTTATAATTCTCACAGGTGCTGTTCTGGACTGTTACCAAACATTCACTCTACAAAATCAGCCTTTCGTAGTCCTCTTTTGTCAAAGGAAGTATGTGATCTTTCAGTCACTCTTAAAGATGCCTGTAGATCTCGAAGTCCCTCACCCCCACCATTATCACCTGTAGAAACTGAAGGATTTGAAAAATTGAAAGACGTCATCTCAGAGATTTCAGCCTTAGAAAATAACAAACTTGAAGCAAACGTTAACCAGCCTCCATCTCTCACACCAGCAGAAATAAGCAGCAATAAGAGTGATCATGAAGATAAAATACTTAAAACTAAAAAATCCAGTAACTCTTATTCTTTACTCTCAAATGACAGCAATAATTCTGCTACAAATCATGAAAAAGGTGAAACTGCTGTAATTTTTCAAGATTTAATGGATCGCATTAATGAAAAACTAAAATCAATAGAAACCACGGATATGACAAGCCTTGTACAGTTATCTAGCAGTGATTGTAATACATATAACGATTTAAAATTGGGAGATTTCATAACGTCTCTCTTGCATAATGCAAAAGCCAGTGATTATAGTTTTATGGAACTATTGAGTCAACACGATAAAAAGGTAGAAAATAAAATTATTCAGACAAGATTTCGAAAGCGTCAAGAAACTTTATTTGCAATGTGCAACTCCTCTGATTCACCCATGTTTAGAAGGCAGTCTTTACAGATAAAAAGAGAACTTGCTAGTCTCGATGAAAATTTTACAAGAAAAAAATACACCGAGAAAAGTTCAAGGAAGTTGACACAAAACAATGATATATCTTCATCAGACAAAGGAGAATTCTATCATGACCAAGGGTCTTCTTTACAAAATTCTAAAAGACTTCAAGATAAAAATGCTGAAACATCATTTTCACCAAATTATGCATTACAGTCACTGCAACTACCTCTTCATAGCTCAGAAACTAACTTGTCTTTTAATTCATTTTCAGAAAGCTTTAAAACAACTTCCCCTGAGAAAATGAGCTTAAGAAAGCCACAGGAGAAATCTGCAGATGGAAAACAATTTTTGCAAAATCATAGGAAAAATCCAAAGTTAAGTAATACTCAAACTCTTTTGAGAAATGATGCTTCTGGACTTTTGAGCAGAACTAAACGAAATATTGTGCCTCCAGGGTGGTATTCTATATATGTAACAAATAATTATGTTTTTAAAAAATCACCTAAAGCCAAAAAAGTATCCGAATCCACAACAAAAAACGTTCCAGTGAAAAATATTCACATTGAAAGCTCACACAACATAGACCTAAACAAAATTGCAATGAATTCTAATTTACAAGTTGTTGTGAAGCGTTTGGAAGATACAATAAATATAGCCAATAAATCCTGGAATAATCAGCCATTATCAGAAGGATGTAAAGCATCCAAGAAATTGATAGAAATTGATGGTAAAGATCAAAATGCTGACAGAAATATGACTCTTACTCTAAATAGAATGACATGCAAAGAACAGAGCTTATCAAAATCTGTGGTAGCATCCAGCAATATTATCAAAAGTCATTGCATGCCTACAATGGATTTGAATAACAAAAGACTTGAAAATCTGAAAAAGTCAACTATTTTAGATATGGGTCGCTTGATTTCCAGTGTTGAAAATGTACCAGCAAAATATGAAGGTATTGAAAGTTCATCTGTTTCCAACTATTCTAGTCCTATCAAACTCATGTTTTTATCTGAGGTTAAAAGTAGTGAAGGAGTCAAATATACTTTAACTTCAGTTGGTACTTCCCATTCAAATGTTGTTCTCCCTTCTGAAAAACCTACAATCCATCATGTAACTGAAGAAAAAACAGAAACAAATGAGGATATCTCAAATGCGAACTCTGAAAATTATCACTCCAATCATTATGATACTGATACTCTTCAAAGAGAACTAAACAAATTCAATCATGCAAAAGAAACTTCAGGATCCTCTACAATGTTTATAGGTGATATAAATAGTGATAAGCCACAAGAAGAAACTACGGACAATTCAAGCAGTGCTATTGATCCATCTTTTAAAAGAAAACCAGGTAGACCAAAAAAAATAGGTCCCCAAGTTGTGAGACAGATTAAGCGACCAATTGGAAGACCACCAAAGCCTAAAACTGATCAAACAGACATCACTGTTTGCCAGAATGAGCCCGTTAGTGCTGGAAGGAAAAGCCCAGAATCTCTCATATCAGAAGTAAAAGAAGGTATTTATAAAAAGAGTATTACAGTAACTGTTATTTATGGAAGATCAAGAAGAACTAAAAGGCATGTTTCTGAAGGAAGTGTAAACATAAGCAACCTTATGTCTTTAAACAATAATGCTGGGGATTTTCCAACTGAATATAATAGTCCCAGAAATATTAGTGAACACAAAATTAACTTGGGTAAAAGAATAAGTGCTGTCGCAAGCTTGACTACTGAAAGTGAGATCTTGGGGTCTGGCTTTGAATATGTGAGACCCATCAAGAACAAATCTGTGATACCTCAGCCTTCCAAGAACATTGTTCGACCAAATCAGAAGCCTTTGACAATAAGTAGGAAGCCTGGTAGACCAGCAAAAGTGAAAATCTCTGGCATATCTGTGACTATTAATAGAACTTCACCTCAGGAAAGGGAAGTAAGTATTAGCAGCTGCTTGCCTCCTTTAGAACAGGAAAATACATTAGGAAAAAATCTACCTGAAGAAAAGTATGACCAACAGTGCACTAAAATGGATAAAATAACGCACACTGAAGCTGATATATTTAAAAATGGATCAAAAAGTATGATTGCTACTGTACCTTTGAGACATTCTATTAGGGACAGAAAACCATCTCTGCATTTCTTACATTCATTAGCATCTTCTAGCTCACTTATTTATAGAAATGCTCTGCTCCATAAATCATATAAACTGCATTTGCAGAAAAATAAAAGTCAGAAGGAAAAACATAGACAGTCAAAGATGAAAATAGCTTACAAAGATACCCCAAGAAACAGATTTTCACGGAATGCAAAAAAGTGTTTGGAAGATAATAAATTAGTACCTATTTCTGAAGTATCCTTGGATCCTATAATTTCATCAAACCCTTTGCTCAGGTGGTGGGCTACCTCTGCTTCAAATGATTCCTTATTAGAGGAATTAAACAATAGATTTGAGCAAATAGCAAATGCTTGGGTGCAAGTAAGTGGCGATGAAGCTGAAAATTGTATTCATAAAAAAAGAGAGCACATTGAAAATGATCATTTCAAAGTAGCAAGCCCTTTGGAAACTTGTCTTTTAGAACTTGAAGTTTCACCTGTAAAAATGCTTTTTCAGAAAAAGTATGATTTGAATGAACTCTGTACTTGGTTTATGCAAACAACAGAAACACAGTCTCTTTCACTAGTTAGAAAAGCAAATGCCCGAAACCCTTTGGAAGTAATAAATACCAGGGGAATCAAATTAGGGACCAAATATTCTGACTTTAATGCCAGCCCCTTCAGAAAGCACTTTAAAAAATTTGCACTCTCTTCTCCTTCAAAATCAGCAGAGAAGTTGCATATACTGCATAAAGTGACTAACTCTCCACTCTTAAATGTGAAAAGTAATTTAGCAATAGCTAGATTAAAAAGGACTGAGTTTAAGAGGTTGCATCATGAAAGGTGGAAAAGAGAGGGAAAGCTGCACAACCATGGAACAGTTGACTGGAACTCTAAAAGGAGAAACTTAAGATTTTTCTGCCAGAACCAATTTTTAAATAAGACTGAGGGAGAAACAAATGCTGACATCCCACTCCAAGGAAAAAGCATAGTAGATAATCAGTGTGTTTTGCCACCTGAGATCAGGGGTGACTTGCAGCAGAGGGTAGTAATGCCTGACTTCAAAATACGTGCTAGTTTCGAGAATAAATTTAAGTCAGAAGCAAAAGAGAATGGAACAAATTGCAGCCAAAAAGACTTTCAAAAGGGACCAAGACTAGAAAATGTGTGTCCTAATAGTTGGAGGTCAAAAACCTTAAAAGACTGTAGAATATTTTTGAGGAAGCTCAACTGTCTTGAACACAGAAATACTTTAAAGCTAAATACAATCATTTACTCTCCTGAATCTACTGACAGTGGAAATACTCATCAAACTCATATGGAAGAATCAAAGCGCTTTACTTTAAGATCTCATTCTGCTAGGCAAAATTCTTTTAAAAAGCAATCTAAAGAAATAGAAAATGCTAAAGCAAATAATCCTTCAGCTGATGAATTTGCTGACCATCTTGGCAATAGTAAATTAAGCAAATGTATTAACTTTGACAAGAATCCTGATAGTTTTGAAGTTCTTAGCAATTTGAACAAAAGAAAAAGACCACCATGGAAGACCACAGAAGTATCAACAAAAAGACATAAACGACAGTCATGCAACAGTGGACAAATGGCAAACTATTTTTCCAAATCCCTAGGTAAGTTCTTCTCTATGTAATTTTGAAGTTTCATTGTAGGTGCCTTGAGTAAAGTATAACAGGTAGAAAAGGAACAGCTGATTCAGTTTTAATTAGTTTCCAAAATATTTGGACAACCTAATTTCTTGGCACCTAGTATGAAACTCATGAGATTAGGTGCTGCTAACTGTATCAGTGTGCTTCCCCACCTCTTAATATGTCCAGGATTTCACACAAATAAAAATATATATAGTAGAGACATAGAAATCATCTTTAAAATATATTATTTTAGTAATGTAGATGTTATCTCCTTTTGCATTTGGTTGATCTAATAAAATCAGTAAGCAGTTTGACAGATAAATATAACCAAGTAACTAACTAAAAATTAAGTACCACACTATAGTAAATATTACTCACTTGAGAAATCAGTAACAACTTTGAGACCATGTTTTAAAAAAAGTAAAGACTATCTGTTAAATTGATAGATTGTAACGTATTATCCTAGGATAATCTTAATCTCACATCACCCACCAAGTTGTTATGTCATTTGGAACTCACTTTAAGACTGATGATTTGAAGAGTGGTAGAGCACCAATATTTTTAAAAATAAATCAGCAAACTTGTTGAATAGTTTTTTGATATCAGACATTGAGTTCATTTCCACAGATATAAAGATGAGGATTCTTTTTCACAGATAATCCGTAACCTAGCAAGAGAGAAAGAATCATGTACAAGTTATTGTTAAGGTAATGCCAAATTCAAAATGCAAACCAGAATTACCTTAGCAAACAATTACATCCTTTACTCAGTTATACTGACTTGATGTTGGTGCCTCAGGGAGACTCAAGGACCCTACAAGCTTCTCCGACCCACCGTCCGTGGGCCACGTGCAGCCCGGGACTGCTTTGAGTGTGACCCAACACAAACTTTTAAACTTTCTAAAATGCTATGAGATTTGTTTGTGTTTTTTGTTGTTGTTTTTGTTTTTGTCTCTGTAGCTCACCAGCTATTGTTAGTGTTAGTGTATTTTATGTGTGGCCCAAGACAGTTCTTCAGCGTGGCCCAGGGAAGCCAAAAAGATTGGACACCCGTGCTAAAACCTAGTAACTATAATATAGGAACACTGTAGTTGCCAATGTAGCCGTTTCTAGCTCTTCTTACTGATAAGTACTGGACAATGAGGGATATTGAGGAGTATGGAAGTACTTACTGATTATTTGCTTAACATGAAAGAAATTTTACATTTGGAAATTTAAAGATATTATATAGTTGCATCATTATATATTTTAGGGGTGTTTTAGGGGGAGTTGGGGAAGTATTGGCCTTATTTTTATTACTCTTTTTAAAACTTGTTTAAAAGCTAAAATAGGTAGTATCAGGTCTTATATTAAAATAACAAAAGCAGTAAATTCTTGATTTTTAATAAGTTAATGATTTTATGACCCCTAAGATTCAGTTATTCAACTATATAACTTTAAAACCTATTTCAGAAAGTAATGATTAAAATTTCAAATATCTAACATGCAATGATTAAAATTTTAAAGGTTGGCCAAAGTAGATTCTCAATTATAAATGATTAATCAAAACTTTAAAAAGTGACCTCTGTTTCTTGTTCTCGGGATAACTAAATATATCAAATGCCATGTCAGGAAAAAGAGAGGTAAAAAAAAACTGATAGTGTATTTTTTTAAATTATAAATCATCTGAAAATATACACACATATTTCTTAAAGACTATCATGAATGGAGAATAAAATGTAAAGCTTCATCTTAAATTCTTTATATCATCCTCATATCATACTGTTACAGTTTACCAGAAGTAAATGCATTAATTCATTTTACAACAGAACCGTATTTTGTCCTTTCAGCTTCTTAATCATTGTATCTTCCTAAGAAATAAATATCAAGCGTATTTTAATGTGATTATTTACCCCCACTAAATATGAAATCATCCTAGAAAAAATAAGATGGAAGATGCCTAATTACTACTTTTTCAAATTAATTTCAAAATCCTTTTGGGCAGTTTTAAAATTTTTAGTATCATATGAAGAGCTGTTTTTGATCTTTCTCATTTTTAAAATTACTAGTACTATTTCCTGTTCTGCTTAAAGTTTTATCTATCTTTCACTGATAACTTTCCTTCTTTATTTTTTAACATTTTTTTTTTAGTCAATCAACAAGGACATTATTTTTATAAAGTTGTATTTATAGAAATATTTGTTATATTTATCTGATTTTTAAAGTATTATTTTTTTGTCATTATTCTTGGTATCTCATACTTCTTTTTGCCTTTTTGGAAATGATGCTAAAACTCATTATTAGTTTTATATGTGTTTTTCTTCTTCATAGAATAAATTACTGACTGAAGACTTAAGAGACTTAACAACCAGACTTTTCTAGAAAAATTTCTCAGGCAGTGTATATAAGGAAATTTTGAAATATTTCTATTGATGAAAAGTTTTGCTTCTATCACAAATACCTTGTTTTATGCATTTTGAGATTAACTGTCCAGATATAATTTATGAGTTTTTAAATTTATACTTCACCACATTTGTACTGCTGTATATATCAAGTGTGCACATGGAAAGGAGGCAGAAAAATGCAATCCCATTCTATTCTTATTTCAACAAGTATTTAATGAATGCCTACAATATGCTCTTAGGCACTGTGGAAGGTTCAAATAGTTCCTTTCCATCTAAGGGAGAAAACAAGACCTACATCATTTATTTAATAAATAGAATGTATTTCATTTTTTAAGTGGGATATTATATGCTTTAAGGGGATAGAATAGTTAAAGTCATGGTTGTTGCTCTTATGGGGATTACCATGTCATGAAGGATAGAAAAATGGATAGGCAGTTTCAGTAGAAGGATGATGACTGCTATGATCAGAGAGAGAGCGATGGATTTTAAGAGCACATTAAAGGGAAACGGAACTCAGATTTAGGGAATTAGGCAAGGTTTCCTACATTGTTGCATCTAAGCTGAGGCTTGAAGGAGGCGGATGTAGTAGAAGTTGGAAGAGGAGTGTTTCAGGCAGTGCAAACGATGTGGAACATTTGAATGACAAAAGAGAGCAAGCAGCCTGGGCAACATAGTGGGACCCCATCTCTGCAAAACAAACAAACAAAATTATTCAAGTGTGGTAGCCCACACTTTGCTTGAACCTGGGGGATCGAGGCTTCAGTCAGCCATGATTGTGCCACTGTGCTCCAACCTAGGTGTCTCAACAACTTTTTTTAAAAAAGAGCAAGCATATGTGGAATATTGAGTAATTTATCAGAACTGAGGCATAAAATAGGAATCATGGATCAGGAGGGAGTGGGAAAATGGTAAACAATGAAGCTACTGAGGGAAGCATCAAATAATGAAACAAAAAATGTTTTAAGCCCTATTAGCAGTAATTGAAAAGAATAGATTTGAGATCTATAAAGTTAAATCAGTGTCTTAAAGATTAGAAGAATAAAGGGAGAACATCCAGGTTTTTGCCTTGAACATCTGGGTAGAGGATAGTAAGATCTACTAAGATAGAATGCTCTTTAGATGTGAGGATTTGAGGTGTTTAGTGGGATATCCAAGAAAGGATGTTAGGAAGCAGTTATGGATATGCTTCCTAAACATATGGATGTTTCCTAAGAAAAAGGCCTGAGCTGAGATAAGGGTTTGTGAATCAACAAATAACTGAAACCATGAGAGTGGAAGAGATTACAATGAGATTATTCATTGTAAGATTGAAAGAGCCTAGGAAGTCAGAGCCCCAAAGATTTAGGGAAAAGGAAAGATGTATACAAAAGGAGACTGATGAGAGTAGTTGAGAGGTAAGAGGAAAGCCTGGAGAATGTGGTGAACGGAAATGTGTTGTAAGATGAGAGAAGGCAATGTAAATTGTTGATAAGAAGTCAACTAAGATGAGCCCTGAAACGGTTCCATTGAATATAGCAATAAGAGTTTATCTTAGTGGTTGGGAAAGAGTAGCTTTGGTGGACTAACAGAGCCACAAGTCATATTCAAGGCTAGATGAGTTAAATGAAGGAAGAGAAAGAAAATTAGCACAGAAAACTATAATGGGCCATGAATGGAGAGAATATACAAAAGTTAGCTAGATTAAGCTGGGGTTGAAGACAGGTTTAAAAGATATATATTTATACTAATGGGAAAAAGCCAATAGGGAATAAATGATTGAAGATACAGAAATGAGATAGCAACCAATGGAAATGGAGTGAAGCCCCTGTGTAGATTATTGGGTATAGGATCTAGGACATGGTTAGAGAGACTGGACTTAGCCAAAAGGGTCACTTTTCTCTTAAAAAAGAAAAAAAAAAAAAAAACAGGGTAGTGGGAACAATATGTGGGAAAGCAAATCGGTAATTTGTGGGCAGAATCCTGAGATATTAGAGTTCATTTTCTATGAATCAAGAGGTAATCAAGAGTAGTATGTGGGATTGGGTAATTGGGGAATATGGACAAGGTTTGGAATAGCTGTCTCAAGAAATAGAGGATAGAACAACTGGTTTTATCTTAGCTGCCAGAATGTAAGCCTGGAGAAAGGTGGGTCCTTAGATTTAATAATAGTCAAGTTCGCCAAGTGGGAATGACAGTACAAAGAGATCCAGCCAAGAATATATCTGTTCTGTGAATAGTGAGCAGCTATATGATCAAAGCAGAGTTCTAGAGAATCTTTTCTAATAGTAGCACACAATATAGATTTGGGGGGTGGAGGATGGGAAATGTGTGAAGGGTCAGTTGCAGGAGATGATTTTTGAGATGATAATGACCTAAAAATGGAGAGTGACTGTTGGAAATAATATAGACCTTTTTAATATCGGTATCTTTTGAGTTCCCAAAGCAAGTGTATATCTTTTCCTAATTGATAAACATGTCGATATAAATAAGCTGACTCTGGACACCTCTGAGTAAACTTTTAAGAATAAAATAACCTAATGTGGTCTTGAAGCTCCTGTAATAGTAGTACTCATCCTAAAACATTAAATTTTCCCATAAGAATTTCGAATTCAGTTGACACTTTGAATCGAATTCTGAGATGACTGAAAAAAAAAAAAAAAAGTTTGTCATCTTCTATTTTGCCATCTCTCCTCAAAAATAACTGAATTTACATTTTTCCCATTCAAAATTCTGGTTTTCACACAGGTTTATAACTGATGGCTGATTTTTAACTAAGTAATATACTCCTTCAACTACCAGAAACCAAGACTAACCATACATACTCCTCTGATCTTGCTTATGAGCATTTTAACACATATTTGGAACACTGAACACAAGATAAAAGTGAACTATAAGTAAAACTGTTAAGATTTGATTCTGTTAAAGTATTCTAATGAAATTAGGAATTTTTTTACACCAAACCCCCCTGAGGAATTTTTTAAAAAGATACATTCTCTTTATATTTGAGTTTTTCCCCTGTAATTTTCTTAGGAATTGAGTAAGATAAGAGTTTAGGTTTTAAAGAGTCTCTAATTTTTGCCATAATATTTTGTTAAAATGTAAAACAGCTAAACAATCTTCGTCTTGATGTTTTTTCTTAGAATTTTTCTTGAATATTTTATATTCCATTGCTTTCTCAACTATTACTGAGTTTTCAGGATATTGTTTTACTAATTGCCCCATATCTTTCACAGAAAATCATTCAGTTTATTTAACGAAGATTGGATATTTTTCTTTTGATTTATCAGGCGTTGTGTTAGATGTTCAAGTCACAAAGGAACTCAAGGAATTTATCTAGAAGATATTTCAAGTTTTTACTTTGGCAACATAATTAGTAAAAGAAACATAATTTGGCTTATTCCACATACTAGTGGTTGTAGAGAACAGAACTATTTTCAGACATAGATTTAATTCTCTAAATTGGGAAGTCTGGCCCATGGCATATTTTATAAATAAAGTTTTATTGGAACACTGCCATGTTCATTCACTTATATATTGTCTATTGCTATTTTTGTGCTGCAGAAGCTGAATAGTTGCAACAGACACCATAAAGCCTACAGAGTCTAAACTATTTACTACCTGGCCCTTTGCAGAAAAAGTTTGCCGACCCTGTTGATATCACTACAATTTTGATATGGTGTGGCTTGAAAAAGATAAAAAATAAGTTGTTGGCTTTTAAAAAATATATTAAGGTCATTCTATCTTGTTCGTCACCAACACTCCGTCTACTTCTTCCTCAACACTCCCTCCCTCAACACAATACAATGTATTTGACATGTTAGCTGTTTTGTTTTGTTTGATCTTTACGGGTCAATATCTGTCTTTGTCCAGCAGAGTGGTGCTGGGGGAGCCATGAGCACCAGTTGTATTCTGTTTTGTAAATCTTTATTCTCTCCCTGCAGCCTCCAGACCTGCTTTCTCTATCTGAGGTAAGTTCAAGGGTCACCCTTTTCTTCTTTAACCAGCTGCTAGCACCTGCTAGAAGGAGATTGGTTTCAATGCTTCACACCATGATAAATTCCTGCCTCAAGGTCTAAATATTCTCTTTCTCCTTTTTTCTTCCTTCTCTATTTCTTAAGAATTCAAAAGTCTTAGTTCAGCTCTCCTAACTACCTTTTTTCTTCTCATGTTTCCTGGGCAGTAACAGTTTTCTTGTTGTGGAGCTGAGCATTATGTGATTATCATAACGTTAAGCCTAGTGAATTCACCTATAGTTTAATTACAAACAAAAAAGGCAAGGGTAGGTGTCTGAATGATTTCATCTTGCCACTTTTTTTTCTTGTTTGTGTTTATTTAAACCGGACCTTGGCTTCTTTTTCCTTCTCCCACTTCCAGGCAACCTGGAAAATGCATTTATTTGCTACCTTTTTCTGTGTTATGCAAACATAGAAAGCTAGATTTTAAAAGCCTGTACCTATACACTCTTTTTATTTATTCAAAAGTGTTTGTCTTCTGCATGCTAGGCAGTATGTTAGACACAGGCGAAATAGTGGGGGCAAAACCAGATGTGGCTCCTACCCTCACAGTTCAAGTTTATTTGGAGAGGCAGACATTGAGTAAATGCACAAATCTGCTGCATTCTCAGTATGTGGTGCTATGGGAATTTAATTTTGGAAGGTTTTACCAAGTGAAGGAACAGTTCCCTGAGCAAATGGCCATTAAGCTAAGCTGTGAAGAGTGAGGAAGAATTAACTAGGCCAAGTGGTAGAAAACCAGTAGAGTAGGAAAAAGGATTTGGATGTGGAAAAAATGCTGAGGTGTGGGATTCTTGGCAGGTCAGAGGTGTAAGTCATGGCTGGTGTGTCTAGTCAAGAGAGAAAGAAGGAGATGATGTCAGATGTAGAGAGGATTGAGAAGGAAGCAAAGGAACAGACTAAAGAAGTTCTTATGAGCTATGCCAAGAAGTTTGCCTACTTTCAGTGGCTCCCATTGGACTTAGAACAGAGATTTAAATTGGAAGTGGATGGGGAAGATAAGACATAATCAGATTTTCCTGGCCGGGCGCGGTGGCTCACGCCTGTAATCCCAGCACTTTGGGAGGCCGAGGCGGGCGGATCACAAGGTCAGGAGATCGAGACCACGGTGAAACCCCGTCTCTACTAAAAATACAAAAAATTAGCCGGGCGCGGTTGTGGGCGCCTGTAGTCCCAGCTACTCGGGAGGCTGAGGCAGGAGAATGGCGTGAACCCGGGAGGCGGAGCTTGCAGTGAGCCGAGATCACGCCACTGCACTCCAGCCTGGGCGACAGAGCGAGACTCCGTCTCAAAAAAAAAAAAAAAAAAAAAAAAAAAAAATCAGATTTTCCTTTCTGGAAGATTTCCCTGGTTGCATTGTGAAGAAGGAAGGGTGTGGGGCAAAACACCTAACCATACTGAGACCATTGTGATTCACAAACTTTAGTGTGCATCAGAATCACCAGCAAGTCTTGTTAAAACAATTGTTTGGATCCACCCACAGAGTTTAATTGAAGAGATATGGGGCGGGGCCCAAGTGATACTTATGCTTCTGGACCAGGAAGTACACTTTGAGAACCATTGGTAATAGAGTGTAAGTGTTATAGTGGTAGAAGGAAGATTATTTACTAATATGAACATGTTATAAGTTTCCCTTTAAACACTTCTTCAGCTATATCACAAATTTTGCTCTGCTGTGTTTTCATTTTAATTAAATTCAAAATATTTTCTAATTTCTCTTGTGATTTCTTCTTTAGCCCATGGATTATTTAGAGACATATTAGCTGGGTGCAGTACTCACGCCTGTAATTCCAACACTTTGAGAGGCTGAGGCAGGAGGATTACTTGAGCCCAGGAATTCAAGACCAGCCTGGGCAACATGGCAAGACCCTGCCTAGAAATGTGTTGTTTCGTTTCCAAATATTTAGGGATTTTTCAGATATCTCTGGTGCTGATTTCTAATTTAATTCTAATATACTGTTTGTGAATTCAGTCTTTTTGAATTTTTGAGATGTATTATATGGCCGAGTGTCTAGGCAAATCTAAGTAAATGTTCTGTGTGTTCTTGAAAATAATGTGTATTCTACTGCTGTTGAATGAAATGTTCTATAATTGTCGGTTAAGCAAGATGATTGCTAGTACTGTTCAAGATTTTTCCATCTTGGTGAATTTCAGTCTACTTGTTCTATCTGTTTTTGAGAGGGGGATGTCAAAATCTGTGACTATGATTGTGGATTTTTCTTTTTATCCTTTCAGTTCTGTTAGGTTTTGCTTCATGTATTTTGAAGCTCTATAAATAGGTGCATTTAGAATTGTTAGGTACTTTTTATTAACTGACTTTTTTATCATTATGAAATTAACCTCCTCTTTAATCCTGAAAATGTTCCTCACTCTGGAATCTAATTTATCTGATAACTACTAGAGTCGTTCCAGCTTGCTTTTCACTACTGGTGTCATAGTGTATCTTTTCACAATATTTTTATTTTTAACCTATTGTGTCTTTATGTTTAAAGATGATCTCTTTTATTAAGCAACTTAGAATCGAGGCTTGCCTTTTTATCCAATGTGACAGTCTCTGCCTTTTCAGTAGACCACTTACATTTAATGTCACCATTAATATGGTTGGGTTTAAATCAGCCATCTTTCTATTTTCTATTTGTCCCACCTACTATTTGTTCCCCCCTTTTTTCTCTTTTCCACCCTTCTTTTGGATCAATACAGTGTGTTTTATTATTTTTTCAATCTCCTGATTTGCTTTTTAAAAGTGGTTGCTGGTCAGGTGAGGTGGCTCATTCCTGTAATCCCACCACTGGGAAGGTCACTTGAGCCCCGGAGTTCAAGACCAGCCTGGGCAACATGGTGAAACTCTGTCTCCACAAAAATCAGGCAGGTGTAGTGGCACGTGCCTGTGGCCCCAGCTACTGGGGAGGCTGGGGCAGGAGGATCACTTGAGTCTGGGAGGTGGAGGTTGCAGTGAGCCAAGATCATTCCATGGTACTCCAGGCTGGACAACAGAATGAGACACTGTTTAAAATAAATAAAAATTAAAAAAGCAGTTTCTGTAGGATTTATAGTATACGTCATTAACTTACCAGAGTTCTGCCTTCAAATAATAATATAGTACTTCATGGGTAGCCAATAATTTTTTTTTATCTTTATTTTCGGTTCAGGGGTACATATGCAATTTGTTATATAGGTAAATTGCATGGCACCGGGATTTGGTGTACAGATTATTTCATCACCCAGGTAATAAGCATACTACCCAATAAGTAATTTTTCAGTCCTCTCCCTCCTCCCACCCTTCACCCTCAAATAGGCCCCGCTTTCTGTTGTTCTCTTCTTTGGTCCGTGTGTACTCAGTATTTTACTTCCACTTACAAGTGAGAATCCTTATAAATGTTTTGTTTTCCATTCCTGCATTAGTTCCCTTAGGATTATGGGCTCCAGCTCCATCCATGTCGCTGCAAAGGACATGATCGCATTGCTTTTTATGGCTGCGTAGTATTCCGTTGTCTATATGTACACATTTTCTTTATTCTACCAATGATGGGATTTAGGTTGATTCCATGTCTTTGTTATTCTAAATAATGCTGTGATAAATGTACATGTGCGTGTGTCTTTTGTGGTAGAATGATTTATATTTCTTTGAGTATATACCCAGTAATGGGATTGCTGGGTCATATGGTAGTTCTATTTTTAGCTCTTTGAGAAATCGCCACATTGCTTTCCAAAATGGCTGAACTAATTTACATTCCCACCAGCAGTATATAAGCATTCCCTTTTCTCCACAGCCTTGCCAGCATCTGTTGTTGTTTTGTTTTTGTTTTTGTTTTTTTTCACTTTTTAATAATACCCATTCTGACTGATAAGAAATGGTATCTCGTTGTGGTTTTGATTTGCATTTCTCTAATGATTAATGATATTGAACATTTTTTCATATGCTGCGTGAATGTCTTCTTTTGAAAAGTGTCTGTTCATGTCCTTTGCTCACATTTTTTTTTTTTTTCTGAGACAGAGTCTTACTCTGTTGCCCAGGCTGGAGTGCAGTGGCACAATCTCAGCTCACTGCAACCTCCACCTCCCGTGTTCAAGTGATTCTCCTGCGTCAGCCTCCCAAGTAGCTGGGATTACAGGCACCCGCCAACATGCTCGCCTAATTATTCTATCTTTACTAGAGATGGGATTTCGCCATGATTAGATTCCTAACCTCAGGTGATCTGCCCACCTCAGCCTCCCAAAGTGCTGGGATTGCAGGTGTGAGCCACCATGTGCAGCCCCTTTGCCCACTTTTTAATGGGTTTGGTTTTTGCTTGTTAATTGTTATAAGTTCATCTTATAAACTCTGGATATTAGACCTTTGCTGGATACATGGTTGACAAATATTCTCCCATTCTGTCAGTTGTCTGTTTACTCTATTAGTAATTTAGTTTAATTAGGTCCTATGTGTCAATTTTTGGTTTTGTTGCAGTTGCTTTTGGCATCTTCATTGTGACATCTTTGCCAGGACCTGTGTCCAGAATGGTATTTCCTTGGTCAGCCTTCAGGGTTTTTATAGTTTGAGGTTTTACATTGAAGTCTTTAATCCATCTTGAGTTGATTTTTGTATATGGTGTAAGGAAGGGGTCCAGTTTCAATCTTCTGTATATGGCTAGCCAGTTATCCCAGCACCATATACTGAATAGGGAGTTCTTTTTCCATTGCTTGTTTTTGTCAGCTTTGTCAAGGATCAGATGGTTGTAGATGTGCAGCTTTATTTCTCAGCCTTCTTTTTGGTTCTATTTGTCTATGTGTCTGCTTTTGTACCAGTACCATGCTCTTTTGGTTACTGTAGCTGATATGGTTTGGCTTTGTCCCCACTCAGATTTCATCTTGAATTCCCACGTGTTGTGGGAGGGACCTGGTGGGAGGTATTTGAATCATGGGGGCAGGTCTTTCACATGCTCTTCTTGTGATAGTGAGTCTCACAAAATCTGATGGTTTTATAAGGGGAAGTTTTCCTGCACAAGCTCTCTTCTTTTGTGTGCCACCATGTGAGACATGCGTTTCACCTTTCACCATTGATTGTGAGGCTTCCCCAGCCATGTGAAACTGTGGGTTCTCCATTAAGCCTCTTTCTTTTGTAAATTGCCCAGTCTCAGGTATGTCTTTACCAGCAGCATGAAAATGGAATAATACAGTAAATTGGTACCAAGAGTGTGGTGCTGCTGAAAAGATACCCAAAAATCTGGAAGCAACCTTGGAACTGGGTAACAGGCAGAGGTTGGAACAGTTTGGAGTGCTCAGAAGAAGACAGGAAAATGTGGGAAAATCTGGAACTTCCTAGAGACTTGTTGAATGGCTTTGACCAAAAGCCTGATAGCAGTAGGGACAATAAGGTCAAGGCTGAGGTGGTCTCAAATGGAGATGAGGAACTTGTTGGGAACTGGAGCAAAGGTGACTCTTGTTACGTTTTAGCAAAGAGACTGGCGATATTTTGCCCCTGCCCTAGAGATTTATGGAACTTTGAACTTGAGAGGGATGATTTAGGGTATATGGCGGAAGAAATTTCTAAGCAGCAAAGCATTCAAGAGGTAACTTGGGTGCTGTTAAAGGCATTCAGTTTTATAAAGGAAGCAGAGCATAAAAGTGTGGAAAATTTGCAGCCTGACAATTTGATAGAAAAGAAAGACCCATTTTCTGAGGAAAAATTCAAGCCAGCTGCAGAAATTTGCATAACTAATGAGGAGCCACACGTTAATCTCCAAGTCAATGGGGAAAATGTCTCCAAGGCATATCAGAGGTCTTCACAGCAGCCCCTTCCATCACAGGCCCAGAGGCCTAGGCGAAAGTGATTTCGTGAGCCAGCCCCAGAGTCCCCATGCTGTGTGCAGACTAGGGACTTGGTGCCCTGTGTCCCAGCCACTCCAGGTGTGACTAACAGGGGCTGAGGTACAGCTCAGGCTGTTGCTTCAGAGGGTGGAAGCCCCAGTGCCTTGGCAGCTTCCACATGGTGTTGAGCCTGTGGGTTTACAGAAGTCAAGAATTGAGGATTGGGAACCTCTGCCAAGATTTCAGAAGGTGTGTGGAAACGCCTGGATGCCCAGGCAAAAGATTGCTGCAGGGGGAGGGCCCTCATGGAGAACCTCTGCTAGGGCAGTGCAGAGGGAAATGTGGAGTCAGAGCCCCGACACAGAGTCCCTACTTGGGCACTGCCTAGTGGAGCTGTGAGAAGAGGGCCATTGTCCTCCAGACCCCAGAATGGTGGATCCACCAAAAGCTTGTACCGTACACCTGGAAAAGCCTCAGACACTCAAAGCCATCCCATGAAAGCAGGCAGGAGGGGGGCTATTCCCTGCAAAGCTACAGGGACAGAGCTGCCCAAGACCATAGTAACCCACCTCTTACATCAGCGTGACCTGGATGTGAGACATGGAGTCAAAGGAGATCATTTTAGAGCTTTAAGATTTGAGTACCCTAGCTCCTGTGTTTTGGCCAATGTCTCCAATTTGGAATGGCTGTAATTACTCAATGCCTCTACCCTCATTGTATCTAGGAAGTTAACTAACTTGCTTCTGATTTTATAGGCTCATAGGTGGAAGGGACTTGCCTTGTCTCAGATAAGACTTTGGACTGTGGACTTTTGAATTAATGCTGAAATGACTTAAGACTGTAGGGGGCTGTTGGGAAGCATGATTGGTTTTTAAATGTAAGGATATGAGATTTGGGAGGGACCAGGAGCAGAATGATATGGTTTAGCTGTGTCCCCATTCAAATCTTATCTTGAATTCCCATGTGTTGTAGGAGGGACCTGGTGGGAGGTAATTGAATCATGGGGGAGGTCTTTCACATGCTCTTCTTGTGATAGTGAGTCTCACAAAATCTGGTGGTTATTGTAAGGGGAAGTTTTCCTGCACAAGCTCTCTTCTCTTGTCTGCCACCATGTGAGACATGCCTTTCACCTTTCGCCATGATTGTGAGGCTTCCCCAGCCATGTGAAACTGTGGGTTCTCCATTAAGCCTCTTTCCTTTGTAAATTGTCCAGTCTTGGGTATGTTTCTATCAACAGTGTGAAAATGGACTAATACAGTAGCCTTGTAGTATAGTTCCAAGTCAGGTAATGTGATGCCTCCAGCTTTGTTCTTTTTATTTAGGATTGCCTTGGCTATTCACATTCTTTGTTGGTTCCATCTGAACGTCATTGGCAGTCTGATAGGAATAGCATTGAATCTCTAAAATTCTTTGGACAATATGGCCCAATTTTGATTTTTCTTATCCCAATATTGATTTTTCTTACCCATAATCATGGAATGTTTTCCCATTTGTTTGTGTCATCTCTGATTTCTTTGAACAGTGTTTTGTAATTCTCCTTACATTACAAAGAAACCAAAGATCTTTCACCTCTCTGGTTAGCCGTACCTAAGAATAAAGAATAAATTCCTACAAATTTTATTTTTTTGTGGCTATTGTGAATGGAATTGCTTTCTTGATTTGGTTCTCAGCTTGGATGGTTGTTGGTGTATAGAAATGGTACTGACTTTTGTACATTGATTTTGTATCCTGAAACTTTACTGAAGTTGTTACAACCATACGTTTGCATTTTTCTCCAAGTCTTTGTGCTTTTATTTCTGTAAACATTACAAACCTCATAGTACATTATTCCTATTTTTTCTTCACACAGTTATTCAGAGATTTTTTAAATAGGAAAATAAGTATTTTTCCCATGAATTTATCATGTCTAGTGCTCTTCATTCTTGTGTACAGATCCAGATTTCTATCCGATATCTTTTCTTCTGCCTGAATGACCTCCTTTAGCATTTCTTGTAGTGCAGGTCTGCTGTTGATTAATTCACTCTGCCTTTGTATGTCTATAAAAGTCTATATATCACGTTTTTGAAATATATTTTTTCTGCATATGGATTTCAGATTTGATCATATTTTTCTCTTAGTACTGATGCTCCTCAACTTATGATGGGGCTACTTCCCGTTAAATCCTTGTAAGTTGAAAAAATACCGTAAGTCAAAAGTTCATTTAATGCACTTAACCTATCTAACATCATAGCCTAGCCTCACCTACCCTAAATGTCCTCAGAACATTACATTAGCCTACAGCTAGGCAAAATCATTAAACACAAAGCCTATTTTACAATAAAATGTTGACTATCTCATATAACTTATAGAATACTGATATTGAAAAACAGAATGGTTATATGGGTACTCAAAGCATGGCTTCTGCTAAATGCCTATCACTTTCACACCACTGTAAAGTTGAAAAATGCTAAGTTAAATCATCCTAAGCCGGAGACTGTACTTTACAGATATTGTTCTACTTGCTTCTTGCTTGTATTGTTTCTGAAGATGGGTATGGCATTCTTATATTTGCTCCTCTGTATGATCTTTTTTCTGCCAGATGCTTTTAAGATTTTCTCTTTATTACTGGTTATCAACAGTTTGATTATGAAAGGGCTTGGCATTATTGCCTTTATGTTTTCTCTGCTTGGAGTTTGTTGAACTCCTTGAATATATCAGTTTATACTTGTAATCACATTTAGACATTTTTTAGCCATTATTTCTTTTTTTTTTTATTTTTTTATTTTTTATTTTGAGACGGAGTTTCGCTCTTGTTGCCAAGGCTGGAGGACAATGGCACAATCTTGGCTCACCACAACCTCCACCTCCCTGGTTCAAGCGATTCTCCTGCCTCAGCCTCCCAAGTAGCTGGGATTACAGGCATGCGCCACCACGCCCGGCTAATTTTGTATTTTTTTTTTTTTTTTTTTTTTTTTAGTAGAGACGGTTTCTCCGTGTTGGTCAGGCTGGTCTCGAACTCCTGACCTCAGGTGATCCGCCTGCCTCGGCCTCCCAAAGTGCTGGGATTACAGGCGTCAGCCACTGTGTCTGGCCAGTTTCTTTAAACATATGTCTGTCCCTCTCCACTCTCCTCTCCTTCTGGAATATAAATCACATGTATTTATCCCACAGGTCACTGATACTCGATTCATTTTTGCTAATTTTTTTTTCTCTTCTTACTTTCATTCTGCATATTACTATTCCTATGTTTTTAAGTTCACTAATCATTTCTTTGGCATTGTTTAATCTGCTATTAATACCATCTAGGATATTTTTTATTTTATTAATGGTTTGTCAACTCTGGAAGTTCAAATTCAGTATTTTTTATATCTACCATATTTGTCCATGTCATGCTCATGCTTTCTTCAACTTCTTGAAATTATGAAGTGTATTTAAAATATCCCCATTAACATCCTCATGTACTAATTTCACAATCTGTGTTATTTATTTATCTATTTCTTTAATGGTTTTTCCCCTCATTATGGATCATATTTTTTTTTGCATGCATGCATGCATGGTAATTTTCAGTGGGATGCCAGACATTGTGAATTTTATATTATTGTGAGCTAGAATTTTTGCAATATTAAATGTTCTTCGTCTCTGTTCTGGGACACCATTAACTGATTGAGAAACATTTTGATTCTTTTATGTATTAAGCATTGTTGGGCAGAGCCAGAACAGCCTTTAATCTCAGACAGTAGTTTACAACCAGGGATGATTTTGCCTCATAGAGGATATTTGGTCATGTACAGAGACATTTTGTACTGTTACATTTAGAAGGTGCTATTGGCATCTAGTGGAAAAAGTCTAGGGATGCTACTAAAAATTCTACTATGTCTAGCACAGCCCCCACAACAAATAATTATCTGGTCCCAAATGTTAGTGAAGCTGAGGTTAAGAAGCCCTGCTCTAGGGCTAAGTTGACCTGACTATAGAGGCAATCCAATACCCACCTGAAGACTTTACTAAATGCTGCATGTGTCAGAAGGTCAATTATATCCAGTTCTATATAGCCTCCAGAAAAGTATTACCTGGTCCTTTTCATTAATTCTTTTCACAGACTTGGGAAATACTTATCCACTGATCAGTGTTTATTTATCTTTAACCCAAGGAAAATCCTCTGCAGATCTCTGTTTCTGTCTCTTTCTCTCTCCTTTCTCCCCCCACCCCCATCTCTCTCCTATGCTCTAACCCACAGATTCTAGTCACCTGGGACTTCGTGAACTCCAGTCACTGTCTCCGCAACTCAGGAGTATTTCCAGGCTCTGTTGGGGTTCTCTCCCTATCATGCAGCCTGAAAACTCTCCAGGCAGTAAGCCACGTATCTGGTCCCAGCTACCCTGTTACTTCATCATGGCCAGAGGCAGAAATCATATTTTTTCTTTCAGCAAATATTTGTCCAGTTTCTTTGTGCCAAGTACTGCAGATAAAATGCTGAACAAGAACAACAATCCGTCTGTATTTTTAGTAAGAGAGAAAAACAATAATAGAAAACATAAAGCAGTGATAAATTGTGTTAATGAAATTGGATGATAGAAAGGAGTTTCTAGGGGGGAGCTACTTTAGGTTGAGGTGCAGGGAAATCCTTTCTGAATAAGTAATGCATAAGCTGTGAATGGAGTTGAGACATCTAGGATATCATTGATGACTGAAACTGTGAGTAGGGATGAGGACCCCCCAAATAGACTGTATAGAATAAAGGAGAAAAGAAAGACTAGGACTCATCCTTGAGAAATTCCAACTTTTATTATCCAAGTAAAGTAGGATGACTTGGAATGGAAGAGGCAGGAGGAAAGTGTGTTTTGTCTCAAAAGCCAAAAGAAATGAGTTCATGAAAGAGGGTGCTTTAGTCTCCTTGGGCTACCACAACAAAAGAACATAGACTGCCTGGCTTAAACGACAGAACATTTTTTTCTCAAAGTTTTGGAGGCTGGAAAGTCCAAGATCAAGGTCCAGCAAGTTTGGTTTGCAAGCTGATAGATAGCTTGCAGATAGCTACCTTCTTGCTGTGTCCTCACATGGCAGAGAGGACCCTCTGGTATCCCTTCCTCCTCTTTCAGTAACACCAACCTCATCAGATTAGAGCTTCACTCATGACCTTAATTACCTCCTAAAGGTCCTGTCCCCAAATTCAGTCACCTTCGGGGTTAGGGCTTTGACCTATGAATTTAGGAGAAACACAAGTTCATAGCAGAAGAAATGGTCAACAATATTGAATGCTGCCAAGGGGGCAAAAACTAAAATTCACTGGAATTATCAATGTGAATGCCATTCGTGGCTTTAGTAAGTGCTGTTTTCATGGAGTAAAAGCACTGGAAGCCATACTGGAATCGCTTAAGGAATGAGGAGCTAAGGAAATGGTGATAGCATGTATAGGAGAACTCCTTAAAGTAATCTAGTTATAAAACTGTTATCTTGAGGAAAACGAAAGATTGAGTAAAGTCTTGTATTTTATTTTTTAAAGAATGAGAGACCTTGTACTTTCTTAAGCATCATGGTGATCCAATTGAGAAGAGATGGTTTATTATTTGTTGCCACAATAATGCTATATTACAAACTAGTCCAAAATTTATTAGCTTAAAATAAGCAATTTTTATTTCATTCATGAGTCTGTGGTTGGCAGAGAAGGCTAGGATGTTCTTCTGATCTTGGCTGGCCTCCCTCATATGTCCTGGTATTAGCTGACTATCAGGTGGGACATTTATCTCTGCTCCATGTGTCCCTGACACTAACTCAGCAGGTTTGCTCAAGCAATTTTTCTCAAGTTTCAGCATCCATCGTGTTTGCTAAGATCCTATTGGCCAGAGCAAATCACGTGGGTAAGGCAGAATGGGAACACTGCAAAATGATAGGGCAAAGAAAGTAAATTTAAGGATGAGTAAAGAGTTGGGACTATTAATGCAATCAATTTGATATGGAGAGTATATCAAAAAAAGGATTATGATCATTGGTAAGTTCTTAAGAAGGCAGATAGATGCAAACAGGGTCTCAGAATGTTATAACTGTGTTAGTTTCTGCAGTCTTTTACAGTTGGTTGGCATTGTTTTACATCAACAACTTGTTAATTGCTTTTAATTTCACATTACTAAAATTTCCTATTTTCTTTTTATAAATATAGCTGAATCACATTTGTATATTTATTGGGTATTTGAATACCTTATTATAGAAATTCAGGGAGTCTTTTTTTGTTCCTACATGGCCAAGGGTCATTTCTAAATTGCATAACATTGCGAACAGTGTTCATTAATTTCTGAAGACTGTTGGTTCTCTGCCCTTAATCCGACTATAATTTCCTTCATTTCCATTCAATTAAAAATTCAGGTGGCTCTCCCATTTATCATGAGAAAACTATTTTTTTTATTCTAAATGTTTTCTTGTGAATTCCTTACTGCCATAGTTTGCTCTAATGGTCATAACACTTACGAGTTATTAAGCACACACTGTGCACCAGAGTGCCAGTCTTCGTGTCACCTTTATACTCAAAACAAAGTTAATATAAATAATTTTCCTGAAATTGGCTGTATCAAATTGCAAATCTAGGATTATACCCCAAGACTGTTGGTCTTCAGAGTCTGGTTCTTAACCATCATGTTCTTCTACTCCAAATACAGTAATCGCAAGCAAGTAGAGAAAAAGGCTATATAATCTTCTACTTTATCTACCAAAGCCTTTAAATTCATCAGTATCCTAACAAAGGAAAATTTTGAGAAAAACTAAGTTGTTTTTTTTTTTTAAAGTAATTGCAATCTAAACTTACCTGTTTACCAACCAAAAGAAATGGTTTATTAACATTTTAGACCTCATGGTCACCCTTACAAACTGTGTTTACCTGGCTAGATCTTTTGATCTCCCTTAAGTCCAGGGACTCAAAATTAAACGATTGTATTATCTGTCTACACAAATTAAATCATTATATCTGTTTATGAGAGTTACAGGAATAACCTAATATGGTACATTGCAGAAACAAATCATACACATATCTGCCATATTTTATCCCCAGTGAAAACAAGGGTACCTTTGATTGTCTTATGTTTTGTTAATAGTACTAACATTAACTCACATTTATTGTGTCCTCATTATGTGTCCAGTCAAAATGCCAGGCATTTTATGTGCATTCTATTCTCTATGCCAAGTGCTTTACATAAATTCATTTAACAGTCCCATTACCCATAAAAGGTAGTGACTTTCATTATCTTCATTGAAGCTTAGAAAGATTAAGAAATGTGCATTTAGCTGGCCAGTGATTGGACTCAGGATCAGAACTCGAGCTCTAAAAATCTTCCTTCTGCCCCAGATTACCAACATCCTTATCCCTAAAGACTGTTATCAAATGTTTCTTCCCCTTGTCTCCCCACTCCGCTGGGATCAATCTTTCCCTTCTCTATAATCCCTTAGTCCTTAGTTACTCCTTTATATTTATTGCATGCTGCTGTTTTATTCTGGTAATTTATGAATACTTACTCACTCTGCCTCCGTACCAAGCTGCAAAACCCTTAAAGGTAGATACCATCACTTTTTTAATACTCCTAATATGTTAAGTAAGTACTGCTTGAGGGTTAGAAGAAATGATAAGTGACCTTCATGAAGGTTCTCTCATCTAGGTTTGTGCGCTTAACATACCTTTGGTGATACTTGGATAGATTTGTGGAGACATCAAGCTATAGGACAGAGCTGAGCCATAATAGCTAGTCAGTAAATTTTTACTGTAGTAACACTTAGAAGACACCATTCCAGAAGAAAGTAAGCCGTCATCCAGAATTTGGGGTTAAATAGATGAGTTCAAATTTGACGGTGTCAAGTACATTAACTATTCCAAGTCCAAATCCTGTACCAGAGCCTGTGATACAGCTGACGTCTCCCTTTGAATAGATGAACTTGTGTTCCCTGAAACTCTTGACCTAAAGAATACTCTGTTAGCGCTCAAAAACATGTCAGTCTATGCCCTAACATTATTCTTCTCTTTCAGGAACTGAAGGATATGAGTAGCTGCTCCTTATTTAGTTTATGCCATGAGGAAACTTCATGCATTAAATATTTAACTCTCCTGGATAGGGTTACAACTATAGCCTTAGGCATATCTTTCTGTTTTAAACTCATAAACCATACACTCGTCCACTAATCTCACATGTTAAGCATTCTGAAGAATAGAAAATTGGGTATTAACATGGAGAATCATGACAGAATTAGAACAATCCAAGAGTTAGTATGCAGTACAAGGTAATCATAGGCCCTGGAGACTTCCATTTACAAGTTATGTGGCTTAGGTAAGTCATTTTACTTCTGTGAGCTTCAGTGAATAGTTGTTAGGACTGAATGTGGTAATGTTAAAGAAAAAAAAAAAAAGGCTTTTAGCACACTGCCTGGTATGTAGCTACTGTTCTGTAAATGATATTTTCAGACCAGTCTTGGTTACACCAAAATTTGTTTCCTGCAAGAGTCGGCTAGGTAACATTCAAGTTTATTGTCCCTATGACAGAAATGAACATTGCATATCTCCAGTAATACAAGTTTAAATTATTAGAGCTAGATACTTTACTTTTGTGAAGATTCGACTTATCAATAATCATTAATTTAAATCACAAATTCTTTGGATTTCTATGACTCCCAAAAGATTTCTATCTTTTACGCTTTGCAAATGCACATACTCTATAAACTTCCATTCAGATGTGGAGATGGACTCTTATCTTTGGGTCCGTGGGATTACTGAAGAATCAAAAATAGGCTTAGATGCCTACGTAACCATTTCAGATTCCTCTTGCCCTTTTTCAACCCTCACCTCCATTAGTTTCCTAGTTTGATAGAGAAGAGTCCTTACTTATGATAAGCACTTCTCCTCCCACTTCTTTCTCTCTTCACCAAAGTATGCAGTAAACTAAGCCTTTGTATTTGTATAGAGCTCCTTGTGGTTTTTAAAGCATGCTAATTGACTCTCATTAAATTGTCAAACCTCTCTAAGATAAGGAGCGAAAGTGGTTTTTTTTGTTTGTTTTTTGTTTTTTATGAAGAAAATGAGGCAGGAGGTTAAGGTTACTTGTCCAGGAACATTATTATTGTGATTATTGTCAGAAATTGAGCCCAGGTCTTTACGTTCTTTTCCCCAACTCTACTCTCAAGAGTACCACTGTATACATACTATTGCTGAGCTTTCATTAGAATCCAGGATATAGACATATAAAGTCACTTTCTCAGATGACTTAACTGCTTTCAGCTTTCTAATTTTACGAAACAGAGAAGCCATGACATAAGAGTGATAAATCTGATGACATAGAATTTAGAATGGATTCACGAGAAAATCAACATAAGGAGATATAGACTGGATGCGGGGGAGGAGAGTGGGATCACAAATCACTATAGAACAAAGGATTAATTTTCATAACTACAAGAAAAAGATTATCCTAATTGGCAAAGAACACATAAAAAGGGAACACAAATGGCTTCTAAAACATGAAAATATGCTTAACCTTATTCATAAAAGAAATGTGAATTAAAACAATGGTATGCCACTTTTTAACATCAGATTTTCAAAGATCTGTAAGTTTTATTATACATTATTGGTTAGAGTAAGAGGAATGAAAGACCTTTTCACACATTGTTGATCAAAGTGTAAAATGGTACAGTCTCCGAAGAGCACTTTGATAATATCAAAAATGTAAAAGCACCTTTTGACTCAGCTTTTCTACTCCTCATCAACTCTATAGATATACTTGAACACATGCAAAATATTCAATGCATCATTGCTATTTTATGCAATAGATTAAAACAGCCAAAAATTCTGTCAATTGAGGACTGATAAAATCAATTATGATTTAGCCATAAAGTAGAATTCTGTGTAGCTGTTAAAAGACTTGAGTATTCATTTTACAAATATGAAACAGTATCCAAAATATATATTTTAAAGCAAGATACAGAACAGTATATAGAATGGTAGAATTGTGTACAGGGAGAGAGTTGAAACACAGATACCTACATATTTCAATGTGAGGGGACTATCTGAAGAATAGACAATAAAATGGTAACAATAGTTGCCCCAGAAGAGGGGCTAGAAGCACTGATAGACTTCTTCCCATTATATGACATTTTTCACTGACTGATTTTTTTTTTTTTTTTTTTTTTTTTTTTTTTTTTTTTTTTCGTGAGACAGGGTCTCACTCTGTTGCCCATGCTGGAGTGCAATGGCACAATCTCAGCGTGCTGCAGCCTCGACCTCCCAGGCTCAAGCAATCCTCCCACCTCAGCCTCCTAAGTAGCTGGGACTAATATTTGTATTCTTTATAGAGATAGGGTTTTGCCATGTTGCCCAGGCTGGTCTCAGACTCCTGGGCTCAACCAGTCCACCCACCTCAGCCTCCCATAGTGCTGGGATTACACGCTGATTGATGTTTTTAATTTTGCAAATGTATTATCTATTTTAAAAATGCAAAAGACAAAAAACTGTACCAAAATGGCATCAAAAGTTGAGAACATTTATTTTTCACTTTGTACAGATGTGTATGAATTTCCAAATATAAAGGAGTATTTTTTTTAAATCCTCTATATTGCATACTCTTTGAAAGCACTGTGTCCTCCTCATCTTTATATCACGAAAGCACTTTCTGAGGTATTCAATAAATGTTAAATAATTTCATTGACTCTGGTGTTGAAAATGGAATTGAAAAGTCTTGATTAAGCAATAATCAGAGAACCAGGTTCTTATGTTAGTTCACATACATCTGGTTTTAGAAGACCCGAAAAAGGGGCAGTTTATTTTCCTACTCTCTTAAAAAACTAAAATCTGGCCAAGTGTTGTGGCTCACACCTGTAATCCCAGTGTTTTGGGAGGCTGAGGCAGGATTGCTTGAGGCCAGGAATTTGAGACTAGCCTGGAAAACACAGCAAGACCCTGTCTCTTCAAAAAAATTTAAAAATTATTTGGGTGTGATGGCACACACTTGTAGTCTCAGCTATTCAGGAGGCTGAGGCAGATGGATTGCTTGAGTGCAGGAGTTGGAGGCTGCAGTGAGCCATGATGGTGCCACTGCACTCCAACCTGGGCCACAGAGCAAGACTCTGTCTCAAAAGACAAACATCTAGAAAGGTACTTTCTAGCTGTAATGTTCTAACGCCTCTGGTTCCAGCATTTCCTAAGATAGCTGTATTCTAAGAATTCTATAGAGCAGTACTGCCCAAACTTTGCATATCCATTGTTTTTTAAGTATATATTAATTAAATGTCAAGCTGTATATCAGTAAATTTAGTTTTTCTTCAAAACTGACATTTTCTCCCCATACATAAGTATAGTTTTGTGCACCTGTAGGATCTGTGTACCCAAATTTATAGTATACCATTCTAGAAAAGTTACCTAAGAAAACTGCCTTATGTTTTTGAAAAGGAAAATCATGTTATTAAAGTATTATTAAAGTATTATTAAATCAGTTATTAAAGTATTCTTCTGTGATGAAAACTCCTTAGTCAAACAAACAGCAAACAAAACAAAATTTGTTTTTATTTATGACCATGATTATTTGTTCTATGCCTTCATTTTCTTTTTTGGAGTTTAATACTTACTATACTTGCCTACCAATCTATCTTAATATAATTGTGTTTTTATAGCTTGCCTTAGAGTTTCTCAAAAAGGTGTACATCAAACTTTTGCTTTGAAAATACAAGCAATGCAAATATGAAGACTAGCAGTCCTTGGAGAAAGGAAATGGCTTTATCTGAGTTTTGCTAACTTGAAAAACAAAAATGAAGTCCCTGAGGACATTTTAATAATAATTAATGTAAATTTTTTTCAAAATCCAGTTATGATTTCTAATATGCATGAAAATATTGTATTTTGGATCTCTTTCATTTGTCACATATACTTTAAATATGTTATTTTTTAATCACATCCGTTTTAGCTTTTCAAAAAAGCGGTTTACTACTTTTGATGCATACTAAGCTACCTGGTAGTTTGTCATTTTGTCTAGTATCTAATCTATACAAATTGAAACTGTATTCTCTGGGACTGGGACTGTTTGGGGAGAATGCAGTTAGATATGTTAGTGGTGGTAAAACAGGATATCACGGATTTGGCTTATTGAATGGCGTATGGGTTGGTTGGTTGAGGTTGCAGGGAGGGATCTACTGGAGTCTGGATGCTCCCATTTCCCAACTCTACCAAGTCACTTAAATATGAGACACTGAACCTCATTGCTAATAGGAAGATTTGTAGAGCTACAGTTGGAGAAAGCTTAGGAGTGATATAGTTCAAATTAACTAACCATAGTTAAATGTCAAGTGAATTAGAGAGCTGAATAGTTTATAAACATAAGGATTCACACCTGAATATGTGGACTGTAAGTAATACTTAAAACTAGGGATGGCATATTCATTACACGAAGAGTGGACTAGCTCCCCTTTTGAGTGTCACGTGTCTGTGAATCTGAAGAGTAGCACTCTGCCTCAGATGTTTCACAACAGGCTTTTTATAAATGTTTACTGAATTTTTGAGTAATTACTATGTATTTAGCACTGTGCATATCTTCACAGAAAAAATGTTAGCATCCTTTCCTTCTGATCTAGAGGGGGTTATCAGACTATTAGACATGAAACAATAGTGGAGAACCCAATAGTTCACTATCCAATGTTTTACTGAGAGCACGTTGAGAGATGTGAGATTGGATTAGGCATGAGTAAAGGTTTGGTTAAGCAGAGTGGTAAGGAAGGTTCCCTACGTGGGAAAATTTAGGAACAGACGGAACTGTCCTCATGAACTTATGGAATAAGACACCAGTCCAGAACATTAAAGAATAATGTTGAAGAGATCTGACCAACCTAATATAAATCCAAATAAGCCAACTTTCCCATTAATGTAAAAAATTATTTGAAATAGACAACCAGAATAAGTATCCTGTGGATGCCGCATGCTGCTCTGATGAGCTGGCCGTAAGTGTAATTCCTGATGATTTTCCAGCCTCATTAGAGAGCTAGTAGACAAGCATAAGGAAAAGAGAAAGGGCTGTATTCCAGTTCCAGGCAGGTGACTGTATGACCTCAGGCATATTTGTACTTAACTCTGAGGAGTCTTGATTTTATTGTTTACTGTGAGGATAAGCATACCAACCTTACCTGGCTTTTGCGAAATTCAAATGAGACAATACATGTGAAGGTGGCTAGAACAGGCAACAAATGTTGATCCCTTTTTTTCCTCAAAGTGGCTCTCATCCTGATCCACAAAAGGGCAAGTTAAAAGGGTTAAATCCTGCCAGGCTTACAAGGTTAAATAATATCTTTTCTGATGTATACTGATGTAATCCATATATGCAGTGTTACTTTTTCAGTCATACGTGACTTCTCAAGTTACAGTTTACATGGCATTATTCATTGTATTTAGTTCAATAAGTAGGTGGGAGAGAAAACTGTTGTATTTTCAGGATAAATGCTTTATGTATGCTGAAGTTTAGAGGTCCAAACACAACAACTACATGTTCTTTTGCAAGGTTGATAATTACTTGGAAATTAAAGTAAAACTAAAATGCCTTACACTTTTTCTTCCAGCATGCTACAAATGAAAACTGATGAGAAACTGAATGTGTCTGATGGGAATACAGCAAGTTGCCCTTTGAGCCCCGTTAAGATGTGCCTTAATCGTCCCATTGAATGGAATCTGAATTTGACAACAGCATCTCTAGCGAGCTGTACAGTTCATAACCAAAATCTCAAAAGTGAAGAGAAATAGATTGCAGTTCTTCTTGCACTATCTTTATTTTGTATGTCAATATTCCTTGTGAACAATAAGCATTTATCAATTGATCTTGAAGTATTTCTAGTCCTGTGATTTGTCTTTATATTAAATCATTAGCATTAATCATTTTGATTATATTCTTTGTATGTTTTTTACATGTTTTACATCAGATCATTGTGGAATTTTGTAGTATAAACAGATTTCGATGTTTCTCTTTTTAATGGTATTATGTGAATTTTTTATGCCCTAAGTTTAAATACGTAATTGTCCCCAGTTTTATTTCTGTGCACAAAGTTTTAATATATAACACATTGTGATTTATAGAGCTAGTATTGTAAAGATTTGTGATGACCTGGCCCATGAGCAGTTGTCAAAACAGGAAACAGGTGGACACCAACTACCTCGAAGCACATTGGTGAAAGAAAAGGCAAAGGTATCTCTTAGAAGTAAATCTCCTTCAAAGTTATATATGTACAGAAGAAAACAAGTTGACCATAGCTTTTTGTCAAGTAGCATGTTTCCGTTCACAGGAGAATGTGAGCTGATCAGTTCTATCTCTGTATTTTAAACCTGTAAGTCTGTGGGCTTTAAGAGCAATGGCACAATTGCATGTTTACTGTTTAGCAAATCTGTGCCTCTTGGTAGAGAAGAATACTGTGTGGTTTCTGTAAGTTACCAGTTTTGAATGAAAAAATGGTAAATGGATTTACATCTGTTTTATTGTACCTTAGCCTTTTATTTTAAAGGGATGACTTTCAAAAGGACATTCCCTACCTTTAACTGTAATAGTGCAAAGCACAGTTTCAGCAATGGCTACATGACTGTGTCTAAAAACTGAATACTCAGAATACTAAAGGTTTGGTGCTTAAATTTGTTTTTCCCATGCCACAGAAAGCAAACTTTGGTATGGTGAACCGCATGAGAACATGGCTTCTTTCTTTTTGGATAGCCTGGCCATGTGTGAATGGGATTTTAGTTTATTATGTTTCTAAGACTTTTCCTTACAGCACACTTAATGTACCTTTTCAGTCCTTCTCCCAACCTCCTGCAAATTATCTTTAAAATAACAATGCATAAGGAATTTGAAGCACAGGAGAACACAGAGCCAACAAACAGAATGAAGAACTATCATCTATTTTTAACTGACTTTCTATCATTACCATTTTTTCCTTTTGCTTAATAACTATCTTGCTTTGTAACTTTGACTCCTTTTATAAGTTCTATGAGGCACAAATGTGTAGCAATTTGGTTCTAAAAACCAGTGATCTTACTTTAGCTCCATCTTAAAATTTCACTTTAAGTAAATGGCCTCTAGTAAATAAGCCTAAAAAAGCACAATTATTTAAACAGATCCATGTTAGGACATTTCTGAATAATAAAGAGAAAAGGTGTTTTGTTGGGTATTACAGAAGAGGACCAGTTTCATACAGTACAAGTTTCATAAGTCAGGTCAAGTGTCAATTTCAAAAGACAAGAAATGAAATTGACATAGTACTCATAAATTGGTAGCATATATAAAGAGAACTTCCTGTCACATTATTTTCCCACTAGAATTATTATCCACAGTAAATATTATTTTATTATGCCAAAAATATAGAAAGCAGCTTCATGGTTAATATACATTTATGTTGACACCTCCCTAACCCAGGAAACATTCACAAACAAGGACTCCCATATGCAAATACTTTAGGAAGAGAGATTTCCCAGGCAGACAGCATCATCAAAAATGTTTTCACTGTAGGAATCACAAAATAAGATTGTCAAAGTAACTGTTGAACGTTATACTGGTCTTCCTCACTGGTGGTAAGCTCCTCCTAGCCAATTTGTGGTACTTCCTTCATTTTCCCTTGACATGTTACTTGTTAAATATGTCCTCAGGCGGTTTCATCTTTGTTGATTCTGCCCATCTAAGTCATAAGCTTCTCAAATGCAAGTTACTAGCTAGTCACAGTTGAAAGTTTCCATAATGACATGATTTTAAACATAAAGAGTTCATAAGAATCACCTGGAGAGTATTTAAAAACGAGATTCCTAGGCCCACCTCAAATTCTGATAAATCTGTGTGATGCAGATTTTTTCTGGACTATAATAACTGACGCTGTCCTAATGCTTTAATACAGGCCAAAGTAACGTGGAAGCGCACAGCAGAAAATCTTCAGAAAGACGTCAGGTTTGTTCTGATTTTGACAAGGGTAACTTTATTAAAGCAAATAACTGGACATAATCTTAAAGGATTCCACCTCCATCGTCTTTCCTAACTTACATCTTCATTGAGAAATTGTGCAAAATTAAGTTTACTTTTTTCTAGTGCTGCTGTTTTGGCTCGTCTTGGTAGTCTCATCTTCATTTCTGATTCTGGTTCTGGAACTTCATGATCACTAAATAGATGTTGAAAATACACGAATTTAGATACAAGCTTTAAAACCAGTTTATTTATAAATAAAACTTTTTTGTTTCTGACTCACATTCTATCAGTGTGTAATTGATAGCCTGATTCCATTGACTTAGCTTAAAACTAAAATCAAACAATGTCAAAAAACACTGACTTGGCTATCCAGCAAAGTGAATCATGGAAAACCTAGCTAATGATTTTATATACTATAATGGAACCTGGTGTTATACAGGAAAAAAGCCACAGACTTGTAATGAAGCTTGTAATTAAACAAGGACCATAACTGTCCAAAAAAGATTTCTTTGAAACTCAAGAAGTGAGAAAAAAAATAAATTCTCTTGATTTAAGCAATAAATTCCGAAAACACAGTAAAAAATAAGTTCCCCCTCTTGATTAAATTTAATCAAGATAGTGTGAAACTATGTACTGAAAATACACACAATACAATTTTGCCAATGAATACAAGACAGCTACCAACTTTCAGCTCTAACAGTGGCTTCATTGACAAAAAGCCAAAAATAAACACTCTACTACACAATATACCCAAATTATAGACAGAATTATTCTATCATTAAGTGTAGAGAACCCAAATATTATCAAAATCAAGAGTTGCTAACTGAAGATCAAAGAGGAGTCACATCATGTAATTAGAAATTGAAACAACATATTAAAGATAGCACTAAAGACCATGCCAACTAATTGGCAAAAGCAAACATGCCATAAGAAGTCAAATGCTCTTGATAATGGAATTTTAGACTATATACCCAAGACAGCCATTTATAGTTTTCACTATCTTGTTATAGTATTTTCTCTCATTCACAAGAAAATTATAGTTTTTTTCTACTTCTAGAAATAAAAAGTGAAGATAGGCCTCTATATATTCTAGACATGCATGGCATACCTTTCAGAGTCGGCCTCAGCAGTCTGACGCCTCCTGTTTGTCCTAGCTGAAACTGTCACTTTTCTCTGTCCTTGAAGATAGTATAATTCATTATCAGAATTTATTATCAGTTGCTTGTTGTTTTTAATCTAGTTTCTAGGCTAACTACATCCTTTGTTTTCAACACAACAATCCTTTCAACACATGTATCTCCTACTTATTCTAGCCATCTTGGTACTAGTTACCACTACCACAGAAAAAGGAACCCAAGCAAGATTAAAACTTAATTTATTTTGTAAGCACTAAATGAGTAAGGGAAAATAAGGAAATTTCAAGCAAGTTAAAAGAAGGCAAATTTTAGTTCAATGTATTTGAGGACAGAGTATATGAAAAATGTGTTATAATGAAGTACCTATATTATTGCTATAGCACAAAGTCTGTGGAGACACTCATGAAAATTAAGGGTTAGAAAGGTAGGTTAGGTGCATAAACAGGTGCTAAAGAAACAGAATTTTTTGTTTTTCTTGGAAGGTGATAAAACAAATAGAACATTAATCAGTAAGGTAATAATGGCTTCTTGTAAAATAACATATACATGACCAATTCAAATATGTGTTCTAAAATATATTTCAATGTAAAAACCAGAACCTTTATATACTAGGGATTATAAGATTCTACTTACTAGAAATTTACAAGGTCAAGGAGTAAGACAAAGTTTGGCTTGTGATGTTTCTCATTTATAAGAAATAAAACAGTATGAATACATGAAGTTTGGTGTATTAAAAAGGATGGTGTTCTCATGGTGTGATATACCACAAAAAAAAATCTGATCAAAACCAAACTGTTCAATGTGACAGTCTGTTTGAAAATTATATACTCTACTCCATTCATGTGGCACTTTTTTCTACTCCTTACCTGCTTTTACTAATGGATTTATCCCCAAGAAAACATCCAACAATATGGGACTAATTTGGAACAATAGCAGCAATCGGTATTTAAATAATTTACTGGTTACAAAACAATATTCCAGACTCCATTTTAGAAAAAATTAAATCTGCATCGAAAAGGGCCTTAAAAAATAGATTTCTAAAGTTAAAATCAAGGTTGGCTCATGGGTGGGATTATTAGTGTTCCTTATAGTAGTTTGCCTGGATGTACTTTCTGATTCTTCTGTAATAAGCATGCATTGCTTTTGTAATGAGGAAATAATAAAACAATAAAAAGATCTTGAATTTCAGATTTTTTTCCAAGTGATCCCCTAGTAGTCAGCATTTACTGTGCCAGCAGATCCCCTATTGTTGGATAGCCCTTGGGAAATAAGTTGGGAAAATATGAAATAAGATGGGAATAGAAGGAAAACAAAGCCCAGAAAAAATTCTACAGGGATTTTTAAAAAATGCTTAGTTATATGAAGGACAGAACACAAATAACTAATATAAAACCATCATTTAACCAAATATTTAACCCAAATTATCTTTTGTAATATGATGTTTTGCAGCATACTTCTTTCAATCAAAAGCACCTAGAGCAACACTGATTTTATAGTCTTTAGACACAAGGCAAAAACTGACATCCACTGAAAGAATTAAAAAGAAAGGATACCAAAGACATTTTTAAAAAATCTTTATCCCTAAGGAAAACAAAGATAAGAAAACTTGCAAAACAAGTATTTTTCATTGGAAGATAACATTTAAAACTTTTATCATAAAGATGGTCAATCCATACACTACCTCTGTTAGTCTTTAGCTGAGTAGATTTTGATGCTTGGGTTGCTTTTACACCTCTGAGAGGAGTCATATATACTTCTTTATTCTTTTCTATTAAAGGGAATAATACAACAATATAAATAAGATAGCCTCATGAAATATTTTAAATTGTCTTTTTAAGTCCAGTTTTTATGAAACTGAAATGACAAAGTCCTTCTAACAGCTAGTGAAAAGTTATAAATCACCCTTTCGAAAATTTGAATGTTGGAAAAGAATCAAAACTCCTAAAAAGATGGTCATATGTTGAGAAATGCATGTCAAAAAACACTTGAAAAGTAGAATAAACATTTATCAGTAATGCTGTTTCCCAAGAGATTAGAAAAATATTTTCATTCATTTCTGATGTCCAACCAAACATGTTAGAGGAGAAAAAAATATGTCTCAGTAAAGATGAAAAACACAGAATCTTATAAAGATTCTGGTCAGTATGTCATTACCATCTTCGTTTTGAAAAGTAGTTGTAGTCAAGCTGGCATCCTGTGCTGCTTCAGCTTGGTCACCAAATTCTTTATTTCCTTTTTCTAACTGAATCTTGATTTTCTCCAAAGCTCTCAGACACGTCCTATCTTTTACTTGCTATAAAAGAAAACATTATTAATATTTTGTAAATACCACATTCCCTAATCTTCTTTGAAAATAGTACCAATACATATCAAGTTGTTTAAAAACACTAAAGTATATGAAATTTATGAAGCAAATATTTCAAATAAGTCGCAATATGCTAACATATGTATAATCTAATACAACCATGTAAATTCTACATGTATAAATATAAACACAAACTAAATCAGAGTAATTAGAAACTACTTTACCTCCAGAATCTCATTCAATAGAACCAGAAGATCTTTTGCAAGATGGCTACTGAGTTCTAAAGAACTCAAGGCTTTTGTATAGACTCGAATTTCTGGTGAGCATGGACTTGTTAAGATCTCATTGCAAATTTTCATAGCCAAATTGTCATGTACTGTTAAGGCCTAAAAAATTAAGAAAAAATTCTCTGTAAAATGAAAATGATTATGATTATTATATAGTCTTACACATCTAACAAATATTTCCAACTAATTGTCTTGTCATAATCCCAAATATAAAATGTCTAAAACTAAATTTAACATCCCCTCTACCCCCAAAATAAGCTCCCCTTCTTGACTTCTTGTAGTGGATGCTGTAATATAGGGCCCAGTTCCACTCCCTTTAGGAAAGAAGCACTCATCCTCCAGTTGCAGCATGTTTTGGAGGGTAAAAGTTCCCAGATGCAGTACTGATCCAGGCTGACGAAGGTGGACTTTGGTGGGCCTTGTCCAAGATCATACCTCTTCTCCCAAAGATTTGTCCAAATCCAATGACTGGCCAATGCACAGGTACAATGTCTCAGCTTGCCTCCATTCTGGACAACTCAAAGGAACATCCCAGTTCTGGAACTCCCTATGGGATTGGCTGGGGTCTTTGCTTGCATAGCAGTAGTTGAACTTAGTGCCATGCCCCAGTCTACCTTCCTCAATCTTCCAGGATGCTGATCACGAGAGTACTCCCCAATTACACTATGGCAACAGCTCCTTTGAAGTCTGCTGTTACACATACTTAAGAGTTTGCCTGGACTCCTCCATCTCCCTTGCCTCTCAAGCTCTTTCTTTTAGATTCTTGTACCCATAGTTCTTTATTAGGTCAATTTCTATTCTTTCTACTTTCTACTATTACTTTCTAGTACTTTTTCTACAAGCGAATTATACAGATTTTTCAACTGCTTTCTTAATATTATTTTCTTTCCGCTCACCAGTTCATCTCATATAACCATCACTGACCACCAAATTAATCTTTCTAAGTGGTTTTCAGGACATTAACCCATTCTCATCATAAGCCCTGCATAATCACCCACTGCAAATAAGGCCAACTCCAAATTCCCTACATTGACCTTTAAAGCAATCTATAATCTACCCCCAATGTTCTGCCCTAACAGTCCTATTCAGGATCCTTAGCCAAAGTCATCTTTCTACAGTTCTCCAACATTTGCATAACCATCTACATATATCACCTTTACTAAAACATCCTTCCTCTACCCAAACCACTCACCAAATACCAACAAGGCCTAACTGAATTTTGGTCAATGAGTTTTAAAACTAACGCTGTACTCATCATTCCTACCACATGACTCTTGCCTTTGTCTCAAGTCGTAAAGTGCTTAATAGCTCTATTACTGACCCTTACCTAATTCTGCCTAATATCCTTTGTAATCTTATCTTACCAATAATATAAGACATAAGACTTGAACAGAGTAGCCTATCACTAAATATCAAATAGAGTAACACTTTCAACTTAATCTGTTAGCATCTGAAATCACTAATACATTAAATTTCAAAAGTAGTAACAAGTTTGACCAAATGCCATTAAAGGATTAAAACAACCCAGCTTAAGTTCAGTCTGTGAGTCAGTGTGCAGTTGGTTTATCTTCTTTGAATTAAAAGCCAAAACAATTTGAAGTGAATTCTAGTCTTTGAATTCTCCTTCTTTGTGCCAGAAGCATAGCAGGTAAGCCAACATTTGAAGACTCAGTGAGTCCTAGATAACATAGGTTATTATTTCAGATTAACAGTCAGTACTAAGTGGGCATGGTGTGGGTGGTAAATTTTTAGTAATTTCTTTTCAGTAGCAAAAATGTTAGCATTGATTACTTCTGTTTTTGTATGATTTCTCCACATTTCCCAAGGTCTTGTTTTTTCATGCTTTGTGGTAAATGCTTGAGACAGAAGTCTAAAGACCAAAATGCAGTTCTCAGTATTTCAAGGGATCTTTGAGAGAGATTATTTTACCAAAACAGTGATCTGTGTGCAGTTACTAAAATCACTCACCTGATAATCTTGGGAAGTCTTGGTCTGAGGATTTAATCCACTTGGTCTTGTCAAATCTACAAGTAACTCAGCAACATTTGTGATATCAATTTCAGCTAAAGGAGAAGATGCAGGGGCATTGGCCAGTGTTTGCAGGGTTGGAAGAAAAGCTTCTTCAAAGCATTCCTGATTAGTCCTGTTGAGAAACAAATTCAAAGTATGTTGACAGAACATTATTTGATGAGAGAAAAGCATGACTCCAAAAACTATTATGTATGAAATTCAAAACTACTATATATGAAATTCACTCATCAAGATAAAGTGCATTTTCATCTAGGAAAGAGCCAAAAATTCAGACAGATAAAATCTGTATCATTCTTGTCATTTATCTACTAAAGATAGAAAAAGTATCAACAACAAAATATTATAGATATAATTCATGGGGGACCTGAATTTGATGTCAAGTCAGATTTTTGATTTATCAGTATGACTCAATACCTGCTTGCATAAGCAAAAATGGGGAAGAACACGCCGAGGCAATGTCGAAGTCGAACATCCTCTTCAGTCACAGGATTGTACCACAACAAAATAAGACGAGAAAGAATCCTGCTGCTGACCAGAAGCCCAGAGAACATCAGCTTGGCTAGTCCTTCCGCAGCTCCAGTCCTAAGTTCAGATACCTAACAAAGATGACATTCATTAGAAGAAATTTATTTGTATCTCCTTTTTAAGCTTCTCAATGTAGCCTGTCCTACAGTATTTTTACATGAACCATCCAAAAACCATTCAAGTTATTACCAATTCTTTAAAGGCACATAAAAAGACTTTCTTCACAGCTAGACTAACAATGTTAGACAAATCTAAAAGACTAGGAGACTAGATAAATGCTTAGTCTAGCCATGAAAAATTCAATTATCTTAAATTTTTTTAGAAGAACCAAAGGCCTTTTAAAACTGTTGGAAAATAAAAAGCAAAACATATATTTAAATGCTTAGCGTTTCTAAGACATAGAAAACCCTGGCCCCTGATATTAGAGGGTGGTGCCTATCTATAAGCAAAAGCTCCATAGGTAGGAGTGGCAATTTGTCTGAATAATGGATAGACTGTGAACAGAAGATGTTGAAGCAGAAGGCATTCGTAGAAAGAGTAAACAAAACAAGTCTAGAGAAGACAAAGGAAAAGAAAACTGGATGTACACAGGCAAAACAATGAAGCTGGACCTTAGACCATATACAAATATTAACTGAAAATGCATCAACAGCCTAAATATAAAAGCTAAAGCCAGAAAATTCTCAAAAGAAAACAGGGATAAATCTTCATGACTTGGACTTAGAATGGATTCTTAGATAGGACACCAAAAGCAGAAGCAACGAAAGAAAAAAATGAGTGTATGTCCAAAATTAAAAATGTTTAATACATCTAAGTATATTAACAAGAAAGTAAAAAGACAACCTATAGAATAAAAGTTACAAATTATACCTGATAAAAATCTACCACCCAAACTACATAAAGAACTCTATAAAGACAACCAACCCAAATTAAAAATGGGCAAAGGACTTGAACAGACATTTATCCAAACAAAATACACAAATGGCCAAGAGGCAGATGAAAAGATACTCAACAACACTAGTCATTAAGGAAATGCAAATCAAAACCACAATGAAGTAGCACTTCATATATACTAGGATAGCTATCATTTTTTAAAAATGGAACCTAAGTGTCAACAAGGATATGGAGAAATGGCAAACCTTCTACACTGCAGGTGGAAATTTAAAATGGTTCAGTCACTGTGGAAAACAACTTTGCCAAGTTCTCCAAAAGTTAAATGACTCGGCAACCCAATTCCTAGGTATACAGATACCCAAAAGAATTGAAACAGGTACTCAAATAAATACACATACACACCATATTCATAGTAAGCAGCACTATTCACAATAGCCAAAAGGCAGAAACATCCCAACTGTCCTTCAGTGGATGAATGTATAAACAAATCACCATATATACATAAAATGGAGTATTCAGCTACAAAAAGGAATGAAGTACTGATACAAGCAAGATACCATGTGGATGAATCTCAAAAATGTTATGCTAAGTTTAAAAAGCCAAACAGAGGTCACACATTGTGTGATTCCATTTATACAAAATATCCAGAATAGTTAAATCCATAGAAACAGACTGCGGATTGGTTGCTGTCAGGGCTGGCAGAAGTGGGAATGAGGAGCAACTGCTTAATGAGTATTCATTTTGGGATGATTCAAAGGTTTTAAATTAGATGATAGAGGTGGTAGTTGCCTTTCATTTTGAATGTACTAAATGCCAATGAATTGTTCACATTAACAGTGTTAGTTTGGGCCAGGCACGAGGGCTCACACTTGCAATCCCAGCACTCTGGGAGGCTAAGGCAGGAGGATTGCTTGAGGCCAGGAGTTCAAGACCAGCCTGGGCAACAGAGCGAGACCCTGTCTCTACAAAAAATTTAAAAATCAGCGGGCATGGTGGCACATGCCTATAGTTCCAGCTATTCAGGAGGATTGCTTGAACCCAGCAAGTGAGGGGGCAGTGAACTATGATCACACCACTGCGCTCCAGCCTGATGACAGAGCAAGGTTCTATCTCAAAAAAAAAAAATTGTTAAGTTTTGTTATATCACTTCCACCTCAATGAAAAACTACAATCAGTATAAAAAATTTTTAATCAGTTGGTTTACATGTGTGCTATAAAAATAGTAGTTCAAGAGTACTTAAAAGAGATCTAATCCCATACCCTATCTTACATCTTCTATCCACCCAATATAAAATTATTCTAAACTATTTCTTAAAACTCTTGGGGATAAATCTTAGAAGTCTCTATATCACAAATACAATGTAAAGAAATAAAAAATAACAACCCCCACTAATAAATAATAATCACTTCATTTTTGTTTATACTTCATTTCTTTGCACATACAATTTGATAGTGAGAAATTAGGTATGATAGTGAAAGTTAGGATTTAATTAAGATATTTAAAAAGTAAAATAAAAAATGTCTATCTAAATTTAAAATCCAGTAGGAAAAATAAGATATAAAGAGCATAGGGGAGGGGAACATCACACACTGGGACCTGTCAGGGGATAGGGGGTTAGGGGAGGGATAGCACTAGGAGAAATACCAAATGTAGATGGGCTGATGGGTGCAGCAAACCACCATGGCACATGTATACCTATGTAACAAATGTGCATGTTCTGCACATGTATCACAGGACTTAAAGTATAATAAATTTTTTTAAAAAATAAACAAATACATGCTGAAAATGACATTTCATAATCACAGGACTGGATTATTTCTTACCTCACTATCTAAGAAATCAGACAGGAGTTTCAGAACATTCTTAGCTGTAGCAGTCTCTTCAACTTCTTTTGATTCTTGCTCATCATCACTGTTTATTTCTGTACCTTCACAATGAAGTGTTTTGATTTTTTTAGTTTTAAATGGTTCAATCCCAAACATCATCAGTTGGTCAAAGATTGCCTTTAAAGCACTTATTTTTATTGTGACATCATCAATTTGCAAAACCTAAATCAAGATATTCCCCACCAAAAAAAGTAAATTCAGTAAAGCGTTTTAATTCTGTTTACATAAAATTAATATGTATCTTATTTTTTTCTTAAGTCAAATTTCAATGACAGTGTCAAGTCTAAAGAAAACATCACTTTTCAAAGATACAGTTAAAATTTCAATTAAAAAAAAAACACATTATTTTTACTTATTTGAACCGTAACATTTGAGAGCTATATACTTTAAGAAAAAGTTAATCTTCACAGTCAATAAAAATTTCTGGAATTGGAGTCAGGCTGAATTATATTATTTGTTCCTTTTATTTAAAAAAGAATCAACAATGCCCTCAACTATGATTTTATTTTTTTAAGATCCAGAAAAACTGTTCAATTATGTTGAAAGTGTTCTAGCCCATCTGTCAAGAGAAAAACATTATATTCTAAGCAATGAAAGGCATTCATTAGAACAGTATTCTTCCAGGTTATCAAGTTTCATTTTTCTCTCATTAGCTCAATGAATTTAGAATTCATTAATAGTAAATTCAGTTTTCAACTGGACTCCTTTATGAAAAGAGGTAAACCACAAAACACAGCACTTTGTATGAGTCTATCTTAAGTTTAAAAATGTCCACCAAATTTCAAAGCCATGAAAAAAATACAGAGCTCAGTATTTATATTATAAATGTATATATATATATATATATATATTTTTTTTTTTTTTTTTTTTTTTTTTTGAGACGGAGTCTCACCCTATTGCCCAGGCTGGAGTGCAATGGCGCAATCTCGGCTCACTGCAACCTCCGCCTCCTGGGTTCAAGCGATTCTCCTGCCTCAGCCTCCTAAGTAGCTGGGATTACAGGCATGCACCACCATGCCCAGCTAATTTTTGTATTTTTAGTAGAGATGGGGGTTTCACCACATTGGTCAAGCTGGTCTTGAATTCCTGACCTCATGATCCACCCGCCTCAGCCACCCAAAGTGGTGGGATTACAGGCGTGTGCCAGTTTACTATATTCTTTAGTGTAATTAAATTTAGGTAATTGGTAAAATAACTTGGCTCTGTAACTTGGCTTTTAAAACAAATAAAAATCACCTGTAAATAATGAATTAAGAAAAATGGCTCAATTTTTCAAAACTTTTAAAGAAACTTCAAGAAACTTCCTGATTGCCAGAAATGGTCCATTAGGAATCCAGAATGGTCCATTATGAAGCAACACTGGACAGCTGGGTCATTCTATCATCTTTAAAATATTACCTTCACTTGCTTTCCAGGAAATTACACCATTCCTCTTCTATTGTCCAATTCACCTTAGCCACTACTGGTTCCTCTTCATCTCCCCTACTTTTATCTGAGGCTTAGGGTCCTACAAAGTTGACCCTACACTCATTTAATCTATACTCATTCCTCAGGCAACATCCTATCTCTAAGCATTGCGTACTATCAGATACTATCAAAAGAATAAAGACTTCCATTTCACCATCTTGGACCTCTCCCCTATACTCCAAACTCACATATAAATGCCTATTCAATATATCCACTTGTAACTTAAACTGTAAACTTATCATGCCCAATACTGAACTCCTTATTTCATCCTATCTGCCATAAAACCTGCTCCTCTGCATTCCCCATCATAGGAAAAGTCAACTTCATCCATCCAGTTATTCTGGGGCAAATCTTTAAATTATCCTCTACCTTTCTGTCACATATCACATCAGATTCATTAGCAAATCCTAGACTTAAATTTTCAAACTTAGATTACCATCCTGCTCACAACCTCAACAACCACAACCCTCATCCAAACCATCACCTTCGCTTTCCTAGATTATCAAATACCCTCCTTATTAGTAGTATCCCTGCTTCCATGCTTATACCCCTATTTAATACTAAGGATCTGCAAACAGCTCAAATCCATTCAACCACCTGTTTTTGCATAGCCTGCAAGTTAGGAAGTTTTGCATTTTCAACTGGTTAAAAAAAAATTTATTACATGTGAAAATTATATGAAATTCAAATTTCAGTGTCCATAAAGTTTTACTGGACTACAGCCATACTAATTCATTCATGTATTATCTACAGCTGTCTTCACACTACAAAAGCAGAGCTGAGTAGTTCAGACAGATCATATGGCCTGCAAAAATCTAAAAATATTCACTCTCTGGCCCTATACACAAAAGGTTTGCCAACCCCTCCCTGGTCTACACCACTTTATGCCCAGTCAGATCATAACAATCCCCTACTCAAAGCCCTCCAATTCCTTTCCATCTCATTTATAGTGAAAGCTGACATCTTTACAGTCTATAAGGTTCCAGAAGACATGGACATCGTGCTGCCAGCAAACCCTTTCCTATTATTCTTCCCTTTGCTCAATCTTTCCTAGCCATATGTTCTCTTGTTCCTTGAACACACCCAAAGTCCTACACCCCAGGGCCTCTTCCCTTGCTCTTGCCTCTCCTTGGAAATCCAGATAACCAGGTGGTTCACTCTTGTGCTTCCTTCTGGTATTTGCTCAAATGTCAACTTATTAGTGAGGTCTTTCTCAACCAAACAGTTCCCTCTCCTCCTTCCCACTGCTTAGTCCCCTTCTCTGCTTTATTTTTCTCTATCTGATACATTGTATACATATTTTTCACTGTGTGTTTCCCCTTCTAGAATGTAAGCTCCATTAAGACAACACGTTTTATCTTGTTTTATTCACTATCTACCTACTTTATTTTTCTAAGTCTAGAACAGTTGCTGGCATATAATATGCACTCCATAAGTATTTGCTATGTGAATAATTAAAAGCATATCTTAAATAATTGGCGTTTCATCTTTTTCTACAAACACATTTTAATAAGAAAACAAAAGATAAAAGTATTGCATCTCCAAAGATTATCCATAATAATCATCATCATCAATAAGCACCAGAATAGATAAATTCAGAGTATTAGCATTATCACCACAGAGTATTTCAGAAAATACAATTGAGATTTGTCACAAGATAAATCCTACCTGCAATAGTAATACGAAGTGTTTACTTGCAAAATCCTGATTCTGTAGTCCACAGCATCCCAAGCATAAAACAGCCAGGTTTCTTACAACAGGATGAACACTTATTATTCCAGGAAGAATCTAAAATGAATCAGAAATTTTCCATATAATTTCATAGATCTACTTCATTTCCCTATTGTCTATTACCTCAAAGATGTCATTTTTCACTTTTAAAGAAAAGGTAAGTATTAAATTGCTAAAACAGAACAATAAAGCCAGAGTGACCTCCTGAAATAGGGTCTGATCATGAGATACCTCCCCTCCACCTGCTAAAAGGGACTCAACGGCTTCCCAATGCTCACAGAACAAGATAAAACACTCCTTAACATGATATATACTATTCCCTATTGTGTAGTTTCTTTTCCAGTCTTCTTATACCATGCTACCTCTTGCTCACTTTGTTCAACTAGTCTGGTTTGGATTCAATGCTATCCAACAGAAATATAATAGAAGCCACAAATGGGAACCACATATGTCATGTTAAATTTTCTAGTAGCCACATTAAAAAAAAAAAAAAAAAGTGAAACTAGTTTTAATATATTTATTAACTCAATATCACCAAAATATTGTATCTGTAGTATTTAATCAATGTAAATACTATTAACAAGATAACTTACCTTCTGTTCTTTGTACTAGTCTTTGAAACCCAACATGGTTTTTTCTTTTCTTTTCTTTTTTATGAGACAAGGTCTCACACTGTCACCCAGGCTGGAGTGCAGTGGCACAATCTCGGCTCACTGCAACCTTAGCCTCCTACGCTCAAGTGATCCTCCCACTTCAGCCTCCCAAGTTGCTGAGAGCACAGGCCCGAGTCACCACATTTGGCTGATTTTTCTATTTTTTTTTGTAGAGATGGGGTTTCACCATGTTGCCCAGGCTGGTCTCAAACTCCTGAGCTCAAGCCATCCGCCCGCCTTGGCCTCCCAATGTACTAGAGCACAGGCCCGAGTCACCACATTTGGCTAATTTTTCTATTTTTTTGTAGAGATGGGGTTTCACCATGTTGCCCAGGCTGGTCTCAAACTCCTGAGCTCAAGCCATCCGCCCGCCTTGGCCTCCCAATGTACTAAGATTACAGGTGTGAACCACCACGCTCAACCCCCAACATGTTGTTAATCCTTACAGCATATCTCATTTTGGACTAGTTTTTAAAAGCCATGTGTGGCTGGCAGCTACCATATTAAACAGTCTTCTCTTCCTTTTTCATATAATGTCTACTCAAATATCAGATCAGGGTCACCTTCCATAAATAGGTCAAATCCTGTTATTATAAGTTCACATATGGCCATATAGCTCTTCTTCATAGCAAGCACTAATAGCACAAACTTTCACTTATTTCTTTACTTAATTGATGCTCCTCTCACTAGACCAGATCAACATGGGCAATCTGTATCTATTTTGTATACCATGTATACTTTATTCCCAGCACTTAGTATGTAACAGATGTTCAGTAAATATTTGCTCAATGAATAATTTGGATTTTCCCAATGAATAATTTATTAAATCTTTTATTTAAAACACAGTAACTTCATAAAAATACAACTTTTATCCAAATATCTTTTATATTCCTCTAATCTCTTTCAGTCTTTAACCACGGATTTTTATACACTTAAAATCATTGTGACCATTCAATTTTGTGTTTCTTCTTCACATAACACTGTATATCCTTTCCCACATATATACAGTCTTCATATTTACTACTTCAATTTTGTAGGACCAGACATAAAATACCCAAGTACAAACTAAGCATCACTTTTCACTAAAGATAACTGCTTTTCTAAAAATAAAGCTAAATTCTAATGGTTGAGTACAAAACAGTACTTCTCCAGAAGCTCTGAACTATTAAAACTGGTTTTCTTTACTACATTCAGGAACTCATGACAACCCAAGGAATTAGACTTCAGATTATATTCATTGGCTATTTCTCACTAGTACCAAGTAAATACAATTTTAAGAGACTTCTGTAAGAACCTGGCTACATACAGAATTTGCTTAGAATGAGTAGTACTATCAAAAACAACAACAAAACAGTGCACTAATACTGTGGCCATTAGCCTCATGTGGCTACTGAACACCTGAAATGTGACTAGTCCAGTTTAAGATGTGCTAAGACTTAGTATGCAAAACAGAATGTAAAATATTGCAACAGTTTTACGAGTAAATAATGAAATGATTAATATTTTGGATATACTGGATATATCCAAATAATACAGTTGGATATATTCAACATACTAAAATTATCCTTTTTTTTTTTAATGTGGTTACTAAAACATGTAAAGTTACATATGCTTTGCACTATATTCCTTATCAGAAAGTAATGTTCTAGAGTCTTACAGTACTTGTGTCCCTATGGGAACTACCTACAAAGGGTTATTTTAAAAGCCCTTTAAATATAATAAATAAATTCCTTTCCCAGGGCATAAAATATGATTGTCTCAGTCTCATTACATAGCACGATTCCAGTACTTAAATATTCCTGGTATGTTTCAGTATCTCCTCTCTTACTATTCAAAAAATGAAGATATTCGGTATCTCTTTCCAGTATAAAATCATTTTTTCAAATCTTTAAGAGACTGTAACTTATATATCAGGTCCTTTACAGGCATTATCTTATTTAATCCTCACAATATGAAGTAACTGCTATATATATATATTTATCATTTATACTTAGATATTTAAGACAGTAATCTTTTCATTATTTTGATTTCTAAAGAACATATTACTTATAAAATAAGAAAGGAGTGGACTAAAATAAAGCCCAAGAGGCCATCAACATACCAAAGATTCGATGATTCCATTCATGGTTGCACTTAAGCCTGTTGAAATGGACATCTGCTTCAACAGTTCATAGCATAAAATAAGACATTTCTGCAATGTTTCACCATCATTCTAAAATGAAGACAAAATATTCAGCATTAGTAATATCTTCTCCCCATCCCTTAAATGTTTGCTTTCTCAGGGCTTTGTGTAGGGCATACTGTCCCTCTTACAGCTATCACAGATAGTAAATGGTAGAGGCAGGATTTTAAAATTGACAACTTCAGCCAGGCGCAACAGCTCACACCTGTAATCCCAGCACTTGGGGAGGCCATGGCGGGTAGATCACTTGAGGCCAGGAATTTGGGGCCAGCCTGATCAACATGGCAAAACTTCATCTCTACTAAAAACACAAAAATTAGTGTGGTGGTGCACACCTGTGGTCCCAGCTACTTGGGAGGCTGAGGCACGAGAATGGCTTGAACACAGGAGGCGGAGGTTGCAGTGAGCTGAGATCATGCCACGGTGCTCCAGCCTGGGTGACAGAGGGTTGCCTCAAAAAAAAAAAAAAAATGTCTAATCTTCATCCTGCCTAATTATCATCTCCAAAAAAAAAAAAAAAAAACCTGACAACCTCGTTTATCATCTATGAGCTAGCTCAGCTATTTTCTAAGTTTCAGATTCATATATACAACTGCTAAAAGACATCTCCTCTTGGATGTTCCAGTCTCCTCAAACTCAACATGTCCAAAAGGGAACTCATCATTACACAAATGTCTCCTCTTCCTTGTTCTCTAACTTCATGCCGTCATCACCATCTACCCAGTTGTCTAAACCAAAAGACCTAAGATACATTCCTGACTCCCTTTTCTCCCTGTTACTAATTTCTAAATACCTCTGAAGTTCATCACTACTTTCCACATCCACTGTCATTATCTTGTTCAGACTACCACCATCTGTAAGTCTCCCAACCCTACTCTAAGTCTCCCAACTATTATGCCTGTCTAAGCTTTTACTACTCTCCAATCCATTTCCTAAACAACAGTGATCTGAGACATAAGACTTACCTAACCACTTAAAATACTAGTGGTTCACCATGATCCTTAGAATACAAAATTTTTAGTATTGCTTACGCAAGGCCTTACGTGACCTAGGTCTTAATTTTTCCCCAGATTTCTCTCCTGCCTCTCCCCGTCAATTCTCTAGTCACATGGACCTGAAGTTTTAAAACACAACAGGCATTCTTTAACTTCTGGACCATCACAGATGTTGTTCCATCTGTCTACAACATTCCCTCCATAATTCATTGAGGAGAGACAGCACAGAGTGAGTCACAAGCACAAGTCTAGAGCCACTTCTTGGGTTTAAATCCTGCCTCCACCATTTACTATCTGTGTGATTTTTGGCGAGTTACTTGCCCTTTGTAAAATGAAGATAGTAATAGTACCAACCTCATAGGCCTATAGTAAGAAAAGAATGAATTCACATTTGTGAAGTAATTGATGCTGTGACTACCACAGAAAAAGTATCCTCTAACTGTTAGATTATATTGTTATTTTTATTCTAATCTCAGGATAAAACATGTCTTCCTCTGGGGAAGCCAACAATACTCTACCAGCATTAGATACCTCTCCATAAAACCTCTATACTTCCCTGACCATAGCATCCATTATGCTCTGTTGTAGTTGTATCTTAACAGATTTGTAGCCCTCAAACAGGACAAACAGACACATAAATGATCAAAGCGAGTCAAGTTAAACAGATGATATTAACCATGATAGACTACTTTTGCAAATTTTAGAATTTTAAGCTACAGTTTGTCATTTTTCAGATGATATTTTCAGTTTTTGCTTTAAATTTACTTTCCAAATTTAATAGCCTATAATGGCCCACAGACTTTGTCAAATAAAAGCCACCAGTAATAAAAATAAAATTCAGGCATACTCTCTGGAAAGGTGGGTGCTGGAGTTGGGATGTCTATAGCCAAAGAGATCAGAAACATAAGTCATGAAACTCTCCTATAGAGTCTCCTATTTAGCATTCTTTTTATGAGAATACTCTAATCAACACATCCCAAAATCACAATAAAATGATGTTCATTAGAAAAGGCAAGATCACAAAAGAAATTAAAGTTAATATCAAATATTAATTGATACCTATCTTATGTTTACACATTTATCATTTGTTATAAGACAGAACGGTATCAATACCATTAACAAAAAATTTCTTTAGGGAGGAAAGAAATAATCCATTTAAGAGACTACTTTAAAAAACTAATTTTTTTTTTTTTTGAGACGGGAGTCTTGCTCTGTCGCCCAGGCTGGAGCGCAGTGGCGCGATCTCCGCTCACTGCAAGCTCCGCCTCCCGGGCCCACCCCATTCTCCTGCCTCGGCCTCCCGAGTAGCTGGGACCACAGGCGCCCGCCACCGCGCCTGGCTAATTTTTTGTATTTTTAGTAGAGACGGGGTTTCACCGTGTTAGCCAGGATGGTCTCGATCTCCTGACTTTGTGATCCGCCCGCCTCAGCCTCCCAAAGTGCTGGGATTACAGGCGTGAGCCACCGCGCCCGGCCAACAAACTAATTTTTTAAAAAACAAACTACTGAAAAGCAAGCTTTAAATGTTACTAGACATATAAGTTTAGTATGTCATCAAAAATAACAAAGCTGCTTAGCTTTTTCTAAAAACACAAAAGTAATTTAGTTTTAAAAAATGCAGTTACCATAGAAATTATTTTGCTAGCAATAAAAAAGAAAGGTCATGGATCTTCCACAAATAAGAGAAAAATGGATCTATTTTCCTTTTTTAAACCATTCAAGACAAAAATACCAGAAAACTCAGATGTGAACCACTGGAAAGCTAGCTTCCCTGGTAAGAAATACTTCGGATTCTAGAGATTAGCATGACAAGGAAGCAAATAAAGTCCTACCTACAATAATTAAAGTTAATTAAGGCCTTTCAAAGTCCAAAAATAGAAACAGGGAAAAACTTTTTTCATTTTAATTCATGTCACTGTTATAAAGTGCTCAAAGTAAATATATTTTGGCAATTCTAGAAGTTAGAGAAAATAAGATTTAGTTGAGATGATTAATAACACCTGAGATTTAGTATGAAAAAAGTTACCTGTACCTTCTCTATGTGGACTTCTTTAATTTCAAGTTGCTCTGTCTCTTTCAAAAGGTTTATTCTGGCATCTTCTAATGCTTTTATTTCTTCTTTTAATTCTGATGCCCGATTAAAATCCTGTAAGGTAATGCAATTTTCCAAAGCTTCTTTGGCTTCAATAAGCTTAACTTTTATTTCAGCCATCTAAGGGAAGATATAAATTGTTTCAACATTGAACAAAAACTGTTAATATGAGTATCTGTAGCAATTCAGACACATTATTTAATATCTCAACTGCCCAGAATTTAATGAGTCAGGTATATGCAAACTCATAATTTTCCTGACACAGAGATCTGCATATCTGAGACTGACATATGTGGTAACATTTTAAATATTCTTATAGTTTAACAATTAAACAATAATTTGACTATGTGAGAAACATTTCAGAACTGCACAGCAAGAGGAAAGAATAGACTTGTACAACTACATTACACTCAAGCACTTCTTTCATTTAAAAGAGACTTACCTTGAGTTCTTTCTTTCTCACATCAGCTGGATCATCATTAACACCAACAGTAACAATGGGCGCCCGAATCTCTGAGATAATTTCTGTAACCTGATAAGATTCAGAGTACATGCTTTAATATATGTTTGATATATCAGCAAATAGTATCAAAATTCTATATAAAACTCCAAGTAGTATCCACCATATATTGAATAATAGAGCAAAAATATACAGATAGAAATAGCACATACTCTGTTTGCTAGACAATTTTAGAAAAAAAAAATACATCTGACTACAAAATGAAATTATTTGAATGGAAAGTAAATAGGCACACAGACACTGAAAGTAAATTATCCCTCATATAATGTTTGAAAAACAGAAAAATGAATTATGGTGCTTAAGATGAGACACTAATAAATTCTCTGCCTGAAATCCTCAACCCTTGTCTTGTTCAGCTCTGTAGGATTTAAACACAGAAAAATGGAATATCCTTTTATTCTTCCTTTGGGTAAACAATGCATAAATAATAACAGCATAAGGAAAGACTTTCCTTTCAGAACCACTTGTATATTGGAACTGGTTGATCAGGAAAAGGCTGCCTCCCAAATAAAAGTATTTAAGCAGATGCTGAATAACAACTAAGTATGTTGTAGAAGGGGTGTATATATAAGCAGAGGATGGAAGAGATGACCTGTGAATTAACCTGCAACTGAAATTACATGATTTTTACGAAATAAATGATATAGATCTGTCTTTTTTGGCTATGCCAGAAAAAAATAGAACTGAAATAGTATTATAGTAAACAATTATTTCTGTATTTATCAAGCAATATAGAACAATACTTTTATGAACAATACCTCATTGAACAATGAAAGGTAGATTTCATTGCTATTCTTATTTGCAGACATGTAAAAAGGCAGAATAACTTGTCCAAGGCCACAAAGCTAGAACGTGTCAGAGGAGATTCTAAACCCAAGTATGTATAATTTGAGTAAGCTCTCAAAAACACTAGCACCCAGTGCCTCATGGACAAAACCATACCCCACTTGTAACTTCCTACCAAACCTGCTCCATTTCAAACTGATTCAACAATAACAGGTACACTAAGAGGAAGAAGGTGATTTTTAAAAACATTCTGTGTATGTAAGAGATAATTGGTTTTAAGAAATTTTAAAACTCATTAAAGAGACAAAACTAAAACAAAACAAAACAAAACGTTCTAAAGAGAAAATAAGACAGTATTCAATGTCATTGACCAAAACCTCTTTATCAACAATGAGGAAAATTACTTACAATTTGTGTTCTCTTATTATCATCTATAATGATGTGGAGTAGTCTTTCAACAAGACAAGAAACCAGGGATACTGGGATTGTGGGTAAAATAAGAATCTCCTGTAAAACAGCCAGCAGTTTTTTTCTGCAGTCAAAAAGAACTAATTTAAATATCATTATGACGAAACATGTTTTATGTCTAACATTCACCTACTCTGAAGACTTAATTATGTTTGTTTCAGTTCTTTCACTTAGGTTTATCACTATAATAGGTACAAAACTCTGTATGTACAGACTTTAGGTCAAATATTCTCATTCCACACACAAAAATTTTTTATAAAACACCCTATGATTTTTAATAAATCAATAGGATAAAATGACAAAATACCAGAAATGATTAAACCTTTTAGAAAATGCTACTAGCCTTAATAAATCTAAACAGAAACTTTTAACCAAAAACTGCAATTTCATTGATTTATTCTGAAGAAATTGAACTAGAAATATAAATGTATGTGTATATATGGAAATACATAGAAGGCAAAAGGGAAAAGCAAAAGGGAAAAAACCACTTTAGAGAGCTAGGGTAAATATGTTTAGTTATATTGTAAAAGGACTATATTTCACTATAACAAATTAGAAGGGCAAATTAGAATGAGAGTTAACATTTAAACATACCTTCCTCCTTCTTCATTGGTATCCAAAGACTTAATAATTAGAATCAATTGTTGACCTATGAATTCTTTTGTCATCAAATTTCCAATATAGGAAAAATCACCTCTGTGTTCTTCATTAACAACTGGAATGCTCTGCATATAACTAAAACAAGCAGAATTAATAAAGTAGAATCTGTTAAGAAACATCAAACAAGAGTTGATTCCCACCATTAGGTCAGAAAAGGGGCATTTTCAGGTCATGTTAGTCTAAATAAATACATGTCTATACCATGTAATTTGGTCTACAAACTCAATTCTATGCCACCGTCATTAACTTTTGCAAACAAACTTATAGATGAATCAAAAGAATTTGGAAAATGTATTTTCAATAGTGAGTCAAATTTTCTATGGGAAATTTTCAAAAGGTACATATTTATGTCTAACTGATAACTAATTATTTCAGTGTCACTAGCATTCTCCCAATTATAGATGGTCCCCAATTACATATGGTCCAACTTACAATTTTTCAACTTTAGGATGAGTTTATCTGAGAATTAAACTTATTTGACTTATGATGTAGCCCCACTGTAAGTCAAGAAGTATCTATCAAGTTCTGAATCCCCTGCCCAAAAATCCAATTAGTCATAAAGATCTAATCTTCAGCCAGGCACAGTGGCTTACACCTGTAATCCCAACACTTTGGGAGGCCGAGGCAGGTGCATCACAAGGTCAGGAGTTCGAGACCAGCCTGGCCAAGATGATGAAACCCCATTCTCTACTAAAAATACAAAAAAATTAGCTGGGAATGGTGGTGGGCACCTATAATCCCAGCTACTCGGGAGGCTGAGGCAGGAGGATTGCTTGAACCCAGGAGGCGGAGGTTGCAGTGAGCCAGGATCACACCACTACACTCTAGCCTGGGTGACAGAGCAAGACACCATCTCAAAAAAAAAAAAAAAAAAAAGATCTAATCTTCATCATGCCTAATTATTCTTTTATTTTAAACAATTGTAACAATAATTACACAAGTAATCCATGAACACAATTAACTTTTTTGAAAAAATCAGAAAAATATAAACAATTTCACAAATGTTTATTATTCTTTCTTAGGAACCCTACTAATCTCTGTATATCCCACCACCATCAGCTACCTTTTATTTCACCCTTTTATTCTTACTACAGACATCACCACCCAAACTAAAGCCCTTTATAATCCTCACCAAGAGGGCTGTATATTCAGTAGCCTCTGCTTTTTGTGTGGAATTAAAAAAGCTACTTAAAAGTAGAACTAAGAGTTTAAGCTTACTGAAGTGCCTTTAAGATGGAAGTAACATGAAAAACAATCCTGATCAAAAATGTCATTTAAAAAATGTCGCCAGGCACAGTGGCTCACACCTGTAATCCCAACACTTTGGGAGGCCAAGGCGGGCGGATCACTTGACGTCAGTTCAAAAACAGCCTAACCAACATGGTGAAACCCCATCTCTACTAAAAATACAAAAATTAGCCGAATGTGGTGGTGGGCACCTGTAATCCCAGCTACTCAGGAGGCTGAGGCAGAAGAATTGCTTGAACCTGGGAGGCAGAGGCTGCAGTGAGCGAAGATCACGCTACTGCACTCCAGCCTGGGCAACAAAGCAAGACTACATCTCCAAAAAAAAAAGTGAACAAAAATCAAGTTACAGAAATTGTGGTATATTGTATAATGAATGAGTATATTCTCATGTATTACAAGGTGATGACCAAGAGTAAATAAAAGCTCATAAATTTCTGGCCACAAGATTAGGACTTTCAAGACATCAGCCACCCTTTGGGTTCTAGTAGGAAACTAAGGAAAACTACACAACTGATAACTATCAAAATCAACCAATCAGTAGAGTTACTCTTTTCTGACAGGCTAAAAGAAAACCTTCATTTATACTCATCTTTGGATCTCTCCCTACTTCTCCAGCCCAGCTTTAGCAAAATGCATAGCATCTTGGCCGAGGGTATTTTTTTAAGTAAATTCAAACAGTTGTTTAATTTATAGATTAAAAATCCCCAACTGCATAAATACAACTTAAAACTGACCCACCAATTTTAGTTACCATGACATCTTCTCTTAACCATTTGTAAAGATATTTATTATAATGAAGAGACCACTCAAGAAAGTATTTTAAAGTCTAAGAATTTATACTTAAGACGGCTTTCAACAAATTTTATTGTTGTCCTTTTTACTTACTCTAGTTTGATAATCCTCACGTCCTTGTTTGCTCTTTAAGTGAGCACCTCGGTTAACCTAAATTGTTTCACATCAGAGTTCTCAGTCATTGAATCTACTGCCTAAAACATACAATATGTCTGAAACTATATTCCTGAGATTATCAGGAAACAATTTGTCAATTTGTTTCTGTACTCAAGTATACTAATCCCATCTAGTCATATTGCTCCAAAAAGACAGTCATTCTATTTTTCAGGTATTCTTTCAACAATCACTAAAATAAATTTCTGAAAGTTTTCCTCTTTTTTTTTTTTGAGACAGAGTCCCACTCTGTCGCCCAGACTGGAGTGCAGTGGCGCTATCTCAGCTCACTGCAAGTTCTGCCTTCCGGGTTCATGCCATTCTCCTGCCTCAGCCTCCCAGGTAGCTGGGAATACAGGCGCCTGCCACCATGCCCAGCTAATTTTTTGTATTTTTAGTAGAGACGGGGTTTCACTATGTTGGCCAGGATGGTCTCGATCTCCTGACCTCATGATCCGCCTGCCTCGGCCTCCCAAAGTGCTGGGATTACAGGCGTGAGCCACCGCACCTGGCCGAAAGTTTTCCTCTTTAAAGGTGAAGAAAATAAGCCAATGAGGTTAAAGTTCCTTACTTCAAAACTCAAAGACTGAGTGACAAAAGAAATGTTAATCCCTGACCTTTCAGAAGGGAGGAACAAGCTCTTAACAAGTCACCTTCTGATGCTGTCCTTGAGGAAAACTCCTCCCGCTTTATGCCATTTAAATATTTAATATTTCCTCATATTTTCTTGTATTTTCACTACCTCCTATAAACTTCTTTTATATTAATACATATTATTAAACTTTGCCACAGACTCATTCCTTTTGGAAACATTTCAACATGGCCCAAACAGCATTATAATGAATTCCCTAATTAAACGTCAAAGTCTGAAATAATTAACATTAAAACGCTCATTAGATTCACACAGGTTCTTCATGATGTTAATATGGGCTTGAGCTATAGTTTCCCTACTGGCTCATATTTGAGATACTTATCCTAGATTTAGGATTTTTGTGGGGGAAATTTAGAGGCATGCACAGCTTTGCTGCCTAACATCTATGTGAGATCATTTTAAACAAAAGCAGAGAAGTGTTATTTCATACAGATAATTCAGGCCCATAATTAATATCATATGGAAGCTTTTTTTAAAAAAATACATCAGGCTGGGCACTGTGGCTCACGCCTGTAATCCCAGCACTTTGGGAGGCCATGGCAGGCTGATCACGAGGTCAAGAGATCAAGACCATCCTGGCCAACATGGTGAAATACTATCTCTATTAAAATTACAAAAATTAGCTGGGCATGGTGGCACGTGCCTGTAGTCCCAGCTACTCAGGAGGCTGAGGCAAGAGAATCGCTTGAACCCGGGAGGCGGAGGATGCAGTGAGCCGAGATCGCACTACTGCACTCCAGCCTGGCGACAGAGCAAGACTCTGTCTCAAAAAAAAAAAGCATAGAAGTTAGAGTTAAAAACCTACATACCAATATCTCTCAAAATATACATATATTATCCTTTGGTGTAGCAACTTATTTCTTGGAATTAACCCCCAAAGGTACCCAAAAATGTAAAGGAAGTTTAACATACTTTTGCTTTTATCAGGGAAAAATGGAAACATCCTAAATGTCCATCAACAGAGGAATAAATTAAATGTTACCACCATACTATGGAAAGATATGCTGTTAAGACTGTAACAGCATCTATTACATTATATATGTACCAATATATAATGATCTCAGGTATCAGCTGAAAAAAAAAAAACAGTATATATACAGTGTTATATTTTTAAAGAAACCTATATTCAAAAAATGCATATAAATGCAGAGAAAGAGGTTTGAATATATACCCTATATTTTTTAGTTGCTAATTCTAAGGGTTGCTAGAATCTACACTTAGTTGCTAATCAGTGGGATTGAGGAAATAGGAAATAAAAGGGGGATTCCACATTTTTATTCTATATACCTCTGTATTTGAATTTTGACAAGAATGCATTCATATTTTTCTTATATAATTTTAAAGTGAAATAAAGTAATCCAAATAATTTCTTAATAAGTATAATTATGATAATCCAAATTGTTTTTGAAAAAACTTTAAAACATGAAGCCAGATAGTAAGTTTTGAATAAATAAAACTGGCCACAAAGATCCACGCTGTAAACTGGAAAACAATGGTTCGTGTATCAAATCCAGACTACTACCTGTTATATAGCTTGCAAGCTAAGAATATCTTAAATTTTTAACTGATCATTTTTTTTAATTTCTTATTTTGCTAACACACGAATATTAAAGTTCAACTATTTAGTGGCCATAAAAGTCAATAAAAGTTTTCTTGAAAAACAGTTATTTACATTGTCTTTGGCTGCTTTTACGATACCATGGCAGAGTTGAGTCATTGTGACAGACGGTATGGCCCACAGGACCCTAAGATATTTATTATCTGACACTTAACAGAAAATGTGCCAACCAATTTCAGAAATAATATATCATCATTATCAACTTTATGCAGAAATGGTCATACTTATATCTTAACAGTTTTGAAGAAATGATCCTAAACATAGTGACTTGCTCTTTCAGTATACAGACCAGCACAAGATATTCAAAAAGACTCAATGTATATAACTACCCCTGCATGTACAAAAAACGGATTTTTAACCTATTCACAATTAAGCATGACTTTGAGGAAGGGAGCTGGAAGGTTGACACATGCAGCAACACAATCACTTTCCAAACTAAAAGAAAAAAAATTTACCTCAGTAAATAGTCTGCATATACTACAGGCTCTGGCAAAATCTGCTCTAAAAATTCTTCACCTTCATCTCCTTTTGATTTCAAATATTCACAAAGGGCACACCAATACAAAGCAATTTCAGGAGTTAATGTTTCCACTGGAATCAATTTCCTTCATTTAAAAGAAAGAGTGTAAGAGAAAGCATGATCTTTTTATCATTAAAAATGGAATAGTACAAAAATGGGAATAAGAACATTTGCTTTAAAACTTCCACACTATCCTTTTAATTAGTCATTAATGTATCCACACAAAAAGGAATGAAGAAACTTAGAACAAAAAAGAACCAAATAAGCAAACATATACTAGGGGTGCATGTTGCTGGATTTTCTCATGGTAGGCTAATTCAAAAATCAAAGTAAGAAATTGAAGGGGGGAAAACACTTAGCTAAAGTAGATAGTCTATGATAAAGCAACAAGTTCTTACACCAGGAGGGGCAAAAGGAAGGGAAAAAAGATATTCATCAGACTAAAAGAAAACAAGAGAGAGATAAGATTAAAGGTATTAATATAATCTTAAGCTATGGGGATGAAAAAAAAATTAATTGCATAAGTTAATCAGTATTACATTTCAAAGAATGAATCCTTTATGTACCTGCTATCATTGTTTTTACAAAGTCCCACCAGTTCACTGAGAGGAGTCATTGAAAACAAGGCATTGAGAACAGAGACTGCCACTTCAGAAGAATTTTCTACATCCAACCGATGAAGCAACTGTAAGATATTTCCTTCAGAGAACCGTAACCAGCCTTGGAGAAGATGCTTCTGCATAGCTTGTTTCACAGCATCTATTGAGTCATTTGAAACATAGGTGAACAAAGGCTCCCTCTAGCTTCCATCTCTTGTATTTTGTCTATTTTAATTAACAAAGTCAGTATTTACAATAGAAATAGTAGAGGTTAAGAGGCACAACTAAGGGGAGATATATATATATATATATATATATATATTTTTTTTTTTTTTTTTTGAGACAGAGTCTCGCTCTGTCACCAGGCTCGAGTGCAGTGGCACCATCTCGGTTCACTGCAACTTCCACCTACTGGGTTCAAGCGATTCTCCTGCCTCAGCCTCCCGAGTAGCTGAGACTACAGGCGTGCGCCACCACGCCCAGCTAATTTTTGTTTCACCATGTTGGCGGGAATGGTCTTAATATCTTGACTTCGTGATCCAGTTGCCTTGGCCTCCCAAAGTGCTGGGATTACAAGTGTGAGCCACAGCGCCCAGCCAACTAAGCATATTAAAGGGAAAAAAAAAAGAAGTACCGTGATACTGCAAAAGTCACTGTGATGGCCACTTACAAATAAAAATGGAAAAGGCTCAGCACGAAATACCACAGCCTACACAAATATCTTTACATTCCTTCTCCCCTGGGTTCAATGAGCTTCAGGTGTTAGCCCAGAATATGTAATAGCTATTATTTCACTTGTTACCTGATTTCATCTATTATACAATTGCTATTTGCAGTAGTGAACTATACAAGCATACATCACCGAATGAACCTTAGTCTTAGCTTTTAAGGTCATCCTAGTAATTAATTCTCTGACAATGCTTTCAAACTCAAGTCGGTTTTCTCACTATAGCACAATAGAGCCATCTTGGCCTTCTCGTGGGAGTTAAAAATTTCAAAAAATATCATTCTTATAAGCAGATTGTCTTAGGCTCCCCAACCCCTGGGCCATGGACTAGTACCAGTCTGTGGCCTGTTAGGAACCGGGCCACACAGCAGGAGGTAAGCCGTGGTCTAATGAGCATTACCGCCTGAGCTCTTCCTACTGTTAGATCAGCAGACGCATTAGATTCTCTTAGGTGCAGGAACTCTATTATGAACTGCGCACATGAGATATCCAGGGTGCGCGCTCCTTATGAGAATCTAAGTAATGCCTGATGATTTGAGATGGAACAGTTTCATCTGGAAACCATCCAGTCCGCCCTCTGTGGAAAAACTTCCATGAAATCGATACTTGGTGCCAAAAATGTTGGGGAATGCTACTCTAACAGAAAAAAAAAAAAAAAAGGAAAATTATACTGGTCTGACCATTCCTAACTGTTGTTTCTGATACACAGAACACATTCATACCAAGGTATACACATAAGGAACAGCATTTTTTTTTTTTAAGGAAGAGAGGGCAAACAGATCTTTTCCTACTTCTAACATGAATTAGCTCTACAGACTTAAGTATTGTTTCTCCATCTGTAAAACACAGAAAGGGTGAAAGAAATAAGCTCTGCTCCTTCAAAATACCAAGATCTTGGCTGGATGCGGTGGCTCACGCCTGTAATCCCAACACTTTGGGAGGCCAAAGCAGGTGGATCACTTGAGGTCAGGAGTTCAAGACCAGACTGGCCAACATGGTGAAACCCCGTCTCTACAAAAATATAAAAATTAACCAGGCATGGTGATGTGCACCTGTAATCCCAGCTGCTCAGGAGGCTGAGACAGGAGAACCACTTGAAACCAGAAGGCGGACATTGCAGTGAGCCAAGATGGAGCCACTGCACTCGTCTGAGTGATAGAGCGAGACTCCGTCTCAAAAATATATACATATCAAGATCTTTAGCCCTACGTTTTCTATATAATACATCAAGATAAATTTCACCAGGTTCATGGGACTGGCAGGCTTACTTGACCTGATTTGACACTTTTTTCCTAAACCTTGTTAAGTCTAACCTCAAAATCTACTAAAGTTTTGTATATATAAAGTTGTTTATCTTACCTGATCTGTCATTAAGACCTTGTTGAAGGAGCATTACTCTCTGAGCAATGGACATAGCTCTCATATGAACCTTTTCAGCTAAAACCTTAAAAATAATTTATAAAGATGGTCATTAACCTCAACACAATTTACAGATTTCATAAGAACATCACCATCTTAGAAAATTACCCAGGATCTCCAACATTAATACCTGGTAACACACTTAATACAGTAAGATTCTACCTAAATCACCTGTGTTCTCCATAAAACCTCAATTGAAGAAATTATTACATGCCAAGTATTTTTCAAAGGCACTTTAAGAAAATGGCTTCTTGTCCCTTAAGAATATGCCAACACAAGACACTGAACTTATTTACCTGATAAGCCAGCTTTCTGACAGCCTCTTTCACATCCTTGGTGCGCCCTACAATTTTTGGCAAAGTCTTTGCTGATGGTGCAATACATGATAACACTGCCCGTCTAACTTCTGGATTTGAATCATTTTCAATCAAAGTAGCATATGCTAAAAATAAAGCAATACATTTTGGTACTGAAGAAATTATTTATTTAACTATAGTCATAAAATAACACACATTTTGATATTTTAAAATGCCTTTAATATGATAAAGATAGGCTGGGCACGATGGCTAATGCCTATAACCAGCACTTGGGAGGCCAAGGTAGGTGAAGAGCTTGAAGCCAAGAGTTCAAGACCAGCCTGGGCAATATAGCAAGACCCCTGTCTCTACAAAATAATTTTGAAATAAAAAATTAGCTAGGCATAGTAGTGGCGATTCCAGTTACTTAGGGGGCTGAGGTGGAAGGATCACTTAAGCCCAGGAGTTTGCGGCCGCACCTCTTCTATCCGGCCTGAGTGAGAACCCATCTATAATAGAAATAATGTCCTTTTTTTAGCCTTACACATTAAGTTTTTTTCCCACCAACTTCCTTCTCGCTATGTTGCCCAGGTTGGAGCCACAGTGCTGAGATTACAGGCCTGAGTCACTGCTGCACAGGTCACCAACTTCCCTTCTAAAGACACAAGGGGGAATTAGTCAACGGACTGGCTCTAAGGCCAAAAGTGAAAGCAAATAGCCCTAACAGTCATGGTAAATTAATCATAAAGATTATGTCTGTGCTACTCCTCAGTATTTAAGAGAAAGCTTAATATAGCAGTTTATTTTAAACTGATATGGCTTTATAAGGGCCCATTATTTTGGTTTTTTAATGAGACCTAAAAGGAAATATTTTTTGGTTTTATTCATTGAAACAAACTCATTTCTTATATTTAAATACATTTATCTGTACTTCTCACATCTTTCCCACTCAATTATTAAGTACATGTTGACTATCAAATATCTATGTTTAGTTGATGGGTGCAGCACACCAACATGGCACAAGTATACATATGTAACAAACCTGCACGTTATGCACATGTACCCTAGAACTTAAAGTATAATAATAATAATTTTAAAAAAATTAAAAAATAAATAAAGCAGCTACCTTTTCAAAAAAAAAACAAATATCTATGTTTTACACAATATTATTATGGGTATATTTTAACACCAAAAAAAATACCAACTACTATAGTGATAAATATACCAGTGATTATAAAACTGGTAACAGGGACAAAGAGGACAGAAGAGTGCCTAAAACATACCTAGGCATATATAGAAAAATGAAATACAACTATCTTTATGACCCCAGAGGTAAGAAAAACTCCTTTAAAAAGAGATTTTAAAAATACAAATCATAATGGCAGAGATTTATACTTTTGACATAAGAATTTCTGTTCAAAAAAAAAGATATCCCAAAGGGAGTGAAACAATGATACCCCAATGAGCCACCTAAAGCAGAAAGAGATATACAATTCATATGACCCAAGGATTTCTTTTCAAAATATATAAAGAATGCAAATGAATTTTTTTAAATAGTATTTTAAATTAAAAACCCAATGAAAAAATGGGCAAAACACAGTAACAGGTATTATATAGAAATATAACTGGCTGCTAAATATATACATACAGCATGATTTACACAAAATGATAGGAAAACATTAAGATAGACATATGTGATTTATGTAAAAAAAATTTTTTTAATTTAAGCAAGAGACTAATTAACACAAAACTGAGGATAATAGTTACTTCTGAGGGACAGGAATGCAGCTGGGATAGGATGCAAGTACTGATTATTTTTTTTAAGCTGGGTGGTTGCTACTTAGGTGTTTTTTTTTTTATCTGAATCATATATTAATTACCGATACTCTTCATATGTATAGACCATAATAAAAAGTTTCAAATACTGAGAATTTAACAAAATCAACAAATCTGAAAAAGATTTAGGAAACTACACACACCATTAACCACTGAGCATTCATCATCCTTGGGATCCTGAAGTCGTGAAAGCGCCAGAACTGCCTGTATTCTCACATTTGGAATCTTATCTTTCAATCTAATAAGCATGGCTTTATTAATTTTATCAAACACATCATCATCAATCTGAGCATTTTCTGGCATACTTCCCAAAAGCTTGTTTATGAGCTGGCACACTCTAAATCTCACTGCATTGCTGTTTGCTTCATGAGACTAAAACAGAAACAAATCAAAACTTATTCATAGTCACATACCACTCCCAAATAATCAATATTATCTGAACTCTATATATTCAGAATGCAAGAAGTTACAACAACAATTCATTTCCTGAAGAGAACTTATAATGCTACCTTGGTCCATATGTATAGCAAATATATATTTTATACAGTCTCAAAATAAACAGTCTGAAAGAAGTCTTTGCTAAGTTACATAGTCCTCTGTGTAGCAGCTTCTAAAATACAGAACTCATTTAAAATAAACATAGGAGAACTGGTTTAAAGAGGTCATTAAAAATTTAATGTTGGAGTTAAAGTCCACTTTTTAATCATAATGATAATTCTAATATTTCCCATAAAACGTAGACTCATTCAGATTTTTTAAATCACTAGATATTTCATTGTCAAAAACATACAAACTCCCATGACTCTAAGTGGCAAAATTTTCTAAAATCCCTCCCAAAGCTATCATTTTCATAGTACCTTTAAGAGAAAAGTAAACAAATAATTTAAAAGGCCACCATCTTCCTCTTCCTCATCATCTTCCATATCCGATTGGTGAAATGAGGTAACAAACTTTGCTGCAAATTCTATTACCCTCTCCACAGCTGGTTCACGTTTATAGACCACCATAACATATTTAAGGTAATGTATGAACTCCTCATGAAAAACTGTTTTATCATCCATCTGAAAGACAAAAGAAACCCTTCATAAACTGCACCGACAGAAATCCTTTATTCCCAACATCACCCTAAGACTTCTGAAAGCACTAGCCATAATAATGCAGACAAATTAAAATCTTTATTTAGTAAACTCTTAATTATCCAAACCAGCAAAAGGGCAATTAATTTGCATGAATTTCTCTCCAGGCTATAATGGGAGTACACGAGCTTGACTTTTGACAGTAAAAAGATTCCTTTGTTTTTTTCAATATCTTTGAATTCTCAATAAGCCTTTAGTACCAGCACATTACAAATACGCTTCTTCATCAACAACCCAAAATCAATACTGCCTTTTGTATTTCTCATATTCAGGTCTTCCTATCTCTTCCTATCACCAGCAGCTTCTTTGTGAGATAACCTGCACATCCTATCTCATATCCTCAAAGCCCTGCGATGTTTACTTACAATTTTTCTTGGACCTCAAGATAATTCAGCTTCCCCAAATTAATTGTTCTAGTCTTCTCAAGGTTCCACTCAAAACAAACAAATAGTAATGTACATAAATAAGAATGGCCAGGCCCTAACGATTAATTTGGTATTTGGTGATTGGATTCAATGTAACCGTGGGACGAGGGTAGAATCATTTGACGGTCGGCGGGGAACGATGACCCCAGGGGCAACGACCACCGAACCCCCGCATTCAGGATCCACTCTGCGGTTCAATATTTGATGTCTGATAGCCTCGGTGGTCGTAAATGCTTCTCTCCACGTTCACAATCAGATTAAGGAATAACGGTCCACGCCGCCCAGAGGCTGGGGGTGTCGGCTCAGAAAAGCCAAGGCGGGGCCCGTGTGAACGACGCCCAGACTTCCGAGTCTTTCTGGCCTGGGCGCAGGCGACCTCGGGTAAATCCCTGACTTCTCCGAACCTCAGGTGGTCCCTATGAAGTGAGTCGCGAAGGTGAACAAGGCTGGAGTCACGGTGCGCCGAGCCCGAGGGCCACGGAGGGCCCCTGAGAGAGGGTGGGCCGGGGAGGGCGAGGGGCGGCGGCCAGGGCCGGGCGCGCTTACCGTGCAGTAGGTGCGGCTCAGCGCCACCACCAGCTTCGCCTGGTTCTGGTGCGGATGCTGCGCCAGCCGAAAGGCCTCCTTAATCGACAGCAGCCTCTTTTCCGCTCCCATGGCTCTGGAACCCTGCCGGGACGAGTCCTGCCCGCGCTCGGCTACAGCCTGCCCGCCCGCCCGCCAACCCAGAGGCAGAGCTCTCCGCAGTCTTCTCTGACAGCCCCGGGAGTCTTTACCGCCCGAACGTTCAAATAATTGCCGCGAGAGGGAAAAATCCCGCGAGACTGCCGCAAGCGCTCTGGGAGGAGAGAGCGGGAAGCGATGGGTCCACCCATCTCACACCCTGCGCTTTGGGCGCATGCGTCTAGCTTCAACCTCGTCCAACAGTTTTCACGGAGGGAAGTGGCGTTTTTAAGGGGGAGGGACCTTGACTCGGCCGGAAGTAGTGTCGGCGCGGGAGCCGAGTGGAGTGGCCTAGCCGCGGGAGGGGAAGGGTTGCTAGTGTTAGGCCTAGCTGGGTAGTGCGGTTGAGCGTGAGGCGAGAAAGAAGAAGCGATCCTCCAAGGGTGAGAACGGGAGATCTGCCGAAGATAACAACCTCCCTTGTGGCCAAAGGGCGGGGGATCCCCACACGAGGGCTCCGTTTCGAGAGACGGCGACAAAGGAAAGTTCGTAGCGCGTTCCGGAGGCCCGGCCGCCTCTGAGAAGGGAGACGCTGCTGGGTCCGCTAAGCTGGGCGACCCGAGGTTAGTGGAGACGGATGCGGTCTTTTGAAGGCCTTAGTCCCTGCCCTGGTGAAGCCGACTGCGAGGTTCCGCAGGGGGTGCAGGCGGCCCGGGGATCGCTGCGAAGGGGGTGCGGGCTAACTTAGCTATTGCCCTTTCTAGATATGCAGCTGTCGAGGCCCTGTTTACAAGCGGGCATAAGGACAGTGTATTAAGGGAGAACTCAAGAGAATGGAAAGGTCTTTCGGGTAGTGGTTAAAATAAAGAAGAGTAGAAACTAGGTTTTTAAATTTTAAATGAAATTATATCAGGCAGAATTTCTGTTGGATCTCAGGATGCACCATCCAAAAATAAGACTGTAGGAGAACAGAATATGCCACCCTACAGTATACTTCTAGGGTATATTTTGAGCTGGTATTCTGACAAAATGCAGACACAGGAGTCACTCTGAAAATCTGTCCTGTTGTAAAAGAAATTTACATCTACAGAGGAAATATACATCAGTAAAGCATCTGTATCACGAAGAGGGCAGCTCTGCGATAATTTTTGTTACCTGGGAGATTTTATCTGCATATCAAGACAACTTTTATTCACCGTTTATTTCCTCCCCTCACCTTTCCACAACTTTGTGGCCAACCATCCCCCAGAAAGCCGCAAACCACCATTTCTTGAGTAGCGTAGGATGCTGTATAATCTTCAATCATCTGACCATGGTGGGACTCCTCTGCATGTGTAGTTAAGTACGGGTTTTTTTTCTTGTTAATGTTTATGTCAAGTTAATTTGTAACCCAGCCAAAGAACCTAGGATGATGGAGGGAAGCCGTTTTTCCCTCTCCTACACCTCAGTAACCTACTGCCAGCTGAAGAAATAGAACATTACTAAAGCCACCTGTACATCTTTCTCCTTTTGAATTACCTTCACTCCGAAGAAGTAATGGATTTTCTTAATTTACTGTTAACTTTTACCATGCAGATTTTTATATATTAATGACACATTTTTTTATGTTAATGACTAAATAAATCCCTGAATGAGGATATTGTACTATTTTGCATGTTTTAACCATTAAATGAATAATTATATGTGCCTCTGGCTTTTTTCAATCAATATTGCTGTGGTTCATATTGATGTATTAATAATAGTAACTTGCACGTGATTGACCTTTATCATTCTAAGCACTTTACTTTGTTTATTGCTCACAAACCCTGTAGGATAACTTTGATCTTCTTTTAAGATGAGGAAACTGCAACACAGACAGGTTGCTATAGTACTCCATTGTATTAATATGCCATACCTTATCCATTCTCCTGCTTAATTCCTCAAACTTTATAGATATTCAACTGCTAGTTAAGAATGTGGTAACATTTGCGTTGCCCATAATTTTGCTTTGTGACGTTTCTAATATTTATCTTTATTTTTATTTTGAGACAGAGTCTTGCTCTGTCGCCCAGGCTGGAGTGCAATGGCGCAGTCTTGGCTCACTGCAACCTCTGCCTCCCCAGGTTCAAGTAATTCTCCTGCCTCAGTCTCCCAAGTAGCTGGGTTACAGGCGTTCACCACCACGCCTGGCTACTTTTTTGTATTTTTAATAGAGACGGGTTTCTCCATGTTGGCCAGGCTGGTCTCGAACTCCTGACCTCAGGTGATCCACCCGCCTTTGCCTCCCAAAGTGTTGGAATTACAGTCGTGAGCCAGCTAGTATTTCTTTATTGTATTCAACTTGGCTGTCTCACCAACAGAGACATCACACCATTTTGTCAGTTACAGAAGAATGAGACATCTGGCCACCAGAGGTCAGCCTAACTATATTTTGGTTAGGTTTGTTTTTGTTGGTTTTTTTTTTTTTCAATGGTTAAAGCCATGGGGGGAGGGGTTCAGTATTTTTTGATATTATAATCTGAAAATATTTTTTTAAAGATGCTAGATTAAATTTAAACAACATAGTATACTGCCTTAAAGCTTACATGTTTCCTAACTTCCGTACTGTGAAACAGAACAAAAACAATTATGGGAAAGTAAGAGCCTTTTTAAAAATTTTCTGAGTAACATAATAACTGAAGTATAGCCAATTAGTAATCTCACAGGTGCAATCTGGTTGAAGTGAAAATAGCAAAAATATTAGAGGACAGCGCAATTAAAAGCCAACAGCTTCTCCTGTCTCAGTTAATAAAGACTGAGTTGTGCTAATAAGGTCATATGGTATGGCTTCAGGTCAGCAATTTTCCTCTAATGAGTATTTCTCTGGCTTTCACACACTCCTAGCACAGTATTATAGTATAATAAACTAAGAAGTATTACATTGTTTCTTCTTAAAGATATAAGCAGTTTCCTTTATATTGCTGTAGTAGCATCATATGTTGATCTTGCCTTAAAAAATTATCTCATTTGTCTTTGTCTAACATTACCAAATCACCAAGCTATAACTTGGGAACTGTTCTCTCCCTGGAGTAAAATAGAACTTGCTTGTGGTAGTTACTTACTGCAAGCCTTTGCCATTCTCTCATTGTTTCAGTTACATTTACTGAGCCACTCATATATGCCAGACACTGTGCTAGGAGTGTGTGAAAGCCAGAGAAATACTCATTAGAGGAAAATTGCTCACCTGAAGCCATACCATATGACCTTATTAGCACAACTCAGTGTATTGAATAATGAAAATGTTCACTGACTTTAATTTTGGAAATGCCCCATACAGAGTAGCATAAACGACACATTGATACTGTTTCTTTTCTCATGTAAAGCTGTGCCTTTAAAGGCCACCCATGTTGCTATATATACTTGGAATGTGTTTCCACCACATTTTACCAGTCCGCTTCTCTAGGGATAGGAACCTGGAATGCTTCTAATTCCTGTCATCACAGATGTAGCTTCAGGGTATATCTTCATACATGTTCTTACGGGAATTTCTTTGCTATCTATGCCCAAAAGTAGGATTGCTAGATCATGAGATGTGCAAATAGTTTGCCTAAGTAGTGCTGCCAGCCTGTTAGGAACAGTTACTCCACTCTGCAATCCCACCAGCAGTGCCAGTTCCAAAAAATAACTCACTGACACTTGGCATTATCCAGCTTTCTTATTCTACCAAACTGATAGCATAATGTGATCATACTGCTCATGCTTTGGGATTTTCTCTTCTATAATTTGGATGTCTTTGTCCTCTGCTCATTTCTTTATTGAAGTTGCTATCTTTCTTAAAAATTGATTTAACTTTGTCCTTGGTATCTTTAGTTCAGTCCAGAAATGATTAATTGTGATGTGATTAAATTCATTTTTTGGTCTGGTGCTTTATGCTTTTTTGTTTAAGAAGTCTTTCCCTGGCCTCATTTCACAAAGATATTCTGTATTATATTTAACTAACTGTATGGTTTTACCATCCCCATTTAGATCTTTAATCCGTCATGAATCCCCCCTTATACATGTCATTATATGTATAGGTATTACATGGTTTTGCTTTTCTTTTTTTTTCTTAACCTTGTTCTTAATTTTTTGTTAATTCTTGTTCCAATAGTTTTACTTTTTTTTAATATAGTGAGCCAGTTGTACCAATATTATGTACTAAACATATCCATTCACCCTTAGTTTATGTACCAACCTTATTTTATATTACATTCCCAAATTATATATAGCTCTGTTTCTAAGCTCTTTTCTGCTCTTTTGGACTATTGTCTGTTCTTACACTAATGCTACCCTATTTTAATTTCTGTGACGTTAGTCATAGTACATACCTTGAAGAATAGGAACTCCCTTACTCTTCTGTTTAAACAGTTCATTTGGCTATATGTGGAATTTTATTCTTTCTATATAACCTTTATATAGAGTTCCTTAAAATTTTGATTGGAATTGTATAAATTAATAGGGAGAAAGTTGATATCTTTATGATATTTGTTCCATCCAAGAGCATGGAATGTCTGTATTTTAAATTATCTTCTATATTGTTTATTAGATCTTATATATTAATGATTAGTTCCTAGGTTCTTTATAGGATTAGGTTTTTGTTGTTTTTCCTTCTGTGAAATGTCTTTATATATGGTCTAGTTAGTATTGCTAGTATAAAAGTTAACAGTGCCTGAGTTGAAACACTGGCCCTGTGACTTACTAGATGAATGACTTTGGTCACGTAACTTAATCCACAGGTAAGATGGGGACAATAAAAGTACCACCTTTTACGGTTGTTAGAAGAATTTTAAAATAGTTAACATTTGTGCAGTTACTAGAGTAGTACATGGCAAATAATAAGTGTTATATAAGTAATTAAATTAATGGATATTCATAGGTTAATCTCAGATCAGGAAACTTGTTGAACTCTAATAGTTTTTTTTTAATTAGATGATAATCATCTGTAAACTAATAGTTTTATCTCTTCCAATTCTTAACGTATCTTTTTCCAAAAAGAAAAACATTGATTAGGACTTTCCGTCCTGTGTCAGACAGTATCAGTCTCAGTCAACATGGTCATCTTTAGCTAATTTCACTTTTTGGTTGTTGTTGTTGTTGAGAAGAGTCTCATTCTGTCACCCAGACTGGAGTACAGCAGTGTGATCATAGCTCACCATGCAGCCTCCAACTCCTGGGCTCAAGCAGTCCTCCTGCCTCAGCCTCCCAAGTAGCTAGAACTAAAGGCACACACCACCATACCTGGCTAAATTTTTTTGTAGAGACAGGGTCTTGCTATGTTGCCCAGGCTGGTCTTGAACTCCTGACCTCAAGTGGTCCTCCACCCTTGGCCTCCCAAAATGCTAGGATTACAAGCATGAGCCACTGTGCCCTGCCCCTGACTTCACTTTTAAAGGAAATGTATCTCATCTTATTCAGGATAATGTTTGCTTAAAGATTTTGGTAGATAACCTTTACCAAGTTAAGAAAGTTACATTCTCCTTCTAGTTTAGTAAAAATGTTTTGTTTTGTCTTTTAAAGCATAAATAAATACATGTTGGTCAGGAACTAACAAAGGTTATCCACATTCAATATAATGATCTCTTTTTTTCCTTTAGTTCTGGTAATTTGTACATTTTTTATAATTTGAGCTATTCTTTCCTGGGATAGGCTGTATTTGATAATATTCTTTTTAATGTACTATTGGATTCTGTTAAGTGATATTTAGGATTTTGCAAGTGAAGTGAGCCTATACTTTTCTTGTTTGGTTCATCTCTAAGTTTGGAATTTATTTTTGTTATCTTTATAAAAGGAACTGGTCAGTTTTCATGCTTTTTTCTTTTTTGTGGAACAGCTTATATAGAATTGGTCATAGGATCACAACTTCTGAGGTCCCAGCAAGAGTCCTAACATCTAGCAGCTCTACCACCAGGACAGGCCCCCTAAAACTAATTCCAACAAGCACCTCTGAAGGTAAAAAAAATAAAATAAAAATAAATAAATACCTTTTAGAGCTCTCTATTTGGAGTTTGGGACATAAGGGATCAGCTTTTGCAAAAGTAATTTTCTGGGCTAAAACTGCATACAAACTGGCCCAGTTTTGTACCAACAAAGAATTAAAATGGCCCCAGACTTTCCTCCCCAATATTGTGATTGTAAGAGCTATTACCAACAGGTAAATTGGCCTAAGCCTATGAGATAGAGAGGAAGAGTCTGTAAGACTTCTTGCTCAGCATTTGTTCTGATTTTAGATATCCTGAGGTTAGGTAGGCAATAATGTTATCCAGTGCTTTCAGGCTTTAATATCATGTCTCTAGTCTTCTCATTCACAGGTTAAGGCTACCTTTCCAGATAGTCCAACAGCTAAATCACCAGTTTCCAAGGGCATTTACGTCACCTATGGAAAGCATCGGATCCTCTTACACCAGATGTTCTTGACAGCTCATCCCATCATTCCCCACTGCACAAAAGTTGCTATACCAGCGGACAACCAAGACAACTACTGAGCTTCTTTTCGTTGTCAAGTAGATATAATATCACTGCCAGCAAAACAGCACAAAAAGTGTCTCTTCACAGTACCACTACCAATTGGGACTATGCTAAGTAAATCAGCTTGCCTAGATGAGGACCCCTTGTATTCTTGGGTAGCCAGGATTTGAAGGAGATACTCTGACCTGTGCCACTGGTAAGTGACTAAATACTTTTACACACTGAACTGGTCCTGAAAACTAAGATGTCTTCTTTGTAAGTGAAGAATATACAACATAATCTTGAAGAACAGCACAGTGGTGTGGGCCGCAGGCATACTTTATGTGCATAATGGACTGAAAGACAAATTAATCTTGGCGAAAGGATTTTTCATCTCTTATTTCTATTTGCCAGTGTTAGTAAGTGTTCTGCTGGCTTTAGATTATTACCTTTTTCTGGTTCCTTACTCTGTTTTATTCAGATGGGTCCTAGAAATCCCTCTCCTGACCACTTGTCAGATTCAGAAAGTGAGGAAGAAGAAAACATTAGCTACCTAAATGAGAGTTCTGGGGAAGAGTGGGATTCCTCTGAAGAAGAGGACTCCATGGTACCCAACTTATCGCCTCTTGAGAGTCTTGCCTGGCAGGTTAAGTGCCTTTTAAAATATTCCACAACTTGGAAACCTTTAAATCCTAATTCCTGGTTGTATCATGCTAAACTCTTGGATCCAAGCACACCAGTCCATATACTTCGAGAGATAGGTCTAAGACTCTCCCATTGTTCCCACTGTGTCCCCAAACTGGAACCAATTCCTGAATGGCCCCCTCTGGCCTCTTGTGGAGTCCCACCTTTTCAAAAGCCTCTTACAAGTCCCAGCCGGCTCTCTAGAGATCATGCCACTCTAAATGGAGCACTGCAATTTGCCACCAAACAGCTAAGCCGTACATTGAGTAGAGCCACTCCCATACCTGAATACCTAAAACAGATCCCTAATTCTTGTGTTTCTGGGTGTTGCTGTGGCTGGCTGACTAAAACAGTTAAGGAAACAACTCGTACTGAACCCATCAACACTACTTATTCTTACACTGACTTCCAAAAGGCAGTTAACAAACTCCTAACTGCATCACTGTAAAGATCTACCATTTGCTGTGATATCTCTGATGTTGCTAATTGAGGAAGGGGTACAAAGTTAGTCATTACACAGCCCACTAATGTCTTCTCAATCAAACTATCTTATGCCCTGGCAAGCCAAAGAGGATACCCTTTGACAAACCCTGTGGATAAAATGATAATATCAAGGCCAGGCGTGGTGGCTCACGCCTGTAATCCCAACACTTTAGGAGGCTGAGGTGGGTGGATCTCCTGAGGTCGGAAGTTTGAGACCAACCTTGCCAACACAGCGAAATCCCGTCTACTAAAAATAGAAAAAAAAATCAGCTGGGCGCAGCAGTGCATGCCTGTAATCCCAGCTACTCGGGAGGCTGAAACAGGAGAATCACTTGAACCAGGGAGGCAGAGGTTGCGGTGAGTCAGGATTATGCCACTGCACTCCAACCTGGGTGACAGAGCAAGACTCAGTCTCAAAACAACAACAACAACAACAAAAAATACCAATGGAGAATTAGTTAAGGGGACCATATTACAAAAGCTAGTTGAATATTCTTCACACTCACTTCTCACCCTACCCATCCCAATTTATTCTGCCTTTCTGAATGGCTTTAATGAGATATCTGATTATTAATGAAGAACAGTAGACCACCACCCCTTTTATTATCCAGACTTCAGAACAGCCGTTATTGAAAGCTAGAAGTTAGCTACCCACAGTAATACCTTTCTGAGCATACCCTTCTCTAACATGCATTTCTATGGAGGTAGTTGAATTAAATTGAGTAACTACACAAAGGGAAATGGCAGGGATGGGGATTTCTTTCCCAGCTTTTATATAGATGTGCCTACATAGGACACTCTTTAGGGTTCCTTTTATTTTTTCTTTTTTTGGCAGGGGGGTGGGAGCGGCAGGGAGGAGTACAATTTTAAGCTTAGCCTGTACTACTCCAAACTTATTATGGCACTTACAATTACATCATGAACGTTCTATATCAGTCTCCCACCAGGCTGTCTCTGGCTAAATCAGCCTATAAGATCATCCCTTGGGATTAAACAAACACCTGTTCTGTAGAGAATATGTTTCCTGAATCTTGGTACTCAGACTTTTGTCAAGAGTAAATAAAATACCTTTCAAAAGATTAATGGAAAATGATTAAGAGAGCATTTCTGCTTTCAGTATTAACTGCTAATGGATTAAAATTTTAGTCTGTATAGCATTTCCTGGAGTAAAAGTTCAAGTACTTTCCACATCCATTGCAAACGTCAGGAACCCTTCTAATTTTAAAGAACCTTCTTATTAGAAAATCTCAGCCTAATACAATCTGAAGTTAAGAGTTTCAGCAGCATTGTTTTTCTAAGTAGATTTAGCTATAGATTTTCTTTTGGCCAAACAAGGAAGAGTATATGCCCTTGTAAATGAGGCTTGTTTTTTTTATTTAAATGAGTCAAAACATAGAAATCAGTATACGTAAAATAAAATGCATGAGACTATTAAATCTTTTCATACACTCTACAAATAAAATGAAATCTGTGTGTGGTCCTGGTTGACTGGGCATCTAAAGGGAATCAGAAAAGAGATTGTGAAAAGTGTATGTGTGTGTGTATATATATATACATATATATATATATCCTCTTATTTTAGTTTTGCTTTTTCCTATTCTCCATAATTAAGTGCTGTTTACAAGGTGGCATCAAAAAATTGAAGCAGGCCAGGCACGGTGGCTCACGCCTGTAATCCCAACACTTTGGGAGGCTGAGGCAGGTGGATCACTTGAGATCAGGAGTTCGTGACCAGCCTGGCCAACATGGTGAAAACCCATCTCTACTAAAAATACAAAAATTAGCCGGGCGTAGTGGCGTGCACCTGTAATCAACAGCTACTTGGGAGGCTGAGGCAGGAGAATTGCTTGAACCTGGGAGGTGGAGGTTGCAATGAGCCGAGATCGCGCCACTGCACTCTAGCCTGGGCAACAGCAAGACACCGTCTCAAGAAAAAAAAAAAAAGACAGTTAGGAATCATAAATTATGTAAATATATAGCAATTTTAAGAAGAGAGAAGAATGCTTATAACCTAATGAATATTTCTGCTGAGCCTTAGTCGTCTAAAGGAAAAAAAGAGGGAATTGTAGATAAAAGTATTTGTTAGTGGAAATTATTGACCTGAAACCATATCATATTGTTAGTGTAACTGAATGTATCAGAAATTGTTCCTATGTAGATATTCTGTGCAACTGGTTTCTAAAATGTTACAGGAAACTCTTTCCTTTTTTTTTTTTTTTTTTTTTTTTTGTTTAAGGGGAGGTGGGAGAGGTAGGCAAGAGGTCTGAATATTAACCTATGTTGATGTTTATGTGTTCATAATATGTTCTTTTTTCTCTCTTGGTGTGTGTATAAAAGTGCCTTGCTCATGAATGCATTTTTGCTCTTCACTTCGAAAGGAAGCCTTTCCCCAGCTTGGCAGCTGAATAAACCAATAGCTTTGTACATGTTGAACAGCGTATGGTCATTTGTCCTCAACAAATGAAATAGATCCTACTTTGCTTAAGACATACTCAACATTCACTAAGTACTGAATAGAGTTAATAGACACAGTACCTGAATCTATATAGTATGTCTGACAGGAGATGACTTGACGTCTCTAGAGAAGAAACGCACTTGAAGAAGAAAATGTCTGATATTCAGTCAAGATTCAAAGTGAGCTTATTTGTTTATATATTTTAAGTAATTCCAGGTTGCACAAAATAACAGGTACCTAAATAAGCCTTAAGTTAACTTTTTGTGTGGCATAAACACTGGGTTTGGAAATGAATTTACTACCTTTGCACTTACTATGTTGGCTTCTGGTTAAATGCAGTCACCATAATTAGGATAAAAAGTTGAATTTATCCTCTCTTTATAGAAGTATTTATCAAAGGAGTAAGGAAATTATTTCTAAACCGGTGGACATTAACTGTCTTTTACTTTCTCAGTGCTGATAGGCAACTTTTTTTTTTCTTTCTTTCTTTTTTGAGACAGTTTTGCTCTTGCTGCCCAGGCTGGAGTGCAATGGCGCAATCTTGGCTCACCGTAACCTCCACCTCCCGGGTTCAAGCAATTCTTCTCAGCTTCCCAAGTAGCTGGGATTATAGGCATGTGTCACCACACCCGGCTAATTTTGTATTTTTAGTAGAGACAGGTTTTCTCAATTGGTCAAGCTGGTCTCTAACTCCTGACTTCAGGTGATCTACCTGCCTCAGCCTCCCAAAGTGCTGGGATTACAGGTGTGAGCCACCGCACCTAGCCATAGGCAACATTTTTATTAAAACAGTCCAGATACCTTGAGCCTCAAAGACCATAATCAGGTCTTTTAATCCCATCTGCTTCCTAAGCAAAGGAAAAAATCCATACATGCATGGCAGGAGGGCATATGATATGTCTCCTCTGGGGGATAGAAGCCCTTCCTGCTGGGCCTTCTATCACACCTGTCCATATAAAAATTAAAAAAAAAAAAAAAAGTCTGATGAAAATGTTTTGATATTAGTGTAAATAGCTAAAGCATTTAAAGACTTTAGAAGTCACCTGGGTTATTTTCTTACGCGTAAGTTGGCTTGCATCTGGCTTTCTACTTTTGGCTCCAGTGTTAAAGAACATGTCTTTTGGAGCAGACTGTTAGTTTTAAATATCTCTTGTTAGAAATTTAGCCATTCATCCAATATTGCTATGGAGAAGTGCCTACTCTAGTACAGACACTGGGAATGCAAAACTAAATAAGATTACTACACATAGGAAATTAGTTTTAAAATATATGAACCTATCTATTACCCCAAGCCATTTCTGCTATCTAGGGTCATACTAAATAAACCTAAACCCTAATCCATATGTTGGCCCTTCACATATTGAAAATAGCTTATAGTGGAGAATCATAAAAGAATTGAATGGAGCAGCCATCCACATGTAATGAAGATTCATGTGGAGGACACACTTCAATTAAACCCCTACAACGATACTCACCCAAGGAAATGGAGAAAATATATAGATACTTTGTACAAAGATTTAAATTATATCTGCTAATCACAAGGCAGTGGCACAAAGATCAGGGCCAAAAGTGTTTTGCTCAGGTAGCTAGGATATATAGAACAGCCTAAGAAATCTGGATAGCTTCGCAGACTTCATGAGATAACTGCAAGCTGGTAACATACCTGTCCACCAGTGATATCTATTGAACTGAGGGAGTTACATTCTCTGGACCAACCACCAGTGCTTCTATGTCAACTTGCTGCTGCTAAAAGAAAAATCTCTACGCTGTGTCTCAAATAATTTTAAATAAAGTTGAGTTAATGACTACATATTTTAGTCTGCTAATCATGCAGTTTGCCAAGCTCTTCCTTTCAATTAGCAGCAGCAGTGAGACTTATTGTAAAAGTTTGCAACTGAGACCAAGAAATGGAAAGGATGAGGATATACCACAGTGACCCGACACTTGCTGGCTTCCCATCTTCTGTGAGAGCTATGACCAGCTCTTCTCAATGAGATGTGGAAAATGAATGCCTGGTTTTCATTTTTTATTTATTTTGTTGACACAGGGTTTCACTCTTGCCTAAGCTGGAGTGCAGGGGCGTGATCTTGGCTCACCGCAGCCTCGACCTCCCAGGCTCAAGCGATCCACCTTAACTTCATTGGTAGCTGTGGACTACAGGTGCACACCACACAGGCCAATTTTTGTATTTCTTTGTAGACGCAGTTTCACTCAGGCTGGTCGGGAACTCCTGAGCTCAAGCGATCCTCCCACCTCAGCCTCCCAGAGTGTTGGTGTTACACTGGTACCTGGTTTAAAAAAAAAAAATGGAGTATAACAGTGTAACAGGAAGACAGCTATAGGGTTATTGCCTCTAAACTATGGAGGCAGTTAAAAATGTTAACAGCAGTTTCAAGTTGAATCATAAAACAGGAATTTGACTGGAATTTGGGCAGTTTATTTGGGAAAACATGATTCTGACATGACACGTGATATGAAAATTCCTGGGATCATTAGGGGAGTTAGGCTGTATACAACAATAATCATTCAGAAGGGATTCAGGATACTGGTTAGCCTAACAAAATTAAAACTAACTTCCTAGTATACACAGCAACCAAGCTAGTTTATCAAATTAGCAACAAACCAGATGAAACTCCTAAAATGAGTGTTGCAGTTAACAAGGAGCTGGTACTATAGTTTTATTTGGGGGGAAATTGTTAAGTTTGGGTTAACTGCTCGCCTATGCCTAATTCACCCTCCCATCTGTGGTATCAGCTGTGGGACCTGACACTCCAGTGTAACAGCTGATGGTTTTGGTTTACAATAAATTAAGCAATGGACCAGTAGGTGCAACTTCCTTTGAGAGGTACCCAAACAAGTGGAACAGCCCAAGGGTATGGCCATCTTCCATCAAAAAAGACCCTAGATGGGCTTTATGGTTGCACCTTGAGTAACCAGAATGTCCTGATAGAGTGGCAGATCTCTGGTGAAAGAAGGGTGCAGCCACTACCGGAAGAATTCTAATTTCTGAATCAATTGAAGGCTGACATTAATGTTGGCCACAGCCAATGCATTCCTTGTAGACTTACTGCAAAGTGTGTTATATGATGCTGGTCCCTGTCTACCTATTTGGTACTTAAGTAGACTCCCATGCCTTGAAAGGTCCAGACCCCAGTTTCCTTCTTTGAATGCAGTTTTTCTATGTTGATCACATTCTACTTGGGACATGTTTCTTGAAATGGGTTGGGTTGCCAGATTTAGCAAACAGAAATACAGGACACCCAAATAAATTTGAATTTCAGATAAATAATGAAATATGGCACATATACCAGAAAAAAGTTATGTTATTTACCTGAAATTTGAATTTAGTTTCCTGCATTTTATCTGCAACCCTATAAATATGATAGTGGCATGAATTAAGCTTGGGTTTCAGTCTATATAGTTGTTCCCAGGAACTGTCTGTACTCTTTCCAGTATGTGTTTTTTTCTTATGTCTAAGTAATTGACTAGTAGCCAGGAGCAGTGCTTGTGCACACCCGTAGTCCCAGCTACTCAGGAGGCTAAATTGGGAGGATTGCTTGAGCTGAGGAGTTTGAGGTTGCAGTGGGTTATGATCATGCCACTGCACAGAAACATGAGCACCAGAGCAAGTGCCCGTCTCTAAAATAATAATATTTAATAATAAGAGACTGGGGGTGAGGAAGGCTCACACATAGTTGACCCAAGTTGTATTTCTTATATATTTATTTCTTAGAACTGTTGTTGAGTGTCAGAAGAGGAGGCCCAATTGCAGATATGAGACTTTTTATAGGAGACACGTGGTATTTAGCTAAAATAACCACATAACCATTACAATATTTGCAAACACAAATTTTTTTAAATGCTGTCTCAACAGCAGGTAGTTTGGGTTTGTGGTTGGTGGTGGTTGTGAAATGGAGACTCACTCTGTCACCAGGCTGGAGTGCAGTGGTGCGATCTCAGCTCACTGCAGTCTCCACCTCCTGTGTTCAAGCAATTTGCCTGCCTCGGCCTCCCGAGTAGCTGGGACTACAGGTGTGCACCACCATGCCCGGCTAATTTTTTGTATTTTGGTAGAGATGGTTTTACCGTGTTGGCCAGGATGGTCTCGATCTCCTGACCTCATGATCCGCCCGCCTCAGCCTCGCAAAGTGCTGGGATTACAGTCATGAGCCACCAGGCCCAGCCATCTCTGTGTGTTTCAAGCAGTTACTTTCTCACTCTTCTTTACCATGAAGGGCAAGTATATCATAGGTAGCAGAGTTAGGACAACCATTTTTCATCACAGAAAAGGTTCACAAATTTGGAACACCTATCTTTGCCTTCCAGAACCCCCAGAAGACTCAAGGATTTAAAGGCACAAGGTACCCTGGAAGGTAGGAGTAATAAAGTTGAAACCAGGGGATTTTTTGAAAGTTTATCTTTGCTCTCCCTTTGTAGGCAGGCAGCTATCTCTCTAGCAAATGACTGAAGCCTTATTGTCTGGAGAAATTAAACCAAATAGAACTGAGGACAGGGGGAGGATGGTAGTGATAGTGATGTGCTATATGGAAGACAAAATGATTGACAGAATGTGAGTATTCTGAACATTATGAGCCTCCAGTCCAATTTCTCCACCTGGCTACAGAATCTGGCAATGGGGTTTATACCCAGCCCTGCTCACCCAACCCAAAAAGACCAGCAGTAAAAAAAACAGCTTGACACTCGATTATTTCTTACAGTGAAACTGAGAGTCCACAAGCCCTGTTCATTCTTATACAGCCTTCCGTCACTTGAAATCACTATACACAGATAGCCAAGGATCACTAGATATTTGAAACTTTCAACATGAAAGATGAACATAAAGAAGCTGTGATATTCTCAGAAACAAATATACTGCTTCCATTAAATAGGATCAGGATGCTATTTTTAAAAATGAACAATCCAAAAACAAAAGCTATTGGAAAAACAGGACACCAAAATTAAGCATTCAGTAGATGTATTAGAAAATAACTTGAAGAAATTTTGAAAAGTAGAACAAAGAAATGAAAACTAGGCAAGAACAAAAAAGAAACTTTAAACCTGAATAATTTGCAACATCTAATAAATAAGAGTTCCAAAATGAGAGAACAGAGAAACAAGGTGAAGAGAGAAAAAATTAAAGAACATTTCCCGAAAATGTAAGACTTAGTCTCCTAAATTAAAAGGGTCCACTAAGTGCCCTGTGAAATGAATTAAAAAATACCAAAGCACATTGTTAGGATATTTCAGAATGCTAGAGTTATGGAAGGACCTAAAAGCTTCCCAAAAAAGGTAGCGGGGGAAATTACATAAAAAGGATACATTTTCAAAATGGCATTTAGACTTCTTGGTAGCAACACTGGATGCTGGAAGATTATGAAAGCAAGATCTTTAAATTTAAAAAGAAATGATTTTCAACCTAGAATTTTGTACTCAAATAATCCAATCAAGAGTGGAGCTAAAATAAAGATACCTTAAGATTTGCATGGTCTTAGAATTTTATCTCACCATCTACCCTTTCTTAGGAAGCCACTGGAGGATGTGCTTCACCGAAATGAGGGAGTAATCTGAGAAGGATGGGATCCTGAAACTAAAAGATGTCACAAAGGAAAATGAAGAAAGTCCCAGGATAACTACTGTGTCAAGTAAGTTGGACGGAGGTTCCAGGAAGTTGGTCTCTAGGAAAACTGCGAACAAAGTATTTGAGTACAATGGAAAGTGTAAAAATGAGCAAGAAATTTGAAATTTTATTTCTTAGAAAGTATGTTATTTAGTAACCAGAGTTTTAAAATTTGACATTAAAAGTATAGTCAAATTGGAGTCTTGTCAGCTATAATTAGATTGGTCCTTATGGCATAATACTCCACAGTTTCCTGTAGATGCTGACCTTCATTAAGATGTGCACCGCAGAAGATATTTCTAGAAAATAAAGTTTTTCAATTTGTTTTTGTATTTGATTTGCTTAGGCAAATCTCAATTTTGTATTTATTTACAGAAATAATGCATGGTCTATAGCAGTAATTTCAGCGAGCTTTTTGTTTAAATTTTAGCCTCTGTAGAATCAAAAGCATGAAGAATTACAGGTTGAGCATTCCTAATCCAAAAATTCAAAATCTGAAATGCTCCAAAATCCAAAACTTTTTGAGTGCCAAGATGACACCACAAGTGGAGAATTTCACACCTGACCTCATGTGACAGGTCATCAAAACAAAGGCACACAATACATAGTTTATTAAAACTATTGTATGAAATTACCTTCAAGCTACATATATATGAAACATGAATGAATTTCATGTTTAGACTTCCCATCCCAAAGATATCTCACTATGTATACGTAAATATTCCAAAATCTGAAAAAATTAAATCCAAAGCACTTCTGTTCCCACACATTTCAGATAAGGGATATGCAACCCGTATCTACTTTTTAAAAATAATATTCTGAAATTCGATATTGTTTTTCATCTTCCATGCTATTTTTGCTATCAAGATATAGTTATATACAGTGGCTGGTCCATAATATATTCCTATATAATATTTTAGATGTTTCCTTATGAGTTATGGTTCAGGGTTTTTTTCTATGCTTTGTTTATATTAATATTACATAATCTCAGAATGAATTTTTATTTACTTGCAAGTGATATATATGCTGATAGGTTTTTCTCTCTGTCATCAAATCTACTGAGTAAACCATGCCAGGCCAATTTGTCCATCTCCTTTTTTCTAAGTAAGAAATAACATATATACAGTAAATAGAGTGCACTAATCATAAGTATACTTGATTTTTTAAAATATGTATACATTCATATCAAGATCATATAAAAATATATACACTCAGACCAAAGTATTAAAAATTTCAAATTCTCTTGTGCCCTTTCCTAGTCTATACAGCTCCCAGAAATAACTACTCTTTTCTAAAGATCTATTAGTTTGGCTTGTTCTCAGAATTCATGTGAATGGAATCATACTGTATATATTGTTTTATGGCTGTCTTCTTTCATCAGTGTACTTGTTCGTTTTTTTATTGTTATAGACTATTTGATTACATGAATATATCATTATTTGTTTATCCTTTTACCTGTTGACATTCACGTTATTTCCAACTTTTTGTTATTATGAATAAACCTATAATAAACATTCTGTATGTATTGTTTTGTTTTTTTGTGGATATGTGCATTCATTCCTTTGGGCATATACCTAGGCATCAAATTGCTGTATCAGAGTAGTTGTGTATTTAGTTTTAATGAAACTGCCAAACACTTTTTAACATGACTGTATCATTTTATACTCTCACCAACAATGTATGGAAGTTCCAGTTGCTCCATATCTTTACAAACACTTGTGATTGTCAGTCCTTTTAATTTTACTCATTCTGGTGGTGGTGTAATGGTGTCCAGTGTGACTTTAATTTACATTTATTTGATCAGTGTTAAACCTTTTTTATATGCTTATGGGACATTCAGATACCTCTTTGCAAGTACTTGTCCAAGTTTTTTGCCCACTTGTAAAATAGACTATCTTGTTCTTATTAATTTGTAGTTCTGTTTTTTTATTTTTTAGAAATGGGCTCACACGGCTGCCCAGGCTTGTCTCAAAATCCTGACCTCAGATGATCTTCCCCTCTCAACCTCCCAAAATCCCCCAGCTGAAATTACAGGCATGACTCAGCCTGTAGGATTTCTTTATATACACTGTATACAAGTTGTTTATTTATATAATGAATTTTTTCTGCCATTCTATGCCTTGCCTGTTTATTTTCTTTTTTTTAAGACAGAGTCTCACTCTGATGCCTAGGCAGGAGTGCAGTGGCGCGATCTCAGCTCACTGCAACCTCTGCCTCCCAGGCTCAAGCAATTCTTGTGCCTCAACCTCCCAAATAACTGGGATTACAGTTGTGTGCCACCACACTCAGCTAATTTTTGTAGGTTTTTTGTTGTTGTTGTTAGTAGAGACAGGGTTTCTCCATTTTGGCCAGGCTGGTCTCGAACTCCTGACCTCAACTGATCTGCCCGCCTTGACCTCCCAAAGTGCTGGGGTTACGGGCGTGAGCCACCACACCCAGCCATTGTTTCTTAATGGTATATTTTGATGAGTAGAAGTTTTCAACTTTGATGAAATCTAATTTATCAGATTTCTTTTTGTATTATGGTTAATGCTTTAACAAATCTTTGTTAACCTGAATATTATGAAGATAATCTCCCATTTTTTTAGAAGATGTATAGTTTTAGCTTTCACATTTAATATACATTTTCAAATTTGATTACTGAGAAGAGAATATTTGTGGGTATCTTCATTTTTCCCTAATACTTTCTTTTTTTCTTCACATTCCTTATTTTATCCAAATTCAAAGGGATTTATCATATATGACATTTACGTCTTTGGAGGGTTTTTTTTGTTTTTTTTTTGTTTTGTTTTCATGAAATTTGGGTAGGAAAGTTGACATTCTGTTTTTAAGTTATCCCCAAAAGACTGAAGAATTCCCAAATTGGACTTCTTCCTTAAATCTAATTATCTAAGTGGCATAAATTAACTAAAAATCGAACAATTCTTAACACTTATTTTGTTTAAAATTTTGAAAGTTAGCACACCAATTCTGCATTATTCTACCATTAATTATTATTTAAATTTTTTTTACATTTTTGAGGTATTCTTTTAGACATTCTCTAGTCTTACTATTTTAAATACTATCCTTCTACTTCCCTGTTATTCAACTACCAGAAAGTTCTCAGTATCAGTTTCTGTACAAAACATTGACACTTTTCACAATTATTAATTATTTGTAGCACTTTACTTTTGTAGTACGTACACATTAATGTTTTTGCTTATTGATAGAAGCACATTCATTCAGTTAGTCACTCAACAAATATTTATTGAGCACCTACACAGTGCCAAGCACTAAGAATTTAGCAATAAACAAAACAGACAAAAATTCCCACCTTCATAAAACTTACATTGCAGTGAGATTTTTTTCACTTCAATTTATAACTGGAATGTTTTTGTTTACCCTTATTTAAAAATGAATGTTCAGGCCAGGTGCGGTGGCTCATGCCTATAATCCCAGCATTTTGGGAGGCCCAGGTGAGAGGATCACTTGAGTTCAGGAGTGTGAGACCAGCCTAGGCAACATAGGGAAACCTCATCTCTACCAAAATTTTTTAAAATTAGCCAGTTAGGGTGGTGGCATGCACCTGTGGTCCCAGCTACTCAAGAAACTGAGATGGAAGAATAACTTGAGTCCACACCACTATACTCCAGCCTGGGTGACAGAGTAAGAGACCTTGTTTAAAAAACAAAACAAAACAAAACAGATAATCTGCAATAAGTCTGAATTATTTGCACTAGGTAATTGTATGTCCATTACAAATGAGTGCTCCCCGAGGTCAGGAGATCAAGACCATCCTGGCCAACATGGTGAAATCCCGTCTCTACTAAAAATACAAAAAAAATTAGCCAGGCATGGCAGCACACTCCTGTAGTCCCAGCTACTCGGGTAGCTGAAGCAGGAGAATTGCTTGAACCTGGGAGGTGGAGGCTGCAGTGAACTAAGATTGTGCCACTGCACTCCAGCCAGGCGATAGAGCGAGACTCTGCCTCAAAAAAAAAACAATTAAAAAAAAGTGTGCTCCCTTTTCATAGTGTACAGTTATGAAAAATTGCTAGCCAGCCAGAAATTACATTTCCCTGACCCCCTTATATCTAGATAGTGCATATCAGTTTTTGCCAATGGAGTGACAACAGAATCGGAGTATTACTTCAAGGCCAAGTTGTTTGAGAAGTGAATATAACTTCTCTGTGTTCTTTTTTGCATTTTGCTGGCTGGATGCAGATGACTGTTAGGCTCTAGGGGATGGTGGACCCACAAGATAGAAGGAGCTGATCCTTGATCCAGTTTAGACAGGAAAGAAGTCCAGAGACCAGTAACTCAGTCACTTTAATGTGAGCAAAAAAAACCATGTCAAGCTACTTGTGTAGTTTAGCAATTAGCATCACCTTAATAATATGCTTCCTTCATTAATACTGCAGATGCTGTTAATCTGACCAGATATGATGTTTGTCTGAAAACCAAACCAATATTATTGATCAGGTACAATTTCTGGAATAACGAAGACAATATTGAAGGTGGAAGTTAGCTATGTAGCCTCCCAAAGGCCAAGGCCTAAGAGCAAGATTTTTGCTGAACATTGAGGTCAGTGCAGACTCCAGTGCATCCCCAGCAGGTAGTGACTAAAGAAAAAAACAGTATGGGAGGCAGGTGTTGTATAAGAAAGTGGGAGTAATTGTGATCATTCTTTGACCATGAACCATAATGTTACTACAACTGTAGTTAACATTAAGTGGTTAGTGAAATTCTAAGCAAATAAGGCTGAGGAATGTGGAGGAGGTATGGTGTGGGAGAACCATGTCCTTCTGCATTCATTATGGTAGTAAGCACAAAATGGGTCAGAAAATAATATCTACATGCTCAGAATGCTCCTGTATTAGTAGAACTGGTTGCCCCTGGGGGAGTGGAACCAGTGACCAGGAACAAAGGTGGGAGGGAACCTTTTCATTTTTTCACTTTTGAATATTATACCATATGAATATATTATGTGTTCAAAAATCATCATTTTGTGATTAGGTTGTGAGAATCGATTGGTCAGGGAAGATATAACTTTACTGAATTTCACAAAGTTGGTGGATGAGATTGCAAAACTTATCATTTAGTAAGTACACGTAATGATACTCTTCGCTTGAGTCAATGAAATTTTATAGGTTTTCGGTTATAACAGCTATTTAAGTCAGTGTTGAAATAAACTGAACTTAACACTAGACCTCTGAACTTCAAACTAGACCTCTGAATCACAGTATCTCAAAATGATAAATTCAATTATGTTGCTTTATTTAAAATGTTACAACACTGTATCATAATATGTTAATAGTATACAATATTTCTAACATTTCATGAAAGAACTCACTGCTACGGCACCTCTGACTAGAGTAGTCAGTCCAGGGCTACCTGATGGGTGTGATTTGAACCGAGATTTGAAAGCTTTTGGGATGTGAATAGCAGAAAGGACACGAAGAACATCACAAAGCAATTAGAGGGAACTAGTCAGGGTTGGTTGGGCCATTAAGCAATTCTCAACATGGTGTCTGGTAGCATCTACAATAGCATCACTGAAGAGATTGTTTTAAATGCCTGACCCCAGACCGACTGAATCAAAATTTCTGAGATGGGGAAGCAGAAATACTCATTTTTATCAAACTCCTTGTTTAGTAAATCTAAATAAATTTTATGTTTACTAATATTTGAGAATTTCTAACCCCATGTAAATGCTCTGGATAATACTTGTCTGCAAAGACACTGTGGAGGACAACTACCACCAAAAACAGCAGAAGTCATTTCCAAAAAGGGAAATTGAGAAACAACTACATTGCGATATTCAACCATAGATCAGACGTATTATGAATACTTTAGTCCATTAAAAAATTTGAGTTGCCACTTAGCACACAGCTCAAATGATCATATTAATATTTAGCACAATCTGACTGACATTGCTGCAAAACATCTTATTCCAAAATGTCAGGCTCCATGGTGTCATGTCGATACACTGAAATCTCAGTATGTTGCGATTGTGTAAAAGAGGTTTTCATTTTTCTCCCTGGGAGATGAGATGGAAGAGTTGATACCATGCTACATTTAATGAAACCCTGAATACTAGTTAATGTGTGTTAGGATTACAGTTAAAAAAAAAAAAAAAAAAAGCATGATGCTAATTTACACGTGTGTTCTTACATTCCCTCAAAAAAGGGAAGATGTTTGACAGAAAACATCAGCTTTTAAAAATAAAATATGAAATATGGTATAGGTGCTACAGGGAAATGCAGAGCTATGAGAACATATTTTAAGGACATGCAAACAGATCTGCAGCTTGCAGCTACAGAGACAGCCTTCCTGTGGAAGTGACATCCAGGCTGAGATCTGAACGATGAGTAGGAATGAGTCAGGCATAGTAGGGGAAAAAGCCTTCTAGGGAAAGGGGTTAAGTGAAATACTCAAGAACATGAACTTGGTTTTAGATGAGTAGTAATATTAGGAGTAATAACAACAATCGAGTTACCCATGCTACCTAACTGATTAGGAAAGAAAAATACTAATTAAAAGCTTTAGCCTAAGTAAATCTACCTAAGTAAATTTTTACCAAAGAAATCACCTAAGGCAACACTTAGATTATCAGCGTGGTAAAGATGAATTATTTAACACCTGTTGGGACAACCATTTAGCCATCTGGAAAAGCATGAGTCTGGAGTCTAACCTCATTCCATATATCAGCATACATCCTGGGTAGATAAACCATCTTTTAAATGAAGTCAAAAAAGTACTAGGATAAACTATAGATTCCCTTTTCCTCATAATCTGGAGTAGAGAAGGCTTTTCTAAGCATGAGGAAAAAGCCAAAAAATGTAAGGGAAAAGATCAACAGATTTTCCTACATAAGAATTCAAAATGTTTATAGAGCATGAGAAAACTAGAAAAAAAAATCCGCTAACTACGGGAAATGCTTGCAATATATATGATAGGCAAAGTGCTAAAAGCCCCTATTAAGGAAGAGCTCTTTGTAAGCAGCAAGAAAGCAAGGCAAAAACAATGACTAATCAAGTTGTGGGAAGGTATTCAGTTCTACCAGCAAACAAATGGTGCGGGGGAATATTTCTGTGGGAACACTTGCACATCTGTGCAAAAACCCACTTACAACAATGTCATGTAGGCGGTTCCCTTGATGCAATAGTAACCTTCGAATACACGATCAGGCAGGCCGACCCAGGTGTCATGCACAGGAAACCTCACACCCCAAATTAAGAGGCTCAAATCACATGGTTTATTGCTTTTCAACAAAATGTAGTTGGAAAGATACAGTGAAATTTAGCACATTTAGGATAGGGTCCCAAGAGAGGTGGGAGGACAAATTACCTGAATTTCATGCTACACGGTGTTGTGGCATCTTGTCTGCTAGCTACATCAGCCTTTACCTCTGATAGTTAGGTCATGAGGACCACAGGTTAAGTGAAATACTTAACCACGGCCAAAACTGAAAATGGGGGCTCAGCAGTGCTTACAGCCAGCGCATACTTGCTCTGTCAGAAACTCAGGGGCAAGGATACCTAGCTAATGACCTGCCGAGAGCCATGGGTTTTTTTTGTTGTTGTTTGTTTATTTGTTTGTTTGTTTGTTTTTAGAAACAGCATCTCACTCTGTCACCCAGGCTGGAGTGCAGTGGCAGGATCATAGCTCACTGCAGCCTCGAACTCCTGGGCTCAAGCAATCCTCCCACATTAGCCTCCCAAAGTGCTGGGATTACAGACATGAGCCACCGCTCCCAAATGAAAGCCATGTTCTTAATCTGTGTTTCTGTAGCAGAACAGAAATAGGGCCAGAACGGGTGTCACTAATGAATGGCCATTTTAGGAATGAACTATCAGCCTGAAGGTGGCGTCGTCTGTACACTGCAGCTTGGCCTTTCCCACCTTGTTCTGTCCGTGAGGAACACTCTTGTTTCTTCCATCCTTTTTACACATATCCCATTTATTCTCTTTGTCATGTCTTGCACTACACTACCTAAACTTAACATCTTAATCCTGCCTATTTCACAGGCTACTTCTTTGCCCATTATACTTAACACGTGAGTTTCATATATTCTTTCTTTATCTATCCCTTAGGACAGAATTTAATATCCTCATAATACAGCAAGCCAACATTACAAATATACATTAAACATTTTGGCTTAAAATATTTTAAAAACTGTCCAGGAGAAGATAGAGTAAATGATATTGTATGTAATGGAAGACTGGTTGTTAAGAATGGGAAGATAGATCTTCATTGACAAAAAGATATCCACTTTATATTACTGAGTAAGTAGAGTTCAAAAACATTATTATAGGCCGCGCATGGTGGCTCACACCTGTAATCCTAGCACTTTGGGAGGCCAAGGTGGGCGGATCACTTGAGGTCAGGAGTTCGAGACCAGCCTGGCCAACATGGTGAAATCCTGTCTCTACTAAAAATACAAAAATTAGCCAGGCATAGTGGCAGGTGCCTGTAATCCCAGCTGCTCCAGAGGCTGAGGCAGGAGAATCAGTTGAACACAGGAGGCAGAGGTTGCAGTTAGCCAAGATCGCACCACTGCACTCCAGCCTAGGCGACAGAGCAAGACTCAGTCTCAAAAACAAAACAAAACAAAACAAATTATTGGCCAGGTGCAGTGGCTCACACCTATAATCCCAGCACTTTGGGAGGCTGAGGCTGAGGTCAAGAGTTCGAGACCAGCCTGGCCAATGTGATGAAACCCCATCTCTACTGAAAATACAAAAATTAGCTGGGCATGATGGCGCATGCCTGAAATCCCAGCACTCAGGAGGCTAAATGAAGCGAGAGAATCTCTTGAACCCAGGAGGTAGAGGTTGCAGTGAGCCGAGATTGCACCCCTGCGCTCCATCCTGGGCAACAAGAGTGAGACTTCATCTCAAAAAAAAAAAAAAAAATTACTGTAGTATTTGTTTATAGGTTTCACAGAAATGTGTAAACATTTCTGAAATACACATATGTTTGTTACATTTCTATATGTGTACACAGAAATGTCTAGAAGTATCTTCTCCAAAATATTAACAATAATTTTCTCTGAGTTTGGGATGTGGGGTTATTTTTGCTTGCTTCTACTCTTTTTTTGCTGTTGTTGTGTGTATTATCATGGATGAGGATGTTTGGGGGGATATTACAAGAAGTTCATAATCTAAAGAAAAGACAAGTCAATTATGATTTTAAATTTTTTTGACCAAGCACAGTGGCTCACACCTGTAATCCCAGGACTTTTGGGAGGCCAAGGTGGGAAGATTACTTAAGCTAGGAGTTCAAGACTAGCCTGGACAACATAGTGAGACCTTGTTTCTATTTTTTTTAATGATAATTTTAAAAAGAAAAAACTATCATATTGCCAGCATTGTGCTCTGGGAAGCTTATATTTGTAATCTAAAGAAAAATCAATTGGTAAGAACATCACCTTTGAAGTCAGATAGACCCAGATCCATTCACTAGCTGTATACAGTTGGGAACTCAACCTGCCTTAGCTTCACTTTCCTAGTCTGTAGAACGAGGATGACAATAAGTACCTCAGAGGAGGTCAGGATATGTGCTAAGGGCTTAGCACAGTGCCAATATGACATTAGTGGCCTAATAAATGTACTTCCACCTCCACATTGGATACAGTACTTAATTCTCTTCTGCCCTCAATTTCATTCCTGATGCTGTAAAGGGACCTACTAATCCCAGTGCTGGAAAATCCTAGGAGCTGCAGAGGACCCTCCAAAACAGGTGGGCTCATGGTGCCTTGATTACAGCAGCCGTGGGCCAGCAAAGCTGATAAAGGTATCTGATTTCCCCGTTGTCTTCCATTGTAAAGTTGAAAGTATAATATTTCCTACTGGAACATTTTTTAGCCCCAAGACCTAATGAAATCATTATTTAAAAACGAAAACTTGGGGTTAGACTTGCCGTTTTTCTAAACTTCAGTGTGTAAAAGATCATCTAGAGCAATGGCTTTCGATTCTTTTCAGACCAAACATCACCTCTTTTATAACATCCATGTTACTATCTTGAAATTTGTAGGCCCGGCGCGATGGCTCACGCCTGTAATCCCAGCATTTTGGGAGGCCGAGGTGGGCAGATCATGAGGTCAGGAGATCGAGACCATCCTGGCTAACACGGTGAAACCCCGTCTCTACTAAAAAAAAAAAATACAAAAAATTAGCCGGGCGTGTTGGCGGGCGCCTGTAATCCCAGCTCCCGGAGGCTGAGGCAGGAGAATGTCGTGAACCCGGGAGGCGGAGCTTGCAGTGAGCCCAGATGGTGCCACTGCACTCCAGCCTGGCGACAGAGAGAGACTCCATCTCAAAAAAAAAAAAGAAAGAAAGAAATTCATAGATAATACACACCTTTTTAAATCTGCATGATTTCTTGACTTTGATATTTTTGACATTTGATTCTTGATATTTCATTATAACTAAGTAATATATACAATCGGCCCTCCATATCAATGTGTTCCACATCCTCAAAGTCAACTAACCACAAGTCAAAAATATTTGAGGAAAAAAAATGGATGGTTGTATCTGTACTACACATATGCAGACTATTTTTTATTCCCTAAACAATACAGTGTAACAGCTAATTACATAACATTTACATTGTATTAGGTATTACAAGTAATATAGAGATGATTTAATGCATATGAGAGGATGTGAGTAGGTTATATGCAGATGCTACACAATTTTATATAAGTGACTTGAACATTCATGGATTTTGGTATCTGAAGGGGTCCTGGAACCAAACGCCTATTGATACTGAGGGACATAGTGTAGTACTCAGATGCTTGCATATGTAGGTAGACTCCCATGAATGTGGCAGTTAGAAGTGTGTTGTGGCCAGGCATGGTGGCTCACACCTGTAATTCCAGCACTTTGGGAGGCCTAGGTGGGCAGATCACTTGAGACCAGGAATTTGAGACCAACCCGGCCAACATGGAGAAACCCCATCTCTACTAAAAATACAAAAATTAGTCAGGCGTGGTGGCGCACACCTGTTATCCCAGCTATTCCAGAGGCTGAGGCACGAGAATGGCTTAAACCCAGGAAGTAGAGGTTGCAGTGAGCCAAGATCATGCCACTGCACTCCAGCCTGGGTAACAGAGCAAGATTCTGTCTCAAAAAATAAAAATAAAAAATAAAAAAAAAGAAGTGTGTTGTATTGGCAACCAAATATCATGAGCCACCTGACCCTTGATGTGATTTTCCAAAATGGTGAATAACTTTTGGTAAAGTTCTTGACCAAAAAGGCTAATTTTCCTCTAGTTTACACAGTGGTTGAATTCCTGTAAAATTTAGTGTATATTAAGATCCTGCAGAAAATATTCTAAATACACAATTTGGAATTAAGCAGAGAGCTGTTTAATGTGGATTCCTCACCCCCTGACCCCCGTCCTCACAGGTTTTGTTTCAAGGAATCTAGGATAGGGCACAGAATTTCTTGGCCATGATTCTGATTCAGGCCTCCTGTTTTCTAAAGGAACTGGGGGAGGGAGGGGTTGTGCTAAAAAGAGAACTTAAGATGGTAAACTAGAAATCAAAAACCGAGGTTGGTCATTTGATACAGAATCTAGAATAGGAATGTCTGTTTCTACTTGTAATTGCCTGACGTGGTACAAATTCTCTGGGTCAGTTTTCCTCACGGACAAAAATGGGTTATTGTTACCTTCAGTATGGATGGGTGGAACTGTGGTTTCTGAGACCCTTTGAAGCTTATTTGGTTTATGAAGACTATTAAAATTTCTGACATAAGGCAATGTATAAATGATATACATTCACCATGCAAACGATCATGAAGACGCTATTATTCGAGCTTTAGGAAAAGCTAATCACGGTGCCGTCACTTTCCCTTAAAGCCCACTGTCTGAAACCAGAGAACATGCCAGAAAGAAATTTGGCCCACTAACCTCTCCCCTCACCAAACACTAAACTCAGAATCCGAAAACTTGACAGTCTGGCTCGTCTGCCCAAGGCCAGTAGTGTGGATTTGGACGACTCACTTTACTTTCAGTGGGCTCGGTTTACTTAGATTTTCAGCTCCATCTGTTACTCATCTAACTGCTCCATTCCTCTTTGCTTCTTCCTTTCCCGCACCTGCCACCATCCTTTCTACCTCCCTAAAGACTTTGTCTTTGCGTTCCTACCGCTTCCCGCATTATGCGTTTCGCACTTTCTCATCTCAGATTTCGGACACCCGCACCCTGCCATCCCCTTGGCTTCTCCTCTTTGTTTAGGCATCCCCGGCAATCCTCCCGCAATGTCCTGGCTCCTCTCCAAGATCCAAAAAGGAAGGCTGCCATCCCCAGCCCCGCCGTGCACTCGCGCAACTCAGGCGCTGGCCCACACCGTGCGCTCCGGATCCCACACCTCCTCAAGTCCCGGTGACTCGCCCTCACCTACCCGCCCCTCTCTTAGCATCTCGTCCCCCACCCCCATTTCCACCCTCAGCTCGGAGACTCGGAAGCCGCGGGTCACTGTGCCCTGTCCCGCTCCGGAGGCTCTTATTTCTCCTTGGCCCAGGATGACCACCTCTGGCAGGGTCCGTCGCCACCGAGTCCGGGGCCGCGCTGCACCCACGTGTCCAAGAGCGCCGTGCCCGCCCAGCGCAAACCCCCCAAGGCCGGCTGCTCCTAGCCGCGGAAGCTCTCCTCTTGCACACGAAACCTGCACTGGCTGGGGAGCGGCAGACGGATCGCCAACTACACGTGCGGGGCGCCGGAGCCTTGCCGCAGGGTGCGGGTGCCCGCGGAGCCAACCAGCCAGAGAGCCAGCGGGAGAGGAGAAAGGGTGGGCGCGCGGGTGGGCGCGCGGGTGGGCCCGGGAGGCGGAGACCTTCGGGAAGCTGGGGCCACGAGGCGGTGCAGGCGACGGGACTGCAGTGCTCCCTCTCCCGAGAAACCCACACACTCGCACGCCCGCGCGCGCACGCACGTGCACACGGTGGGCAGGGAGAACACGGGCGAGAGTCTTTGAGTGCTGGGCGCGTTTTAGTGATGGCTTCTGCTCTCAAAAGCAAAATTAACCCACCCGGGACTTGCCCGGGCTCCAAAGACGACGCCCGCGGTGGCGCGGGCTGGAGAATGGACTGTGATCCCGAGATGCACGTGAAAATGTGCAAGAAGATCGCCCAGCTCACCAAGGTAAGGTGGGGCGCAGCGGGCCAGCGAGCTGCACGCCCGGGGCGCCGGAGCCGGGAGGGAGAGAGGATGCCCCTCCCGGGAGGCCCGGGCCGAATCCAGACAGAAACTTTGTCTCGGAGGCCAACCGGGAAGGGAAGCGGTCCTAAATCTGGGTGACTTGACCTTCTAGAGGCACCATCCTAAAGCAGCAGAGAAAGAGGATCCTTGCCAAGGAAACTCCCACAGCCTGCTTGCTGAGCAGGTGGTCTGTGCCTTTCCGAGGTGGGAATGTGAATCGAGTGTGTGTGTGTGTATGTGTGTGTGTGTCTCCGCCAGCTTTGCTCAAGTGCCTAGAATGTTGTGATTTCATTCAACTGCCATACTTTACAGCCTGGGGAGGTCATGTGGGCTCTATTTAAACACTTGATCCGTGTATTCCTTCATTCAACAAATATTTGCGTCATTCTTTGAGTGCCAGCAGCTTGCGTGGCACCGTACTAAACCTGGAATGCAGCCTAGGGGACTTACTATCAAACTGGGTGCAGACGTGTGTAGGAGCATAAATGGAGAAGAGCACGATTCACCAAATAATTATGGGATTAGGAAGGACCTTGGGAGGTCGGTCAGCCAACCCACCTCCCTACCTCCTGCAGAGCCCTGATTGAACCTTCCCAGACTATGTCTTTTTCAAGAAGACCAGCAAAAAGATGCCACCAGTGCTCTTTGTTAACCTTCTGCAGCTCCCCAATTAGGAGCTCCTTGTCACAGACTCCCCTCTGTGCCTTGTCTAGATGGAGAACAACATCCCTCACTGTCTCCCATACAAGGTTTCAAGTGGATGAATTTAGCTGTTTGCTTTGGGGTTTCCTTTTGGTCTCATAATACACTCCTGGTGCCGTGCCCGCCAGGGAAAGGTCAGGTCCAGGTCTGTCCTGTGGCATCTGGAACATGCTCTCTTTCCTCACCATCTCCCTCTCACTTCCCACACATTTTTTGTGGGATCACAGACATTCCCCTCCCGCTGTCCGGCCAACCTCACTATTTTGCCAGGACGAACAGAGCACAGAGTCTTGGAATTGAACACTAGCTGCCTTCTCCCACCTGTGTCATTAACTTCACATTCTTCGCACATGAGCCTGTCTCCAAAGAGGGCTCTCTTTGGTCAAGGGATGAAAAAAGAGATTGGAGATAGCCCTTAGAGTCCTTGGCATATATAACCGGTACTATTGATCTAACCTACATTCATCTAAATAGTGACATCAACCAAAACATGTATTTATTCAAGTACCTGAAAAGGCACTTGGCACAGTGCAAAGCATCTTCCCTATCTTCAAAGAATCTAAAATAGTTTTAGAGAAACAAGATTTGAAACATTGAGTGAAAGCTAGAAGACTATGTCTTGGGTGCTAAATTGGGTGCTTCCAATTACGAGTTCTATAGAAGTGGAAACAAAGGACAAATCAGTAGGGAAGGAACTGTGAGGGGAGATTTTATAGACAAGATGATCCTGGAATTCAGTGTGGACTTATGGAATTCCTACTATGTGCCAACTGCTGTGCTGAATGTTGATGGCATAACAATTAGTAAGATATGGTCTTGCCCTTGTGGTATGACAAACACACAAACAGATCATTTCAATATAAAATAGCAGTGATTCCACTCATTAATATTTATGGCACACCTATTATGTGCCAAGCACTGAAAACACAGCAGTATAGAAGGCATACCTGATTCTTGGCGCACAGTAGGCAGTGTTTCTTAAAGTATATTCTGCATTAGAAATGATGATTGATCCTTATGTAGTGCCTCTGTTTACCATTTTTATGCTAATTGCTTAAATTAGAAGTTTTTGCTATTAATAGGCCACCCTTCTTTTGGCTACTATTTGTGTGTGAATTATTTTCCATATCTTCATATTTAATCTTTCTATCAGGTTTATTTCGGTTGTGTCTCTGACAGGTGAATTTAATCCACAGGCATTTACTGTGATTACTAATATTTTCTTCCATCAGATCTTGCGTTTTTCATTTACCATTATTTCTCCTTGCTTCTTTTGCTTCCATTCTTGGCTTCTATCGGATTAGCAAAGTGATCCATATTCCACTGCTGGTTTGAGAGCTTTGTGTTTTATTTCTATTCTTCTCAGAATCGTCTTTTATTTTTCAACATACATACTTAATTCTGATTTTTTTCTAACAAAGTTAGTATGTAATTGTTTCTTCCCATGAAAGAACTTTGTATATTTTACTCATTTAACAGCCCCTTCCTTCCCATCTTGTTATTGCTGCCTAGAGTTTTATTTTTACTTTTCTGTTTGTTTGTTTGTTTGTTTAAGAGACAGGGTCTTCCTCTGTTACCCAGGCTGGAGTGTAGTGGCACAGTCATGGCTAACTGCAGCCTCAAACTCCTGGCCTCAAGTGACCCTCCCACCTCAGAATCCCAAGTAGCTAGAAACAGGTCCACACCACCACCCCCAGCTAATTTTTTCTTTTTCAAAAATGTTTTGTAGAGGTAGAATCTCACCATGTTGCCCAAGCTGGTCTCGAACTCCTGACCTCAAGCAATCCTCCCGCCTTGACCTCCCAAAGCTCAGGCATGTGTCACCGCATTCTATCTGTTTTTACTTCTTAAATTTAAAAATAGTTTTTATAGTTAAAAGTTAATTAACTTTACTGACATTTTATCACTTTTTCTGCTCACTATTTTTTTTTCTTGAATCTGCAATGTTCCCTTTAGGTTCACTTTTCTTCTGGCTGAAATCCATCCTTTAATAGTTCTTTCTGTAGGTGCCTTGGTATGGGAGGGAATTCATTGTTGGAAATGTCTTAATTTTGCCCTCACTGTTGTATGATAATTTATTTGGATGTAAAATTCTAGTGAACAGTTATTTTCCCACATCACCTTAATGATAGCACTCCACTGTCTTCTGGCACTAAGTGTTGCTGGTTAAAAATTCTGCTGCCAATCTAATTTTCATTCCCTTATAAATAAGCTGCCTTTTCCCCTTGATAACATTTCAGACTTGTTTTATTTATTTTTACTGTTCAGCAGGTTTTCTAGAACTGTCTTGGTGTTCGTTTATCTTTATCCTCTGCAAAAGTAGGAGGTACTATCTTTTGAGGATTATCATGTGCTTCTTTTTTTTTTTTTTTTTTTTTTTTTGACAGTGTCTCACTATGTCACCCAGGCTGAAGTGCAGTGGTGTGATCAAAGCTCACTGCAACCTTGACCTCGCATACTCAAGCTGGACTACAAGCATGAGCCACCATGCCCAGCTAATTAAAAAAAATTTTTTTTGTAGAGACAGGGTCTCACTATGTTGCCCAGGCTGATCTCAAACTCCTGAGCTCAAGCAATTCTCCTGCCTTGGCTTCCCAAAGTGCTGGGATTACAGGGGTGCATGTGCTTTCTTTAATTCTGGAAAATTATTACTGATTTTCTCTTGCAATATTGCTTCCTAGCCATTACCTCCATTATCTTTTCTGGCACCACCATTAGGAAAGTGAGGAAGCCTCACTATCTATATCCTGAGATGTTATTTTTTTAAAAAGATTTTGTCTTTGTGTTGCATCCTGGTGAATTCCTTGCCTTCCAATTTGCCAGTCTTCTAAATAATTTGTCCAGTCCAGAGTTTTTCCCATCTATTAAGTTTTTTGAATTTCAATAATTACATTTTTTATTTCTAAGATTGCACTTCCTATTTTCTTTCTGCCTAATTTTAACAGTTTTTAAAATTTTTACAGCTTTATTGAGATATAATTTACATACCATAAAATTCACCTGTTTTAAGTGTTCAGTTCAACATTGTCTTAGTCATTGAGCCATAACCATAATCCAGTTTTAGGGACATTTTCATCACCCCAAAGAAATCTTCCCTTGTGGACATTTGTAGTCAGTTCCTGTTCCCACCACCAGCCCCAGGCAACCATTCATCTACTTCCTATCTCTTTAAATTATCTCTAAATGAAACCATATAATCTATTATTCTTTCCATCTAATTATTTTAGGTTCATCCACATTGTAACATGTATCATTAATTCATTCCTTTTTATTACTCACTTATTTATCTTGTTGTGTGGGTAGGCCATGTTTTATTTATCCATTCACCAGTTGATGGACATTTGAGTTTCTACTTTTTGGCTTTTGTGAATAATGCTGCTATGAACATTACATTCATGTGCAAGTCTTTATGTGTTCTTGGGTAGGTACCTAGGAGCGGAATTGTTAAGTTGTATGATAATTTTAACTTTTTGAGAAACTGCCAAATTGTTTTACGAAGTGACTGTACCACCATACATTCTCCAGCCTACTTCTTCAGCACAATCTCCTAGTACTGCACCCAGTTCTCAGGTCAAAGTGAAGTACGATTCTTTCCTTACTCCACTGTGCACTCACCCAGTTTTTCTCTTGAAGTTTCCTCTCCTGAAATGTCTTCAACTCTAAAAGTAAAATCCTGCTTATGTTTTGAGCCCCACCTCCTCTAAGAAAAATCTTTTAAAAACCTTACTTTTGTGATTAAGAATGTATTAACTGGCCAGGCACCGTGCCTCATGCCTGTAATCCCAGCATTTTGGGAGGCCGAGTCAGGTGGATCACCTGAGGTCAGGAGTTTGAGACTAGCCTGACCAACATGGAGAAACCTCGTCTCTACTAAAAATACGAAAAAAATTAGTTGGGCGTGGTGGTGCATGCCTGTAATCCCAGCTACTCAGGAGGCTGAGGCAGGAGAATCGCTCGAACTGTGGAGGTGGAGGTTGTGGTGAGCCAAGATCGCGCCATTGCTCTCCAGCCTGGGCAACAAGAGCGAAACTCTGTCTCAAAAAAAAAGAATGTGTACATTAATTTTTAACTGTGTATTAAGTGCATTTACGTATCCAACTATTTCTCCAGCAGTTTGTACAATGTCTGACACATAGTAGATCCTCAGTAAGCTTGTTCAATTTAATTATCGTTTCCTCCCATAGGTTTGTTAATATTTCTTTCATGATACTCATCCCTCTGATATTATAGTTGACTTGTGGATAGTTTGTCCTTAAAGTAATAAGCTCCTTTATTTTATTCATAACACTTTACACCTAGTAGACACTCAATATGTGGTAGTGTAATAAACGAATATTCATTTACACAGTGACCCAAGGTCCAAGGTGCACCTTAAAATCACCTATGGAGCCCTTATTTATTTTTTTACTATACCAATGTATCCAAAATATTCTAAAATATCTATTTATTTATTTTTAATTTGTATAAATTTAGGGGGTACATGTGCTTTTTACATGGATATAATGTGTGGTGGTGAAGTCTGGATGTTTAGTGCAACCATCACAGGAATAGGGTACATTGTACCCAGTGAGCTATTTATGATTCCTCATCTGCCCTCCAGTCTCCCACCTTTGGAGTCTCCAGTGTCTACTATTCCACATTCTGTGTTCCTGCGTACACATTATTCAGTTTCCACCCATAAGTGAGAACATGTGATATTTGACTTTCTGTTCCTGAGTTATTTAACTTAAGATAATAGCTTCCACTCGGAGAGCTTTTAAAAACTCACCAACTAGGCTGGGTGCAGTGGCTCATGCCTGTAATCCCAGCACTTTCGGAGGCCGAGGCAGGCGGATCACGAGGTCAGGAGATTGAGACCATCCTGGCTAACACAGTGAAACCCCGTCTGTATTAAAAATACAAAAAAAAAAAAAAAAAATTAGCCGGGCATGGTGGTGGGCCCGTGTAGTCCCAGCTACTCAGTAGGCTGAGGCAGGAAAATGGTGTGAACCCGGGAGGTGGAGCTTGCAGTGAGCCAAGATCGTGCCACTGCACCCCAGCCTGGGCAATAGAGCCAGACTCAAACACCAGTTAAAGACTTGACAACTAAATGTAGTGCCTGTCCTAGACTGAATTTTATACTGACCAGAAAAATTGCTACAAGGAGATGATTGGGTCAGTTGACAAAACTGGAATACAGAGGGTAGGTAAAGAAGATAAAAGTGTATTGATGTTAAGTTTACTGGAGTTGACTGTACTATGGCTATGCAAGAAAATATCTTATTCTAGCTGGGCACGGTGGCTCACGCCTGTAATCCCAGCACTTTGGGAGGCCAAGGCAGGTGGATCACAAAGTCAAGAGATCGAGACCATCCTGGCCAACGTGGTGAAACCCCATCTCTACTAAAAATACAAAAAAGGCCGGGCATGGTGACTCACACCTGTAATCCCAGCACTTTGGGAGGCCAAGGTGGACAGATCACAAGGCCAGGAGATTGAGACCATCCTGGCTAACATGGTGAATCCCCATTTCTACTAAAAATACAAAAAATTAGCCGGGTGTGGTGGCACGCACCTGTTGTCCCAGCTACTCAGGAGGCTGAGGCAGGAGAATCGCTTGAACTCAGGGGGCGGAGGTTGCAGTGAGCCGAGATCGCACCACTGCACTCCAGCCTGGGCAACAGAGTGAGACTCTGTATCAAAAATAAAATAAAATTAAAATTAAAATACAAAAATTAGCTGGGCATGGTGGCACACACCTGTAGTCCCAGCTACTTGGGAGGCTGAGGCAGGAGAATCGCTTGAACCTGGGAGGCAGAGGTTGCAGTGAGCGGAGATCACGCCATTGCACTCCAGCCTGGCGACAGAGTGAGATGCCATCTAAAAAAAAAAAAAAAAAAAAAAAGCAGCAGCCTTATTCTTAGGAAATGCACATTGAAGCTGATCTTACGTTTAAGGAAGTATGATGCCTTACTCTCAAAGCATTTCATTTCATAATGTAGAAAACAGATTATGGAAATAGAATAAAGGCTAAATGAGACAAAATGGGGTAAAATTGGCGATCCTGAGTTACAGAGTATGTGGATGTTCTTTGTACTGTTCTTTTTCTGTTGGTTGTTTCTTAAGTTTGAGATTCTTCCTAAGTCAAAGTTTAAAACAGGCAAACCAAACAGCATACAAGAGCCCAGGCCCATCTTATAAGGAGAAGAGGGAATGGTGACAGGCATTAGTATTTTTGTTCAGATCCCTTCAAAAGCATCCAACATGCCGACAGGTTGAGAACCACTGGTTTGGAGCAAGGGAAGGATGGAACAGTAAAGTGTACTCAGAGGAGGTATTTGGAAGAAGAAGAGGGTCTAGATCCATTCCCCATTAAATAAAGCCTTTGGGAAGCTTTTGTTCTTGAAAGCATCAGGCCAGTTTGCCCAGCCCTGCCTTGCCTCTGGGCCTGTGTCCACCTCTCTCTGGTTTTGTACCCTCCTAGCACTCTCCAGCTGGGTTTTGTATTTTTGTTTGTCTTTGAGACAGGGTCTGGCTCTGTCGCCCAGGATGCAGTGCAGTGGCACGATCTGAGCTCACTGCAACCTCTGCCTCCTGGGCTCAAACCATCTTCCCACCTCAGCCTCCCGAGTAGTTGGGACTACAGGCGTGCACTACCATGTCCAGCTAACTTTTTTGGTAGAGACAAGGTCTCACTATGTTGCTCAGGCCGGCCTCAAACCCTTGGGCTCAAGCAGTCCTCTCACCTTGGCCTACCAAAGTGCTAGGATTGTAGGCATGAACCACCACACCTGGCCCCAGTTGTTTTTTCATTTTGCAGCTCTCTCCATGACCTCATCCCCAGAAGAACTGGAATGCCTCCTACCCGGAGATTCCCCAATTCCCATGTTCAAGGAACAATAGAATGTCTTACCCCAAATACGAGTGTTAATGAAGACTCTTTTATATTAAAATGAGAAAATGAGTGGAATATCATGTATTCCTCTACAAGAACCATCTCTCAAACTGAAGGCTGATTCTGGGGAACCCAGACCATGCACAGGAGAAGCAGATACCAGGGCACTACCTCTCATCTGGACCAACTAGAGGAAATGTACCCAGGAGGAGATGAGCAGCAGTCTTAGTGCCAGAAGCTGCCAAGCTCAAGTATAAACAGTCAAACAACCTCATGGGACCCTCTCACTCATTCTTGATTTGGATCTCGGCCAGTTAGTCAGAAGACCCTGCAAGAGCAAATGCTGAGTCAGGTGGCTGCAATTTCTCCATGTTAGTAATACCTTACGATTCTTTAGTTTTACATACTTTGCAAAGCCTTTGACATACTTACTCATCCTTTGTGTGCACAGCAATTCTGCATGGCTGGGAGGGAAGAACCATCTCTAATTGAGAAAGGGGGTGGGGCATCTGAGACCCAGGAGAGGGTCAGTATTCTGGCCCAACATCACATTAATATATATTGACAGAGCTAGGACATCCAGAATCCAGCGCTGGATGTGTGTGTGTGTTGAAGAGAGGGAGGTGGGGAAGTTTCTGCCCTGTTCATCCTGATGTTTCCATAGCCCCTCTTAATTACTCTTACTACTTTTTCCACCGCAAGGGGGAATATATAATTAGTGAGGTTTGGAGCAGGGTCTGGGCCTACAGAACTCTTGCTTCTTCCACCTGCTTGCTACTGGAGTGGTCTGCCTGGTAGAAGCACACATTGTCTTCTACACATCAATTATACAGGGGTAGGTGCACCTGGCAGGCAGAGCTGCCCTGGCCTAGCATTGTGACCAGATGGATAAGCATCAGAAATTCAGCTTGCCAGTGGATATACACCACAATCTCCAGTATTAACTTTAGTTGATAAAACGGTGATAATCTCAAAGCAGCCTCACACCTTGGTCTTGCATTTCAATTAGATCAGTGGGGAAGAGGAATGTTATTTACTGGGCCATCCTGAAGATCCAACGGACAGATCTTAGGATGAGCCTAGCTTCGAGGAATTTGGTACAGAGTTATAGTGAAAACTAATTCCTTTATTTGGGAAAGCACATTAACGTGAGAGTGGGAAACTTTTGAGTGGCAGTGTGGTATTTATCTGTAGATACCTCTTCAATGGGAAGTTCAGGAGGTCAAAGTCACCGCTTCCTGCACAGTGGCACAGCCAGACCATGAGGACTATGTCTCCCCATGTCCCAGAACCTTACCTGTCTATTAAGACACATTAATAGAGACAATAATACTGACTCTGTTATAGGGGTGGGGGATGGGAGGTGATGGGTACAGGATTGGGAGATGTAGTGGAGAATAGTCCCTGAGTTTAAAATCAGAAATAATAAGGAAAAATAATTATAATTTCTATTCAAAGTTATATGTTAAATGAATTTAAATTTGATTTGTTTCTAGAGGGCAACTTTTCACCCTTATTTATACTAATGAATATAAATTAGAATTAAATAAGAATAAAAATGAAGACATCTAGAGAGCAAATGAATAATTTGGGGGTTAAACTTGGAATGTTCTTCCTCTGGATCCCTGTGTAGCTGGTATCAGCTAAATTACCATCTCTCCAAAGTGGCCTTTTCTGACCTCCGCATGCAAAGGGGCCAACTGTCCTCATCTTTAATTGGGGGAATATTTTCCACCTCGGTGATATGTTGTGAGGCTTCACCAATATAAGGGATGTAAGTGAAAAGTCATTTATAACCCAACGTGGGGCACAGCTGAAGCTTGACAGATGCTCATTTCCCATCCCTTTCTGAACTGGAGGAACTTCAGAGAGTCAAGGACTGCTGCCCAGTTGTCAAACTTGGAAACAAGCCAGCTCTTCTCCGGGCTGAGAGGCCAGGGCAGCGCTGTAGGGCAGGAGGAGTGATGCCGTTGCCATGAGAGTCCTCAGCAACAGGCTGTCACTTGAGCCCTGTGTTTTCATGCCTTCAAGGTGTGGAAATCTTATTGCACCCACTGGCTCCTCTTGCTTTTCTGAAAATATCCTCCTGCCTGCAGGAGCTTGTCTGGGGACAGATGTTTAACCAGTTCCATACCACTTTGCTTTAGGACTCTAGACTTGAAAATGGCAGATCTGTTTTAACAAGCCCTCTCTGTTGGCATCTTTTAATTTAACGATGTGATTCATTGTGTAAAGAGCGCTCACGGATCTTTGCACCATACCGTAAACGGTATGAAGTGCACCTTAAGTTGAATGTCCTTGAACCCTGCTCAGATCCCTGAACTTCTGCATAACCATTCTGGTCTCTCCACTTTCCACAGTGCCCCCAATACTCCCCTGCCTCGCCCCAGCCTTCCTCCTATCCTTTCTCCACACAGCAGCCAGAGTGATCTTAAAACTGAATCAGCATTCTCATACACTGCGGGTGGGAATATAAAATGATGCAGCTGCTGTGGAAAATGGTCTGGCAGTTCCTCGAATGCTTGGACATGCTTATCGTTCCACTCCTAGGTATATACCCAAGAGAAATGATGCAAGAATGTTCATAGAAACATTATTCATAATAGCCAACAGGCGGAAACCAACTAAATGTCCATCAACTGAGGAATAGATAAATACAAAAAGAAACCTTTCATCCCGTAGACAAAGAGGAGTGTGACTCACAGATGCAAGGTTTCTTTATGGGGTAATGAGAATGTTCTAAAGTTGGTTGTGGTGATGGTTCCGCAACTCTGAAGATACTGAAAGCCATTGAATTGTACACTTTTTGGGTGAATTTCCTGGTATAAGAATTACATCTCAATAAAGCTGCTAAAATGAAAACAAACAAAACTCGAATCAGGTCTGTCTCCTGTTTAAATCTAGTTCTGGCCGGGTGCGGTGGCTCACGCCTATAATCCCAGCAGTTTGGGAGGCTGAGGCGGGCAGATCACCTGAGGTCAGGAGTTCAAGACCAGCCTGGCCAACATGGTGAAACCCTGTCTCTAGTAAAAGTACAAAAAAATTATCTGGGCCTGGTGGTGTGCACCTGTAATATCAGCTACTCGGGAGACTGAGGCAGGAGAATCGCTTGAACCTGGGAGGCGGAGGTTGCAGTGAGCCAAGATTGCGCCACTGCACTCCAGCCTGGGCGGCAGAGCAGGACTCCGTCTCAGAAAAACAAACATACAACAACAACAACAAAACCACCACCACCAACAACAAAAAACTAGTTCTGAGTCAAGTCCTAGTGACTTTACCTCATAAACAAAATGAGTAAGTCCACCTCCGTTCTCCATTTCCACCTCCACCATAGTTGGGGCCACCTTCTCCTCTGACCGCCAACCCCTGCTATGACGCCCGCACTGGCCTCGTGGTCCACTCTTGCCCACTCACACAGCGGCAAGAATTATCTTTTAAATATAAACCAGAACATGCCATTCGTCTGTTTAAAACCTACCACTGGCTTCCCTTGGGATGAAATTTCAATTCCGATTTCACTTAGAAGAAAATGTGTTTTCACTTAGAAGAAAATATATTTAAAAAATAAATAAATTTTTTATCGTGGTCACTTGAGGTAGCTCCTGTCTGCCTCTCAGTCTCATTTCCTCTGCCACACCACCCTTCTCTCAGGCCTTCTCCTGTGCCAAGCTTGTGCCACTGCGGCCCCTTGTCCTCTTGGTTTCCTCTGCCTGATCCGGACTCAGCCAACTTGGCTCAGATGCCTCTTCAGACTATTGTGGCTCCCCTGCCCCCCTCTGAGACTATCTCAGCTCCATCTGCCTTTTTTCCTTTATTGGTTTATTGCCTGAGGGTAGGGATTTCTGTCTATTCTGTCCTCTCCTATATCCCCAGTGCCTAGAACAGTGCCTGGCAAGTGGTGGGCACCCAGCAAGTATTTGTTTATAAACTAAATGAACAAAATTCTTCTTAGACCTCCCATTGCTCTTAGAATAATATATCAAATTCCACCGGGGACTACGGTCGTCTTATAAGGGAGTGGGGAGGCCTCATTCAAGGTTCTGGCCTTGAACTCAAGAGGTCTAGCATCTCATTTCAAGTTTTTTAAGTGCACTAGGAAACTGACCAGCTCTGACAAGTAGTCTCTACCCATTCCCTCCCAAGCTTAGATCTAACTTAGTCACTCCCAGCCCCTGACCACAATGACAGGATCTATTCAGACATGGTGCCTCCATTTGATCAGATCCAAATTCCTTCAGGGAACCAGAGTTATAAGGTAAAACAAAAACAATAATGGGAAATCAATCACAGACAGAAAACACACCCATTTTTGAAAACCCAGAAATATAGATAAGCAAAAAGAAAAAGTTTTTTAAAGCAACCTAAATCCATAAGTATAGTGATATAATGATTATTAACATTTATGCATACCCCACTAGATGATTTCCCCTGCAAAGGGAGACATGTATTTTTTAAAATAGAGTTGTCTTACATGTAACTATTGTGTAACCTGTTTTGTTTTCCCCCTTCACAATAAATCTTGAACTCTTAAATATAATTTTTAATGGTTGTGTTAGTACTCTGTTGTATGGAGATTGCATAATTTAACTTCATTCATTTAAGAAACATTTACTGGCCGGGCAAGGTGGCTCAAGTCTGTAATCCCAGCACTTTGGGAGGCCAAGGTGGGAGGATCACCTGAGGTTGGGAGTTCAAGAACAGCCTGACCAACATGGAGGAATCCCCGTCTCTACTAAATACAAAATTAGCCGGGCGTGGTGGTGCATGCCTGTAATCCCAGCTATTTGGGAGACTGAGGCAGGAGAATCGCTTGAACTCGGGAGGCGGAGGTTGCAGTGAGCTGAGATAATGCCATTGCACTCCAGGCTGGGCAACTAGAGTGAAACTCCATGTCAAAAAAAAAAAAAAAAAAGAAGAAAAAGAAAGAAAGAAAGAAAGAAAGAAAGAAAGAAAGAAAGAAAGAAAGAAAGAAAGAAAGAAAGAAAGAAACATTTACTGAGCACCTGTTATGTATTAGATAAAATCCCTTACCTTGTGGACCTACTACTAAGAAAAGTAGTAAAACTGCGAACAAATATAGTAATAGAGATCTTCTTATTCAACATCATTTGGACATTTTGGATAATTGAAAACTGACAACCATAAAAGAAAAAACCTAACACATACACAATATTATTTTTAAACTTACAAAGGGGTCAGAAGGCCAGGTGTGGTGGCTCACACCTATACTCCCAGCACTTTGGGAGGCCGAGGTGGGTGGACCACCTGAGGTTAGGAGTTCAAGACCAGCCTGACCAATATGGTGAAACCCCATCTCTACTAAAAATACAAAAATTAGCTGGGAGTGCTGGTGTGCACCTGTAGTCCCAGCTACTCTGGAGGCTAAGGCAGGAGAATTGCTTGAACTTGAGAGGCGAAGGTTGCAATGAGCTGAGATTGCAACACTGCACCCCAGTCCGGGCGACAAGAGTGAGACTTCATCTCAAAAAAAAAAGAAGGCAGTCGGGAGGGCCAGAAAACCACGGCCTATAGGCCAAATCTAGCCCACTGTTCATTTTTATATGAGTTCCAAGTCGAGGATGATTTTTACATTTTTAATTGCTTGATATCTTTGAAGAAATAATTTGAAAACAGGAAAAAAAAAAAGAAAAAGAAATTGCAGATACTTGAACAAAATCAAAAGAAGAACATTCTGTGACACTTGGAAAATTATATGTAATTGTAATTTAGTATCCATGAATAAAATTTTATTGGAACACAGCCATGCCCATTCATTTACAGGTTTTCCAGCGCAGCTTTTGTGTTAAAATAGCAAATCTGAATAGTTATGACAGAGACTGAATAAAGCCTAGAAGAACTACTACCTTTATAGAGAAAGTTTGAAACCCCTAATTTAAAGCATGCAAATAAACACTGGATCACTAATCTTTTAATTGAAGGCTCAGTTTCAGTTCTTTGGGAATGGCTTGTTGATTGGCACTCTACCTTATTAGTCTTGTTTAAAGTACATCCATAATTAGGGTGATCTTTTAATTTCTCATCCAGACCAGGACTCTGCTGAGACCCAAAAGGGGAGGGAGGGGGGCACTAATCCAGAGAGAGCGCTGAAACAACAGAGGTAAACAGGGACTGTTCCAGCCTGATCCAAGGTAAGGTCACCTTGACCATCATGCATTTGTACTTTTTCCCGTTTTGGTTTACGTGAAGAATGAGAATCTAAAACACACATAAAACAATCTAGTTCAGAATTCTCCTAAACCTTTAAAACTTGTTTCCCAGTCTTTTTCACTTCTCTGTCACCCATAATTTGATACCAGGTTTTCTTCCTTTAGCAATTTGCCTTTATTGAATTTTTCCAAAGCAGTGAAACCTGTTTTCATAGGAACAACAACTTTCTTTTCACATCCATATGTAATTGACTTGCCACAGTGTTAAATTACATAATTACAACAACAGATACAACCAGCATAAACAGGGGGCAGTGTGAGCAGAGAGAGGCTGAAGAGTATCAGTTTATCCACATGTTGGCTGAAGGCAGACTGGCCAAAGAGCTTCTCCTGTTTTTATACAAAGACTGAATTATAATTTTGATATGCTGCTAAGAACTGTGAAAATATTGTTAGTACGAGGGATCATGGAAGTTACGTTGAGATAATCCCTCATTGTGAGCCACTCTGGTTGATCCCAGTTTGTCATTATATATTATAATCAATATTATCAATATTAATGTAATCAATATTATAATCAATATTATCAATATTGATATAATAGACATTATAATCGATATTATCAACATTAATATAATCGATATTATAATCAATGTTATCAATATTAATATAATCGATATTATTATCAATATGATCAATATTAATATAATCAATATTATAATCAATATTGTAGTGGCCCCTCTTTTGATTCTACTCCTGCACACTCGCTAGATATTTACTTGAGGTAGATTCCTATGAGCAGAATTCACCTTTGTTACGGGTAATGCCCGTGAAAGAATATCAGGAAGATTGGAAGAGACCAGCCTAGAAAAAGAAATATTTAGTGATTAAAAACAATCCAGGCCAGGCGCGGTGGCTCAAGCCTGTAATCCCAGCACTTTGGGAGGCCGAGACGGGCGGATCATGAGGTCAGGAGATCGAGACCATCCTGGCTAACATGGTGAAACCTCGTCTCTACTAAAAAATACAAAAAACTAGCCGGGCGAGGTGGCGGGCGCCTGTAGTCCCAGCTACTCGGGAGGCTGAGGCAGGAGAATGGCGTAAACCCAGGAGGCGGAGCTTGCAGTGAGCTGAGATGCGGCCACTGCACTCCAGCCTGGGTGGCATAGCGAGACTTCGTCTCAAAAAAAAACAAAAAAACAAAAAAAAAAAACAATCCGATAGACAAGATGTGCTGAGGTCCTGACTTGCTACTATAAAACTTGCCATTTTAAAAGTCATTTATTACTCTCTCTCCTCCTGCCATCCAAATACTAGAAGAATTCCATGGAAGCAACACTCGTAGTTTCAGGGACAAAGGCAGAATTACTTTCTTTTTTTCTTTTTTTGAGATGGGGTCTTGCTCTGTTGCCCAGTCTAGAGTGCAGTGGTATGATTATAGCTCACTGCAACCTTGACCTCCTGGGCTCAAGTGATCCTCCCACCTTAGCCTCCTGAGTAGCTGGGGTTACAGATGTGTGCCACCATACCCAGCTAATTTTGTTTATTTTTTGTAGAGACAAGCTCTTGCTATGTCTTCCAGCCTGCTCTTGATCTCCTGGACTCAAGTGATCCTCCTGCCTTGGCCTCCCAAAATACTGGGATTGTAGGCATAAGCCACCACTCCTGACCCCAGAATTACTTTCACATTGCATTGACATAATCACAGTTCAGACTGTCAGTTTGTATTTTGACTGTCTAATGGACCTGTTTGAAGTTACTCCCTATATTCTGAGCCTCCAGGAAAAGAAGATAAATCTGGAAAATGCTCCTAGGTTTCTCAAGGTATCAGAGAAACAAGTGCCTCTCTCATAGCCCAGCGGTCCAGTAGAATCAAAGCATACTAGCTGTTCTCACAGGGACGAGACCTTGTCCCTGATCTCCTGAGAAAGTTGTTTTGTTAGCTGTGGAAACTTTAGGAGGTACAGCTGTAGGATCTTTAGGAGATGAAGCAGAAAGATCTATTTGTGAATCTTTGATATCATCAGGAATAGTGTTGTTCCCAGTCTTCTGAAGCAGAAGGAGCATTACATAGGGTTTTTTTGTTTTGTTTTGTTTTGTTTTTTGAGACGGAGTCTTGCTCTGTTGCCCAGGCTGGAGAGCAGTGGCACGATCTCGGCTCACTGCAAGCTTCGCCTCCTGGGTTCACATTATTCTCCTGCCTCAGCCTTCCAAGTAACTGGGACTACAGGCGCCCGCCACCGCGCCCTGCTAATTTTTTGTATTTTTAGTAGAGACAGGGTTTCATGGTGTTAGCCAGAGTGGTCTTGATCTCCTGACCTCGTGATCCGCCCACCTCGGCCTCCCAAAGTGCTGGGATTACAGGTGTGAGCCACCACGCCTGGAGCATTACATAGGTTTTCCTAAAAAGACATGACTTTGCTATATCTTGAAAAACCACCATAATAACTTTACCCTTTGAATTACAGGCTCTTGTTTTGTTTGTTTTTGTTTTTCCAATATAAGCCCAGTTTCTTACAGGCATACTTGGAAGATATTGCAGGTTTGGTTCCAAAACACACCAGTACAGCTAATATGGCAATAGAATCACACACATTTTTTTGGTTTCCCAGTTCATATAAAAGTTATGTTTACACTAGATTGTAGTCTATTAAAGGTGTAATAACATTATGTCTAAAAAAATGTACATACCTTAATTTTAAAATACTTCATTGCTAAAAAATGCTAATAATCATCTGAGCCTTCAGCCAGTTGTAATATTTTCACCAGTGGAGGGTCTGGCCTGGATGTTAATGCCTGCTGACTGATCAGGGTTGTGGTTGCTGAATGTTGGGGTGGCTGTGACAATTTCTTAAAATAAGACAGTAATGAAGTTTGCTACATCAATTTGCTCTTCCTTTCACAAAAGATTTCTCCATAACATGAAATGCCATTTGATATAATTTTATCCATAGTAGAAAATCTCGCAACATTGGAGTAAATCCTCTCCAACCCTGCCATTGCTTTATCAGCTAAGTTTGTGTAATATTCTGCGGCCATGTTGTCATTTCAACAACGTTCAACAAAAGCATCTTCACCAGGAGTAGATCCCATCTCAAACCACTTTCTTTGCTTATCCATAAGAAGCAAATTCTCATCTACTAAAGTTTTACCATGAGATTGCAGCAATCCAGTCACTTCTTCAGGCTCCATTTCCAATTCGAGTTCTCTTGCTATTTCTATCACATCTGAAGTTAGTTACTCCACTGAAGTCTTGAACCCCTCAAAGTTATCCATGAGGCCTGGAATCAACTTCTTCCAAGCTCCTGTTAATGTAGATAGTTTGACCTCCTCCCTTGAATCATGAATGTTCTTAATGGACTCTAGAATCGTGAAGCCTTTGCAGAAGATTTTCGGTTTGCTTTGCCCAGATCCATCAGAGGAATCACTGTCTATGGCAGGTTTAGCCTTATAAAATGTATTTTTAAATAACAAGACTTGAGAGTTGAAATTACTCCTTGATTCATAGGCTGCAGAATTCATTGTGTCAGCAGGCATGACAAGAACATTTATTTCCTTGTATATTTTCATGAGAGCTCTTGTTTGACCAGGTGCCTTGTGGGTGAGCAGTAATATTTTGAAAGGAATATTTCTGTCTGAGCAGTAGGTCTCAACACTGGGCCTCAAATATTCAGCAAACCATGCTGTAAACAGATGTGCTGTCATCCAGGCTTTGTTTTTCCATTTATAGAGCACAGGCAAAATAGATTTAGCGTAATTTTTTTTTTTTTTTTTTTTTTTTGAGACAGGATGTCACTCTACCACCCAGGCTGGAGTGCAGTGGCACAATCACGGCTCACCACAGCCTCAACTTCTTTGGCTCAGGTAATCCTCCCTCCTCAGCCTCCTAAATAGCTGGGACTACAGGCACCCACCACCATGCCCAGCTAATTTTTGTGTTTTTTGTAGAGACAGAGTTTTTCCATGTTGCCACGGCGGGTCTTGAACTCCTGGGCTCAAGCAATCTGCCCACCTTAGCCTCCCAAAGTGCTAGGTTTACAAGCATGAGCCACCATACCTGGCCAAGTTAGCATAATTCTAAAGGGCCCTAAGAAGCCAGGCATGTTGGCACATGCCTGTAATCCCAGCTATTAGGGAGGTTAAAGTGGGATGATCACTTGAGCCCAGGGATTTGAGACTATCCTGGACAACATAGTGAGACCCAGTCTTAAAAATAGTAAATAAATACATAAACGGCCCTAGGATAATAGGAATGATAAATGAGCATTGGCTTCAACTTGAAGTCTTCAGCTGCATCAGCCCTGAGCAAGAGAGTCAGCCTTGTTAACAAAGCCTTTCAGGCGTTGAAGCCAGGCCTTGACTTCTCTCTAGTTATAGAAGTCCTAGATGGCATGTTCTTCCAGTAGAAGCCTGTTTCACCTACATTGAAAATCAGTTGTTTGGTGCAGCCACCTTCATCAATGATCTTAGCTACATTTTAGGGACAGCTTGCTGAGCTTCTACGTCAGCACTTGCTGCTTCTTGCACTTTTAGGTTGTGGAGACAGCCTCTTTCCTTAAACCTCATGAATCAACCGCTGCTAGCTTCCAGCATTTCTTCTGCAGCTTCCTCACCTCTCTTAACCTTCAGAAAACTGAAGACACTTAGGACCTTGCTCTAGACTAGGCTCTGGTTTAAGAAAATGTTATGGCAGGTCTGATGGTCTATCCAGACTATTCAAACTTTCTCCATCTCAGCAATAAGACTGTTTTGCTTTCTTATCATCTGTGTGTTCACTGGAGTCGCACTTTTCATTTCCTTCAAGAACTTTTCCTTTGCATTCACAACTTGGCTAACAGTTTAGCACAAGAGGCCCAGCTTTCAGCCTGTCTTGGCTGTCAATGTGCCTTCCTTACTAAGTGTATTCATTTCTAGCTTTCGATTTGATGTGAGAGATGCATGACTCTCCTTTTCACTTGAATACTCATAGGCTATTGTAAGGTTATTAATTGGCCTAGTTTCAATATTGTTGTGTCTCAGGGAATGGGGAGGCCTGAGAGGAGGGAGAGAGATGGGAATGGCCCATCGGTGGGGCAGTCAGAACACACACACACCATTTACCAATTAAGTTCTTTGTCTTATATGAGCATGGTTCATAGTGTCCCAAAACGATTACAATAGTAACATCAAAGATCACCGATCATAGATCACCATCACAGATACAATAATAATGAAAAGCCTTGAAATATGAGAATCACCAAAATGTGACAGAGAGGCACAAAGTGAGCACAGGTTATTTGAAAAATGAAACCAATAGACCTGTTTGAGGCAGCGTCGCCACTATCCTTCAATTTGTAAAAAACACAATATCTGAGAAACACAATAAAGCAAAGCACAGTAAAATGAGGTATGCCTCTGCTCCTTCGTATTAATTGTGCACTTGGCAGATACTAGCTGTGGAAGACCAACAAATAGCACCCTAAAGATATTCATATCAAATCCCTGGAACCTGTAAATGTTACCTGATTTGAAAAAAAAAAGACAAAGGAAACAGTCTTTGCCGATGCGATTAAGTTAAGCATTGAAATGAGATAGTCCTGTATGATTGGGCAGGTCCTAAATCCAATGGCAACTATCCTTGTAAGGAAAAGGCAGAGTGAGATTTGAGACAGAAGAAAAAAAGACACAAGAGGAGAAGACCATGTAAAAATGGAGGCAGAGACTGAAGTGAAACAGCTTCAGCCAAAGAAGGCCTGGAGCCACCAGAAGCTGGAAGAAGCAGAGAACAGATTGTCCCCATGAGGCTTAGAAGGCAGCAGGCCTTGTGTTCGCCTTGATTTTGGATTTCTGACCTTCAGAATTGTGAGAGAATAAAATTCTGTTATTTTCAACCACCCAATCTGTAGTGACGTTTTAGCAGCCACGGGAAACAAAAACCCTCACTTTCTATCACAATATCCTTCTCACCATTACTGAAGGCTTCTTCCTTCTTAGAACTCTACTGAGGTTCTCTGATAATCATCAGTGTCAACCGGAGAGTGTTTTCTTTTTCTTTCTTGTTTTTTTTTTTTAAATGAAAAATCAGACCAGTGAATTTAAATCTTGGATTGAGGCTCAGACAAGTAGACGTTTTTAAGATTCCACTAACAATTGTGACCTGCAGCCTTGGCGTCTTGCCTGGCCTTGGTCTTACCTTGTCTGATAGCAGAGAGATTGTGGATTCACTAGAAGTTCTTTAAACCAGAGTTTCTCAAATGTTTATGTTAAACACAGATGGCCAGGCCCCACCTGCAGCATTTCTCTTTCACTAGCTCAAGAGTGAGGCCTGAGAATCTGCATTTTAGGCAAGCTCCCACGTGATGCTGCAGACTACAACAAATCTTTAGCATGATCAAGGATCTTTACTTTGCTTTTCTCATCTTTGAACTCCCAATAGCTTCTAGCGTACTGCCCTGATCTCAATAATATTCAGTAAAATGAGTTGAACTTTTCACTGTTAAACTTTTGAGGACAAGAACCTTGTCTTATGTTTTTTGCATCTTTAGCACCTCAGTTAATGCCAGGAAACAGTGGGTGCTAGTAAGAGACAGATTAAAGGGTGGGTGTGCCAGCAAAACTCCAACCAATACGGCATGCTGAGGCCTCTCTGGGTGCCAGTGGAAATACCAAGAGATGCAAAATACATGAGAAATCCCTTAAGGGATGTATGCATGTGCTTTGATGAGCCCTTCCATGTTAAAGGTGCAATTTGGAGGGGCCTTGTGGAGTAAAAATAGGTGATCGATAAACTGCTTTGTGAAGGAGAGTACTTTTGGTTAAACACAAGCTTCTGTTTTAAGGAGTAAATATGCAGATTTGGGGCCAGAGCTGAATTGTTCCAAGCAGTAAAAGGAAGATTAATCTCTCCCCTCTTCCGTTTTCCATGGTGTGTTCAGTCTCTTGGCGTTGACCCAAGACAGATTTGAAAACGAGTGACAGATGTTAGCCTGTTTAGTTTACCCATGGGTCTTGGTCTAGTTTTGCATGCTGCTGATTTTGTTTTGATTAGGATGACAGAAATATTTGTGGGTGATGACAGAGTAAAAAGCATGTAGGTAGGTGTTGGGGAGGGGTGGAGAGCATGAAGAGTGATATCTTCACATTTTGAAGACAATGTTTGTCTGGATGGTATTTTTAGTAAAGCTAAGCTAGATCCAAAAAGGTAACAAAAAAAAAGTAGGTGTTTTGTTCACTTTCCTGCCAGGGTAGTCTGCCCTTGAAAAAGCTTGCCCCTCAAACATCTGCTGTTCCTTGCACTTCCTAGCTCATTAATGGCATTTTCCCAGAGACCTAGAAATAGCAAATTCCATTAAAAGGCTTATCATTAAATACAATACAGCTCTTTATGTGGGAGAAGGATGGCCTCTGAATAAGAGTCCATTAGGGCTGTGGGCTGGAAAAAATGGGTCAGCTTTCTTTTAAGGGAGAAATTAATATAGCAGACAAGAGCCAGCAACAGTGGCGACATTCATCTTGCAAAGCTTCTTCTCTTCACGCTGCCAAAGTGCGTTCGTCCAGACTTGCTATTCCTGTCCTTAGCCCCTGGAGCGGGGCCTGTTTGTCCCAAGGAAGCCTATCAAATTATCTGGTAATAGCCTAAATAAATATGAGGGAGAAGATTAGAACTGAGTACAGGTGCATGTACGTGTGTGTGTGTGTGTGTGTGTGCGCGTGTGTGTGTGTGCCCTCTGAAAGCTAGACCAGGAAAGCAGACCTAAACAGTAGCTCATTTGCTGATCTCTCTCCCCTTTGGTGGATTCTAATGTCAATTCTATGGGAGGTGGCTCATTGCCGAGCCTATGAAGTGCTGTCTCAGGAAGAACCAATGTAGAGAATCTCGTTTTCAGTGTTGGAGGCCAGTGCTCAAAAGGACTGTCCAGCATCCAGTCTCCTCATTGTGACCTAGGCAAGCTGAAGCACAAGGCACGACTGGACCTTGCTGGCTGGGGTTGACAGGCAAAGAAAGAACTAGCACTGAACAAAATGGGAACTGAGAAATGAACATCCCATTGACAGCAGCCAGGGATGCAGTGTCCAAAAACCATAGAAAACACAGGAGTGAGTCAGGAACATGTCTATAGTAGCAGAGCTGTTCAGCTGTGTGGGCTGGGGCAGTGAGGAGATCCAGAAGGTGCAGTGATTCGGAAGTCAGGGCAGTTGGCAGCTGGAAGTAGATGTTCCAAATTCAGCAACATCCCCTGCTAGTAGGATATGGATGAGAAGACCCATCTCTACAGGAAGGAGTTGGCAGAGTACGGGGCTCTTAGGAAACAACTTGGAGAGTTTAGAGAGCTTGTGAGACATTCGAAAAGGAGATGTCTTATAGGCATTTTGATGTACAGTTGTGCTAGTTCAGATGCTTGCATTATTGTTCACCAAATAGTCACTCATTCCTGTCCCTCTCTCTAACCCATGAGCAGAGATTACTTCCTCATCCCATTGATAATGGGCTTCTCTTTGCAACTTGCTTTGGTTGATCGAATGTTAGAGGACGCCAACATAGGCAGAGGCCTTAAGTGTACTTGTGTAGTTTAGTGATTACCATGACAGTATCATGTGTTGGTGGCCACTGCTCTATAGCCTGGCCCTAATGAAGCCGGATCTGAATCCAGCTCACAGCCTGAAGCCAAGCCCACACAATCTGAAGCTTAGGGCAGATCCCCTTAGCCATGCCCAGCCTAGATCAGATCAACCACTGTTAACCTAAAGGAGAACATATGTGTCTTATCGTAAGTCATTAAGTTTAAGGGGTAGTTTGTTACATGGCATTCTTGTGAGCATCTTTTCTGAGTCTGAAACTCAAAAAAGATGTCTAGACCAGAGATTCTGGTTTAGGAATTATCATCTCATAGGGGATACTTTGTTAATTTGTTCATTTACGCATTCACTTAGTAAATATTTAGTACAAGCTTATTCTGTGCTGGATACTTCCATTCATTGGTAGGGAGGACACTGTCCAAGATTCTTCTGGAAAGAGGTCTCTTGGCAGCTTTCCCAGAGATAATTTGCAGAGGAAGAAGAGAAGGACATATCAAAACAAAACAAAACAAAACGAAGAGCCCTGGGGATTGCTAGCCCATGAAAGAGAGAGTGCCTGAGATCCTTCAGAGAGGTAAGAGGAAATGCAAGAGAAGGTGGTATTTTAGAAAGCAAAGGAGGAGAGCCTTTCAAGAGAGGGAGAGTGTTGACTGGTGGTAGATAGTACAGAGAGGTAAGGCGGGTTGAGGCCTGAAAAACAAAACAAAACAAAAAGTCAGCTGCGGTGACTCATGCTTATAATCCCAGCACTTTGGGAGGCTGAGGCAGGTGGATCACATGAGGTCAGGAGTCCAAGAGCAGCCTGGCCAACATGAAAAAACCCATCTCTAATAAAAATACAAAAATTAGCTGGGCATGGTGGCCTGTGATCCCAGGTACTCAGGAGGCTGAGGCAGGAGAATTGCTTGAACCTGGGAGGCGGAGGTTGCAGTAAGCCGAGATCATGCCACTGCACTCTAGGCTGGGCAACAGAGTGAGACTCTATCTCAAAAAAAGAAGGAAAAAAAAAAGTCATTATGTCATTATAGTTGGCCATTGGTGGCCTACATATTCTAAGACTGATGGGCCAGGTTGGAGAGCCTGGTGCAGAGAGCCAGGTGCTGTTATCTGTATAGATCTGCTTGGGCTATGATAACAGAATGCCACAGATTGCATAGCTTAAACAACATATATTTATTTCTCACAGTTCTGGAGCCGGAAAGTCCAAGCTCAAAGTACTGGCAGGGCTGATTTCTGGTGAGGGTTCTTCTCTCTGCCTGACTTGTAGGCTTATGGCCTTGTCCTCATATGGCCTTTCCTCTGTGCACACAGGGAGAGAGAGAGAGAGAGAGAGAGAGAGGGCCCTGCTCTCTTCCTCTTCTAATAAGGACATGTGAGGGAACTCCCTTTGTGCTGACAGTGAGCTGAGGACCAGGACAGAGCCTAGGCACTACCTTAGGCTTAGGGCAGGTTTCTCACCCTGGACACTACTGACGTTTTGGGCCAAATAATTCTTTGCTGTACGAGCTGTCCTGTGCATTGTAAGTTGTTCAGCAGTATCCCTGGCCTCAACGAAAAATGTCTCCGACACTGCCAAATTCTCCCTAGCTAGTAGGGAGGGGGCTGTGCAAATCAACTGTTGAGAGCTACTGACTTAGGGTGAGGTCCTTGTCCGTTCAAGGTGGCAGCAACCTTTGACATTGACTTTGAAGAGCCTTCAGTTCACTACAGCACAACTCAACTGAAAATCCCAAAGTCTCTTGGAGAAAGGGCATTTCTTCCGAGAAATTTAACAGGCTCTTACGCAATCATTCAACACCCTGGGGCTTTTACTGGTAAGCCAGAGTTTCCAAGGAGGACTTAGGGATCAGACTCCCATTTTCCCAGAGATCTTTTAGGATTCTAAGTGCTCTGAAAATTAAAAGGACAATTCACACAAAGCTAGTGATACCTAACAACATCTTATGGTTAGCCTGTGTCCTAGAGATGTGTCCTATTTGCTTGTTTATTTATTGCTTTGGAGAGAGAGAGAATAGGACCATTCAGTATCAGGTTGATCATGAGCCTTCACTTCTGTAGAATTTCAGTTCTTTTTTTTTTTTTTGAGATGGAGTCTTGCTCTGTAGCCCAGGCTGGGGTGCAGTGGTGCGATCTCTGCTCACTGCAACCTCTGCCTCCCAGGTCCCGGTTCAAGGAATTCTCCTGCCTCAGCAACCTGAGTAGCTGGGACTACAGGTACATGCCACTGTGCCCAGCTAATTTTTGTATTTTTAGTAGGGACGGGTTTTCACCATGTTGGCCAGGTCTTGAACTTCTGACCTTGTGATCCGCCCGCCTCGGCCTCCCAAAGTCCTGGGATTACAGGCGTGAGCCACCATGCCCGGTGGATTTCAGTTCTTAATCTACAAGATTGATGAATTTATTAACTTAGTAATGATTATATTAATCTCCCATGTCCTCCATGGGGCTGTTGGGTAGGCTCAGGTGATAATTTGTATGTCATGAAATGCCGAGATGTTTAGAGGATACGGCATGATACAGGGAAAAGAGCCCAGGTGTGCAGTCAGCCAAGCGTGAATCAGATCAGGGGCTGCCACAGTCTGCTTGCAGCCTCTGAAAGTTACCTAACAGATTCCTCATCTGATGACTATTGAAACCAGTACCCACCTTGGTCTGTAGATGTGGTAAGTAAATGACATAACAGATGAATGTATAAAACACCACAGAAAATGGCTGAAGACTTTTTCGAATGAGTTTTAAGAACTTAGGTGCTTAGGCCAGGTGTGGTGGCTCACACCTGTAATCTCAGCAGTTTGGAAGGCCTAAGTGGGTGGATCACCTGAGGTCAGGAGTTCAAGACCAGCCTGGCCAACATGGTGAAACACTCTCTCTACTAAAAATACAAAAAAAAAATTCGCTGGATATGGTGGTGGATGCCTGTAATCTCAGCTACTCGGGAGGCTGAGACAGGAAAATCGCTTGAACCTGAGAGGCGAGAGGTTGCAGTGAGCCGAGATTGCGCCACTGCACTCCAGCCTAGGTGACAGAGCGAAATTCCGTCTCAAAAAGAAAGAAAGAAAAAAAGACATACCTGGAACTGGGTAATGTATAAAGAAAAGAGATTTAATTGGCTCATGGTTCTGATTCTGCAGGCTGTACTGGAGGTATGACTGGCGACGCCTCAGGAAACTTTCAATCATGGCAGAAGGCAAAGGGGAAATAAGTGTGTCTTTCATGGCCAGAGCAGGAGGAATAGAACAAAGTGGGAGGTGCTGCACACTTGAACATCCAGATCTCATGAGAACTCACTCACTATCATGAGAACAACCAATCCTCCAACATTGGGGATAACAATTCGACATGTGATTTGGGTGGGGACACAAATCCAAACCATATCAAGGATACTGGGAGAAACAGAAGCCACCCCCCTGAGAACCGGCAAGATGTATGGTACTGGGCTTCTAACTCTACACTTGATGGAAGTTCAAGTCCCACTTCTTTAGAATCTCAAAGGACAGGATCGCCAAGCCAATGTCAGACATATACTGTCTCTCTGAGAAAAGATAAACTGGATTTAACAGACATTATCTTCATACCTGGGTTAAGTTCTGAACTGGCCAAAAGAGGCTGGTCCACCTTTCCTCACCTTTCCCAATCATCCTTTATTCCCATGTGTGTTAAACTTACTTGGTTTTTTCACCACCTAAATTGGGTAAGCCATCTGAGCAGAGAGAGAAAATGCAGTCCAACACCATGATTGATGTGCCAGTGCTTTGCAACTGCAAAGTGCTGTGGGAAGGGGAAACATGTTGTTGTGATCCCCGAGCAGTGTGCAGCTGTCACTCAGGCTCCCTCCTGCTAAGTGCCATTTAATGGCCTCCAAGAATGTTATTTATCACCCCTTTTTCTTCACCGTAGGAGCACCCTCACTAATGCAATAAAAATGACAAGTTACCCCTCTGTAGATGTTTCAATAGGCACTAGAGGTCAAACCTTCTCCTCCTCTTGCCTTGGGAAAAAAATCACACCTGTCACATTTCCAAAACAGATACAACAGCCAGAGTCTGAAAAAGCCAGCCATCTAAATTATCTTCACAACAGCAGACAGCTCTTTGGCTGTTGCTACAGGTAGGCAGGCAGTTAGTTACTTGGCTGGTTGGTTCTAGGATGCATGAGTCCACAGTGAAAGCAATTATGGGCTATTTTAACTTTCTGCCAATATTGAATAAATGATCACTGATGTCTAAACAGACACTAAGATTTATCATGAAGCATTGCCGCTTCTAAAAAGATTATGGGCTAATTCTCTTTAAGAGGGCTTGCTGTAAAAAAATATATATATATAATGAAATTAGTACTGACAAAAGGGGTACGTTTGAGTCCTTTATATTCCTTGAGCTAGGAATATCGTAGAGATAATTTAGTCATTCCCCTAGTTCACAAACTGGAAACTAGAGGACCTTAGAGGCTTCTCTGAGGTCACACAGCTAGTTAGTAGCTGAGCAGGTTTGGTGAGGATATAGTATTAGTTTTGCTTTTGGCAGGTTGAGTTTGGGGACCCTGGGAGACATCCAAGTCAAGATTTCAAGGAGGCAGTTGGATATTTTTAATGATCCTTCAAGAGAGAGGTCAGGGTTTGAGTTATAAATTTGGGAGCAGACACTATTGATTATCTCACTCACACATATTTCAAGCCTGATTCCAAACTGCTGCAGAGACTGGAAAGCTTAAAACTATATTTCTCAGAACTCTTGGCAGCTAAATTTCTTGATGTGATTCCAGTTATACAAATTCTGTACTCTGAAAGAAGGCATTTGTTATTGTTTATATAACATTTTGCTATGAAAATTTCAAGTATGTATAACATTAGAAACTATAAGGTATAATGTATCCCTGTTGCTCGGCCTCAAAAATTACCAACACGTGTGAATCTTGCTTTATTTACATCCATATCTATTCCTGACACCTGGATCATTTTATAGCAATCTCAGAAGTATTTCATCCATAAATATTTCAGTGTATGTCTCTGAAAGATAAGCATTCTTTTTTATAACATTCCCATAATGCCATTATCCCACTGAAAAAAAATTAACGCTAAATCCTACTAATATCACGAAATATCTGATCAGTGTTCATTTAACCCAAATTTTCTTCTAGTACTTACATTGTTTTGTAGTTCTGTCTCATAAAATTTTTACAGTTTTTAAAAATCAGGATTCAAATAAGGATTTATATGTTAAAATAGGTTGATATGTCTTTTAGAGTTTTTAAATCTGTGGTTTCATACACACACACATTTTTTTCCTTTGCTTATTTATGAAACTGAGTTATTCGATCTATAGAGTTTCCAACAGTTTGAGTTTTGCTGATTGCACTTATGATGCTCTGTAGCCTGTTCTTCTGTCACTTATATTTCCTATAAATTTGTAGTTATGTCTAGAAGATTGATTCAATTCAGGTTCAATGTTTTTGGCAAGAACATTTCATAGCAAGTGCTGTGAATTTCGATCAGAAGGAACATACTGTCTGATTTTCTCTTTTTGCGATGTTATCAGTCACTGGAAAGACAGCTGATCATTTCACTAGAGGTTGCAAAATAATGACTTCCTAATTCCATTCCATCTTTTTTTTTTTTTTCTTTTTTGAGATGGAGTCTCACTCTATCACCCAGGCTGAGTGCAGTGACGTGATCTTGGCTCACTGCAACCTCCACCTCCCAGGTTCAAGCGATTCTCCTGTTTCAGCCTCCCAAATAGCTGGGATTACAAGTGTGCACCACCATGCCCGGCTAATTTTTGTATTTTTAGTAGAGACGGGTTTTTGCCATGTTGTCCAGGCTGATCTCAAACTCCTGATCTCAGGTCATCTGCCCGCCTCAGCCTTCCAAAGTGCTGGGATTGCAGGTGTGAGCCACTGCCCTCAACCCCATCTTCATTTAATAGCTAAAACACTTCTATCAAGAGAAACTTCTCCTCATCAACTATTTGGTTAGCTGGTGGTATGGTTCATATTGGAAAAGCAAAACAAATGCTTGACTGTATTTTGTTGATTACCCGCCTTAAAAATTATGGTTTATTTTCCTAACATCCTCACAAGATGACCAATGAGGTTTTTTATTAGGGAAGGATATCATTATAAATTTAGATAATTATTTATATGTAAATGATATAATATTTCATGTGTTTCAATCCATTGCGGTTATTATTCTTTTTGATGTTCAAATTGACTGATATTTGGGTAGAGAAACCTTCAGTGTTGGCTCCTGAGTCCTTTTGACATGGCGGAAATAATCTTTAACAGGTTCCTTGCTTTTTTTTTTTTCTTGCTCTCGCAAAACATTTGAGGAGCATCTTGTATGTTTCCTGCTCTAGATCTAGATTCAGCCATTGCCCCAAGAAACTCTGTTTCTTTTTAGTAGGAAATGGTATTTAGAGACCCCAATTTATACACTGAAAGTGTTCATTGCTACTAGGTCTTCATTGTCTCCAGGCTTTTTTCAGCTTTTGAGTTCCAGGGTACATGTGCAGGATATGCAAGTTTGTTACATAGGTAAACATGTGCCATGGTGATTTGCTGCACAGATCAACCCATCACCTAGGTATTAAGCCCAGCATTCATTAGCTATTCTTCCTGATGTTCTCCCTCTTCTCCACTCCCCTCAACAGGCCCCATTGTGTGTTGTTCACCCCATGTGTCCATGTGTGTTCGTCATTTGGTTCCCATTTATAAGTGAGAACATGTGGTGTTTGGTTTTCTGTTCCCGCATTAGTTTGCTGAGGATAACGGCTTCCAGCTCCATCCATGTCCCTGCAAAGGACTTGATCTCATTGCCTTCTATGGCTGCATAGTATTTCATGGTGTATATGTACCACATTTTCTTTATCCAGTCTGTCATTGATGGGCATTTGGGTTGATTCCATGTCTTTGCCATTGTGAATAGTGCTGCGATGAACATATGCATGTACATAACTTTATAATAAAATGACTTAATATTACTTTAGATACATACTCAGTGATGGGATTGCTGGGTCAAATGGTATTTCTGCTTCTAGATCTTTAAGGAATTGCCACACTGTCCTCCACAATGGTTGAACTAATTTACAGTCCCACCAACAGTGTAAAAGTGTTCCTTTTTCTCCACAACCTCGCCAGCATCTGTTGTTTCTTGACTTTTTAATGATCACCATTCTGACTGGTGTGAGATGGTATCTTATTGTGGTTTTGATTTTCATTTCTCTAATGATCAGTGATGATGAGCTTTATTTCCATGTTTGTTGGCTGTATGAATGTCTTCTTTCTAGGCTTTTTTTTTTTTTTTTTTTTTGAGATGGAGTCTCGCTCTGTCGCCCAGGCTGGAGTGCAGTGGCCAGATCTCAGCTCACTGCAAGCTCCGCCTCCCGGGTTTACGCTATTCTCCTGCCTCAGCCTCCCGAGTAGCTGGGACTACAGGCGCCCGCTACGTTGCCCGGCTAGTTTTTTGTATTTTTTTTTTTTAGTAGAGACAGGGTTTCAACGTGTTAGCCAGGATGGTCTCGATCTCCTGACCTCATGATCCGCCCATCTTGGCCTCCCAAAGTGCTGGGATTACAGGCCTGAGCCACCGCGCCCAGCCTCTAGGCTTTTTTTATGAAGACCTAGAAAATAAGAGTTTTTTTAAAAGGATAAATTACATCACGAGTTCATATTGATACTTTTATTCAAATCGAAGTATAAAAGAATTTTAGACTGGGCAAGATAGCTTACACTTGTAATTTCAATACTTTGAGAGGCTGAGGCAGGAGGATTGCTTAAGGCCAAGAGTTTGAACTCAGCATGGGAAACACAACAAGACCCCATTCTTACAAAAAAAAAAAAAAATTAGCCAGGCATGGTGGTTCACACCTGTAGTCCTTGCTACTAGGGAGGCTGAAGCTGACCCAGGAGGTTGAGGCTGCAGTGAGCTATGTCACCCACTGCACTGCAGCCTGGGTGACAGAGACAGACTCTGTCTCAAAAAAAAAAAAAAAGTTTTAATTTTATTTTATTTTATTGATTTCCTATCTGTATCTCCTTTTTCCCACTTTAAACATTTTTGTTTCTAAGGCCCTAATTACTTGTTTATTTCATAATATATATGGAAAAGTCTCAGAATAACAATAATAACACTACCAACAATGATGTGATTATTGAAAATGGTTTAACATATATCTAGGGGCTTACGTGTTTGTGCGCGCGTGCATGTGTGCAGTTCTTTGATCTTTAGGTTCTATTCCACCAGGGATGTGTCAGTAAAATTCTATGCTAAAGATCTAAATTTTCTTTTTCTTTTCTTTTTTTTTTTTTTGAGACAGAGTTTTATTCTTGTTGCCTAGGCTGGAGTGCAATGGTGCAACTTTGGCTCACTGCAACGTCGGCTCACTGCAACCTCCGCCTCCTAGGTTCAAGCAATTCTCCTGCCTCAGCTTCCCGAGTAGCTGGGATTACAGGCATGCGCTACCACACCTGGCTAATTTTGTATTTTTAGTAAAGACGGGGCTTCTCCATGTTGGTCAGGCTAGTCTCAAACTCCCCACCGCAGGTGATCCACCTGCCTTGGCCTCCCAAAGTGCTTGGATTACAGGCATGGGTCACGGTGCCTGGCCTAAATTCTCTTCTTAAGTTTTTTCCTAAATGTGTGCATGGATGTGTATGCGTGTGCGCGCATGTGTGTATGTGAACTGCTGTTGTAAATAGAATATATACTTTCTTAACATGTTTTCAGCTGGTTATTTTTTATAATTGGGTGTGGAGGCTAAAGTAACCATTTTAGATGATAATCTGCTGTGTTGACTTCTGGTTCACCCCCAGTTCTAGTAACACCTCTAAGAATTCTACTTTATTTTTTATATTTTGTGTAAGAGCCATACTTACTGTAAATCCTGCCCTTAGGCGAAGACAACCTTGACTTATGTAAACTATACCTACCATAAATTCTACCCTTAGGCTATAATACACTAGTCCTCTTGCCTTTCACTAAGTGGTCGACTTCGATTGTCCTACATATTTCTTCCAAAGCTCACATGCCCTTTCCCTGTGCTATATAAACCCCAGGCCTGGAAGGTCACAGTACAGAGATCTCCCTCTCTTATGGTCCTAAGACCATGCTTCTGTCCCTAAGTTCCCCAATAAATCGCCCTCTATGGACAAACTGGATTCACCTGCTTTATTCTTTGGTTTCTTGGCTCCTTCTGTGTTTGCATATACAGCCCTTTTAGCAAACATTGGGAAAGCTACTGAACCACATATTTTTATCCTAGTCCATTTTTACAGCCCTCCGGAAAGTGACCACCAACTATCTCACAGCACCCTATTCTAGTACTTAATAAGTGTCTTCTCTAGATTACTTGATTGTGAAAATTATTGACAGTAAGAGAACTGATTTAAGTGTGTGGGAAAATTGTCTTATGGTTATCTTTCAAATAATGCTGGGTTCTATTTAAACAATTTAAAACATTTTGTTCAATAAAATATACATACAGAGAAGTTTCTAAAGCCTTGTTTTAATAAAATTTGGTCTTACAAGTTCAAGCTTATTACTTTATACCTAAAACATTTTTGAGATCCTTCTGTGTTAGGTACTGGGTCAAGAATAAGACATGCTCCCTGCCCTAAGGAGACTCACGATAAATTAGAGGACAGATATGTAAATAAACAAACAATTACACATAGATTCTGATGGGTGTGAGCTAATGGAGGTCCATTTGGGGTGCAGTGGAGCACAAAGGAGGGAACCCCAATGGGGCGATGGAGGATGACAAAAGGTCAGGGCAGGGGTCAAATAGATGTGAGAGGAAACAGGCAAAGAAGAATCAAAAACCCAGCTACCAAATTGAAAAGACCTTGCAACACTGCTAACTGAAGAATGTACAAGCAAATTAAAACACTGCAAACAAGTTAGAAGTAGCTGCTACCTTCAAGGGCAAATAGTGGAGGTTAAGAGAGAAACTTGGATGTCAATCAAACTGCGTTCCAATCAGAAAAGACATCCGTTGCTTTAATCTCTGGTGTTCTGCTAATTTTAACAAATGCAGCTATCCTGGATTCAGTACAGGTCAAAGCTTTTTCAGCGATGATATTAGATTTCTGAGTGCTGTCATATATATCAGTATGATAGTTCATTTGCAGTTCTCATTTACATATCCGACTTGAAGGAAGTATCTTTGTGTCTTTTTAAAAGATATACGACATATACAAATTTTGTGCAGTAGACTCTTGTGATGTCCTGGGCATCCTCCTGTGGTCTGATTTTGGGATGCAATTCTGCCCTCACAGTCCATGAAATGCAGCAAGAAGGGAATGTGGCCTGCTGAGATCTCCGGAGGTTCCTTCCCACCTTAAGAATATGGCTCTCTGTGATCAAAGCAAAACCTGAAAGAGTTGCTATTATTCATTTGTTCATCTACATAGTTGCCCATTGTTCCTCTAGTAAGCTATCCCACCCACTCATCCACCCACCCAACCATTCATTCTTTTCATTGCCTCCTCCTCCCATCCAGCCTTCTGCCCAGCCTCACCTCCACCTATCTGCCCTCCTACCCATCCACCCATTTCCCTATTCATTTACTCATCCATCTACCCACGTCAGACATGGGATGAAAATCTCTCCTGAAACTCCAATTCCAAAACCCTCATTCATTCTCTTGTACGATAGTACTTTCCTCAAGGTATGTTGGCACTAAGTCCATCAGTTCCTACCTGTTTTAGCTCCCCCAGATTACTAGTACTGAAGACTTCCAAGCTTGGTACAGCCCAGTGAAAACAGAGCTGGTCATTGTGTACCAAGAGCTACTGTTGCTGTCCATGGTGGGCTTGGAATTAATCTGCTTCCCTGGGATTCTGGACTCTCAGTAGGGAAACCCACCCACTCAGTGACCCAGCCGGTTCTTTTTTTTTTTTTTTCTGATCTTTCCTGGTCTCCTTTTTTCTTATTCCATGGGTTCCTGAAGTAGAGTTTGCATCCCGCCACACCTCTACCTGTCTGAACTTGCGTGCCTGGTTCTTTTGTGTGTGTGTGTGTGTGTGTGTGTGTGTGTGCGCGCGTGCCTCATTCTTCAGGGCCAGAATCAGCCTTCTTGACCTCCAGCCCCTTGGCTGAGCTCCTTCTTCAACTAGCTGGACCTCCCTGGAGCAACATCCCTTCTCACAAGTTGGTCCTTATGACTGTGGGCCTGCCTACTGCTCAAACGTGGATGTTGAAACAGGCTCAGATAGGACCAGGATCCACCACCTCTCCCTGGCACTATTTAGGGGCTCCCAGAAAGCCCGTTCAGATGCTAATCGTAAAGGACACAACAGTAACAAAAGGTTGTTTGAAAATTTAGAAGTGTGTTGCCTCCCATAGCAAGGAGTCTGGAGGTAGAGCCTCTCCGTGGGGAGGTACTTCAGTGTCTCAGGGATGTCACCACAGCCACATGCCTTCTGTATTCCTACTCCTCAGCATGTCAGTGGTTTTTCCCTGCAGCACTTCCAGGCAACACATGGAAACATTGACAGCATCTACTAAAGAATAAGGGCACTTTCTCCTATGTGCTGCTTTTTTTTTTTTTTTTTTTTTTTTTTGAGACGGAGTCTTGCTCTGTCATCCCAGGCTGGAGGGCAGTGGTGGGATGGCCTCTTATTGCAACCTCCGCCTCCCGGGTTCAAGTAATTCTCCTGCCTCAGACTCCTGAGTAGCTGGGATTACAGGCGCCCACCACCACACCAGGCTAAATTTTGTATTTTTAGTAAAGCCAGGGTTTCATCATGTTGGCCAGGCTGGTTTTGAACTCCTGACCTCAGGTGATCCACCTACCTTGGCCTCCCAGAATGCTGGGATGACAGGTGTGAAGCACCGTGCCCGGCCCTGTGTGCTGCTTTTTATCCGTAAAGCAAATCTTTCCCAAAAGTCCTGCAGCCGATATCTTCTTGGGTCCTATGGGTCGGCACTGAGTTCCACGTCCTAACCAAAGCCAGTCACTGATAAGGAGAATAAGGCTACTAGGCCAGCTTAGACCGGGCATAATGAGACAGAATTCATTCCCTGGGTCTAGGCAGGGGGAACAGCTGAACAAAACTGGGGCTTTGCTGGCAAGGAAGAAGGAAGGAAGGGTGCTGGGAAGGCTGTATCAGGTCTAAGATACTAAAGAATAAAATGTTAACATTGGAATGAAATGTGAACTAATAGAGCTATATGGTTTTCATTAGAATGGTAATTCTTAGACAGAGGCTACTTTCCCCCTGGGGACATCTGGCAATGTCTGGAGACATTTTTGGTTGTCACAACCTGGTGGAGCTTCTGACATCCACTGAGTCAACGCCAAGAATGCTGTGAAATACCATTTAATGCCCAGGACAGCCCCTCACGACAAATAATTATCCAGTCCAAAATGCTGACAGGACTGAAGGTGAAACCCTGCATTAAAATACAACAATATGAAGCAGGATGAATTAAAAGACTGAAACTGCTTTTATAAATGTTTGTAAAATGTTTTAGTTCATTTTTTGTATATCTGTGATACTGGTTTGTAATATCTTATCCCAGCATCTCTGGGAATTAAATCTCATAGGATTAAAACAGAATCATGGGAATTAAGTCAATGATTTTTGCCAACAGTAAAGATTAAAGAATAGTAATACACAATAATGGTGAGAGTATAGTGAAGCAGACACTATTTTAAGCTGGTGGTGATGGGAAATCGCATGACTATTTTCAAAAGCAGTTGTACAATATGTATGATGACTTTTAAAAATGTTCATGCCTAGGCCGGGTATGGTGGCTCACACCTGTAATCCCAGCACTTTGGGAGGCTGAGGCGAGCAGATCACGAGGTCAGATCAAGACCATCCAGGCCAACATGGTGAAACCCCGTCTCTATTAAAAATACAAAAATTAGCTGGGCATAGTGGCACATGCCTGTAATCCTAACTACGCGGGAGGCTGAGGCAGGAGAATCTCCTGAACCCGGGAGTTGGAGGTTGCAGTGAGCCAAGATCACCACTGCACTCCAGCCTGGTGACAGAGTGAGACTCTGTCTCAAAAAAAAAAAAAAAAAAAAAAAGTTCATGCCCTTTCATCCTCAAATTCCGCTTCTGAGAATCTGTCCTAAGGGAAAAATCCAAAATACAAAAAATGCTTTAATGCATGTCTTTATTCTAAACACCATTATTTACAAGAAAACATTGAAAATAAACTTCCAACATAGCTGCAAATAGCAATAAAATATGATTGAGGTAGATGGTGGGGAATTTTATATTGGCATTAAGCATGATTTTAATGAAGGAAAAAGACATATTTTAATGGTAAATACTAAAAGTGAGGAAATAAAATAGAATATATACCATGATCTTAACTATGAAAATAAATACCTTAAAATATATATGCACAAAAGTAACCTGGCAGGAAACACCAGAATGTTAGTGTGACTATTCTTTTGTACTGAAGGGGATTGAGGTGAATTTTATTCTTCTAGCTTTGATTTTTTTAAGATGATACCACATGTTTATTTTGAAGGTAACACAACCTTATTTTTTAATGTAATGCAACCACTATATTATTATGAAACATGGCAACAAATGCAGGCCATATAGATGGTACTGATAATTCAATTTTTGTATCTGTTTCCATTGGTAGTTTTTAATAACTTAATTTTTGTATCTGTTTCCATTGATAGTTTTTAAGAATTCAATTTTTAGATGTTTCTACCGATAGTTTCTAAAAATTCCATTTTTAGATCTGTTTCTATTGAGAGTTTTTTCTTTTCTTTCTTTTTATTTTTTCCTAGAATCCTTTCCTGAAGCATCTTTTTTTTAATAGAGATGAGATCTCACTAGGCTGCCCTGGCTGGCTTTGAACTCCTGGCCTCAAGCGATTCTCCTGTCCTAGCCTCCCAAAGTGCTGGGATTATAGGTGTGAGCCACTGTGCCCAGCTGTTTCTTTCGTTTCTGATCTTTTCTGGCCTCCTTTTTTACAATTCCATGGGTTCCTGAACTGGAGTCCATAGACATTAAGAGGCTTATAGACGCACTTCAGAGGCTCCTTAGTGCCTTAAAACTGTAAAACATATATACTCTTTAAAAAAGAAATAAGGATATTTTAAACAGAGCACAGTGGCTTCTGCCTGTAATCCCAGCTACTCAGGAGGTTGAAGCAGGAGAATCGCTTAAAGCCAGGAGTTTGAGACCAGCCTGGACAACATAGCGAGCCCCTGTCTCTTGAAAAAAAAAAAAAAAAAAAAAAAAAAAAAGCTGGGTATGATGGCATGCACCTGTAGTCTCAGCTACTCCAGAGGCTGAACTGGGAAAATCACTTGAGCCCAGGAATGTGGCTGCAGAGAGCTGTGACTGCACCCAATACACTCATGTCTGGGTGACAGAGTGAAACCCCATCTCTAAGACATAAAACAAAAAATTATACAGGAAGGCCAGGCACAGTGGCTCATGTCTATAATCCCAGCACTTTGGGAGGTCAAGGCAGAAGGATCACTTGGGCCAGGGAATTCAAGACAAGCCTGAGCAATATAATAAGAACTCGTCTCTACAAAAAATTAAAGAATTAGCTGGGTGTGGTGGCACGCACCTGTGAACCCAGCTACTTGGGAGGCTGAGGCCAGAGGATCGCTTGAGCCCCAGAGGTCAAGGCTACAATAGGCTGAGATCACAACACTGCACTCCAGCCTGGGCAGCACAGCGAGATGCTGTCTCAAAAAAAGAAAAAAAAAATTACACAGGAGGATTGAAGTAAGGGACAAAGTCATGTGTCAAATCCAAGGACAACAACTGACCAACTCTGAGGTCTGTCAGTGGACCAAAGAGTCTTGATTCCCACCTCTGACAGGGACAACCCCATCAGCTGAGGATGCCCCAACTGATACCTGGATCTTTGGGGCCAGGTTAGCTTTGCGAGGCAGGTGGGGGTTTGCCAAAAGTCAGTTAGATGCTCCCTCTTGGGACTGGGAAATGCCCTGGAATATAACACGCACCTCAGAGAGCAAGAGTGGACACCCCACCGCGTCACAGAGAGGCTCCCATGGAGCAGCATTCTAAGTATTGGGCATTGAAGAAGAAAACAAAGGGCATTTGCTACTTCTGACTCTTTCTTTTTTTCTTTCTTTCTTTCTTTCTTTCTTTTTTTTTTTTTCCAGACGGAGTCTTTCTCTGTCACCCAGGCTGGAGTGCAATGGCATGATCTCGGCTAACTGCAACCTCCGCCTCCCAGGTTTAAGCGATTCTCCTGCCTCAGCCTGGAGTGGCTGGGATTACAGGCGTGCGCCACCATGCCCGGCTAATTTTTGTATTTTTATTAGAGTCGGGATTTCACCATGATGGCCCGGCTGGTCTCAAACTCCTGACCTCAAGTGATTCACCCACCTCGGCCTCCCAAAGTGCTAGGATTATACGTGTGAGCTACCGACACCGACTCTTTCTTATCTTTTTATTTACTTTGCGTTTTGTTTAGATAAGAGAGCTCTTCCCCAGACTTCGGAAGTCAATCTCTACCCAAATCACAGATCTCTAAAATAACGTCCGTGCTGGAAACGGAGCCAAACCAAAGGTCCACACTGCTTCCCATGTTCTTCTCTTCCCTCGCTGGCCAACCCCACACCCCCTCAACTGCCCAGCTGTTGTCTCAACATACTGGGAATGTCTTTAGCACATTGCCACCTGGGGGACAAATTCTTTCTCATTCTTTATTACCTGCTGAAATGTCACCACCTAAAGAGATCACTTTGGCTCACGCCGCCCCCCACCATGCAGCATCAGTGACTTCCCATGGTACCCCACAGCACATTATAGATACCCAGGAAATAATTTTTGTAAAACTTAAGAAGCTCTCTATGGGTCAAATCCAGGAATCTACTTTTTTTTTAGATGGAATCTCAGTCTCATTCTGTCACTCAGGATGGAGTATGGAGTACAATGGCATGATCTCAGCTCACAGCAACCTCCACCTCCTGGGCTCAAGCGATTCTCCTGCTTCTTCAGCTTTCCAGGTAGCTGGAATTACAGGTGTGCGCCACCACATCCAGCTGAATTTTTGTATTTTTAGTAGAGATGGGGTTTCGCCATGTTGGCCAGGCTGGTCTCGAACTCCTGACCTCAGGTGATCTGCCAGCCTCAGCCTCCCAAAGTGTTAGGATTACAGGCATGAGCCACTGTGCCCAACCAGGAATCTACTTTTTTTTTTTTTTTGAGACGGAGTCTCGCTCTGTCGCCAAGGCTGGAGGGCAGTGGCGTTATCTCGGCTCACTGCAAGCTCCACCTCCCGGGTCCACACCGTTCTCCTGCCTCAGCCTCCCGAGTAGCTGGGACTACAGGCGCCCGCCACCACACCCGGTTAATTTTTTGTATCTTTAGTAGAGACAGGGTTTCACCGTGTTAGCCAGGATGGTCTCAACCTCCTGACCCCAGGTGATCCGCCCACCTCAGCCTCCCAAAGTGCTGGGAGTACAGGCCTGAGCCACCATGCCCGGCCAAAGGAATCTACTTTTTTAAGCCATTCCCAGGGGACTCTTCTGTATGCAAAGTAGAAGAACCATTGGCTGAAACAGTGATGGTTCATTCACATAATGTATAGAGTTTTCAGCCAGTCCTTAAGGAACTATTGCCCGGAATCCTTTACCTTGCCTCATAAGATATCACTAACGGGAAAGTTTTTTTGTAGCAGTCAGGTGCAGTTCTTTGTAGTGACAAAAATTAAATATAACCAAAGATCATAGGCCCAAATAGTTGTGGATCAGAGATCTAAATATGCAATCATCTTTTTTTTCTTTCATCAAACAGGGATAACTCTAAAATCACAAAAGCAGGTAGGATCTTTGAGCTAGAAGGGACCACAGAAATCCAGTCGAGTGTCCTTGATGCTACAGATGAGAGAAAGAAGATTAACCTGTGTGTCAGTTTGGGTCCTCTGAAAATCAGAAACCAAGAAGAACTTAGATGTACAAGAGATCTATTGGGAGAAGTGTCTGTGAAAGGTAATGGGGGAGGGACCAGGAGTAGGCAGGATGCATCTATTGACAGAGGTGCAGGTCTGCATATGTGAAAGGAGACGGAAAGAAGCAGGTGGATAGGAGAACCCTCAGACTGTGATACAGACGTGAAAGGGTCTTGGCCCGGCCAGTGAGGTATCCCTGAGCAAAGATCAAACATTTGAGGAGTCTTGTGTTGGGCAGAAATAACCCAGCCACAGTAACTACAATGGACTTAGTAGTTGGCTAGAAGCAGCTTGGTGAGTGGCAGGGAGAAATCAAGCTTTGTTGTGAATATCACAGCAAATCCAAAGGTGTGAAAGGTAGAAGCTGTCACCCAACTATATTCCCCACATCAGGTTCTCTTTAAGGGAGGTCTGAGCGGCTATCCTCCATAGCCACCGCAACATGTTCATGATCACGGTTAGTAGCAGAGCGAGGACTAAAATCTAGTCCAGAGTTCTTTCTAGATTATTCTGCAAGGCATTCTCTCTCCAATGCCTGTCCCCATCCCATGGCCCAAGTTTATAGGTTTAGACTTAATCTTGTGGATGCTAGAGCCAGATGTCAGCCCCCTGACTGTTAGAGAAGGCAGGACCACTAAGCAGGTCAGAAGAGGAAAGAGGGCGATGCAGAAGGGCTGTAAGGTCTTTGGGGAAAGAGAAGCAGCTCCGGCTGAAGAGGTCCCAGTGGCTCTGTGCATCTGCTTACCCGACATGCGTCCTACCGCCTCCTTCAGACCACTCTTCACCTCTTCCAGCTGCCTCTCAATCTCGGCGCTCCACTTCCCATCCCAGACCCGACTGGCTCCATCAGACTCTTTCTCTAAGTTGATATTCCAGCATTAGGGGAAAGACATTATCTTTTTACTGGAAAAGCAAAACTGTGATAGCAGAAACTAGGGCAGTTGGTGGCTTTTTTTTTTTTTTTTTTTTTTTTTTTGAGATGGAGTCTCGCTTTGTCCCCCAGGCTGGAGTGCAATGGCACAATCTTGGCTCACTGCAACTTCCACCTCCCGGATTCAAGCGATTCTCCTGCCTCAGCCTCCTGAGTAGCTGGGATTACAGGCATGTGGCTTTCTTGTTACACGGGAGGAGCGACTCTGCAGAATGAAGACCAGCAGAGATGAGAGGTGAATGGAGAAAGGTGTGTGTGTGTTGTGTGTGTGCGTGTGTGTGTGCGTGTTTGTGTGTGTGTTGTGTGTGTTGTGTGTGCGTGTTGTGTGTGTGTGTATGTTTGTGTGTGTGTGTGGTGTGTGTATGTGAGAGAGAGAGGGAATGAATGAGTCATGGCACATTGAATCCTAGTCCCAGACCCCAAGGCCTGCCTGGCGCCTTCAGCTCTTCTACTCCAGGCACTTCCCCAGATAGATCAATGTCCTCCCTTTTTCTTGGTGTAGTGGGCAGATTTCTAGGATGGCTCAAAATTCCCAGCCCCTGTCTATTGCACCTTCTCCCAGTTATTCAGTCAAGCACTAATCTAGGTGTTGCTGTGAAGGGACTTTGCAGTTGTAATTAAGACCCCAAATAAATTGACTTCAAGATAGGGAGATGATCCAAGCAGATCCGGCTTAATTACATAAGGCCTTCCAACTGAGTCTAAAGATTAAGCATAAAAAAATCAGAAAGATGTGAAATGTGACAAAATGTTAGTGAGGGAGTCAAAGCAGGTGGCCTCTGGGAGCTGAGAGCAGCCCCCTGTCTGCAGTCTAATAACCACAGGGAACTGAATTAAGCCCACCACCTGAATTAGCTTGGAAACGGGATTTTCCCCAGAGCCTTCAGATGAGAACTCAGCTAGGCCAACACCACGATTTCCTTTGGTCCTTGAGACCCTGAGTGAAGACCCCAGCCGTGCCATACCTAGACTGCTGGCATACAGTACGTGTCTTAAGTGGCCAGGTTAGTGGTTGTTTATCAGCAATAGAAAACTAGTACACTTGGGTAAGACCTGAAGAAGTGTTGACTAAACCAGTGAAGAGAAAATAGTCCTAGGATTCTAGAAACTGCCGTTCTTCACTTGGCTTTTCTTGGGTATGAATCTGCTTACAAGAGTATCTTTTGTTGACTAGTGTGATGAAAGAATTTAAAACACATTTGGATGAGGACAGAGGGAGCACAAGACGGTTCTTGGTTCTGAAGTGGCTGGGGAGGAAGATCACCGCAGGAGTGAAGAGGGAGAGGGGAAAATGGCTTGTGAGAGATGGTGCCTCGGGACATGGAAAATAAATGTCTCCTGACTGGTCTCCCTGACTAGTCTCCCTGCTTCCACCTGCTCTCAACACAGCAGCCAGAGTGACATTTATAACAGGTGAATCAGCTTTGGCAACCTGCTCAAAACTCTCCAGGTCTTCTCATTTCATTAGGAGTGAACGGAAATTCTTCGGTGACTGACAGGGGCCTCCACCACTGGTGCCATCCCTCTTTTCACGAGCTTTCTTCCCACCCCCATCCCAGCCACTCTGGCCTCGTGGATCCATCAACCCACGTAGATCCTTACACCTCTCATACTTTGCTTTTTTTTTGGTAGGGGTGAACAGGGTCTCGATGAGACAGGATAGTTCTCTTGACCTCCTTTGCAAGCAGGAACTGGAGTGGCCTGTTTCACTCAGTCTGCTACTGGCCACTCCTCACAGGAGGAAGCATGCAATACGGTGAGTGTGGAAAGTGGAATAAATGGATGCTGGAATGGCCGGTCACTCCTCTCTGGCAGGAGCAAGCTCTGTGGGCTCCACAGCAGCTCCAAGCATGTTATAACCAATGCTTTTTCAGCTCTGCTGTCCAGGGATGGTCAAGTGCCAACCAGCTCAGTGGAGGGTCAGGGTGGCAGCCCCTGTCCTCTTGGCACCCAGGTTCTTGCCCTCTTGGCATCCGGGTTCTTGTCCGGCGTCCAGGAAGAATCAGGTCACATGAACTGTTTGAAAGGTGATGCATGCGGAAGACTTTATACTGATGGGTAGCCCTCCGCAGAAAGGGAGGCTGCCAACGGGATGGGAAGGTAATCTTTCCCTGAAGCCGCACTGTCTGAAGTTAGCTGCATCTATCCCTAGTCTTTGACACTCAGCTGCTTCTCTGCTCGCGGCTCAGCTGCTTATAACCTCAATGCTCAGCCGCCTGTGTTGTTCTACCAGCTGAAATCTTTTATAGGCACAGGAAAGGGGCGGGGCGGGGCAGGCCAAAAAGGCAACATTTGCGCGGAAAAATGGGGTCCGCCGTTTTCACTTAGGGCTGTGGTTACAGGCTTAAGGGCGGGGTTTAGCTGGGACCCCAGCCCTTCTGTTGCCATTGCTGTGCCACTCAGGTTGGAGTGCAGTGGTGTGATCGTGGCTCCCTGCAGCCTTAACCTCCTGAGCTCAAGCAATCCTCTCACCTCAGCCTCCTGGCTGATTTTTTTAATTTTTGGTAGAGATGGGGGTCTTGCTGTGTTGCCCAGGCTGGTCTCAAACTCCTGACTTCAAGTGATCCTCTTGTCTTGGCCTCCCAAAGTGCTGCAATTACAGACATGAACCACATATATATATACACACACATATATATATTTTATTGTGGTAAGAACACTTAACATGAGATCTACCCTCTTGGTAAATTTTTAAGTGTCCAATATATTATTGCTGACTGTAGGTACAACGTGGTACAGCAGATCTCTAGAACTTAATTATGTTTGTTGGCTGAAACTTCCATTGATTAGTAACCCTTATTGTAACTATTAGTAACTTCTATTGATAGTAAACCTATTGATTAGAAACTCCCCATCTCCCACTTGCCCCAGCCTCTTGTAACCACCATTCTACTCTTTAATTATATGAACGTGCTATTTTAGATACTTCATAGAAGTGACATAATGTGGTCTTTGTCTTTCTGTGAGTGGGCTATTTAACCCAGGGCAGTGTCCTCCAGGTTTGTGTCCATGTCCAGTCCATGTTGCCTAGGACTTTGCGTTTTCTTGCTTTGTTTTGTTTTTGAGATGGAGTCTTGCTCTGTTGCCCAGCCTGGAGTGCAGTGGTACAATCTCAGCTTACTGCAACCTCCGCCTCCTGGGTTCAAGCGATTCTCATGTCTCAGCCTCCCGAGTAGCTGGGATTACAGGCATGCACTATCACGCCCTTTTTGAGATGGAGTCTCTGTCACTCAGGCTGGAGTATGGAGTACAGTGGCATGATCTCAGCTCACAGCAACCTCCGCCTCCTGGGCTCAAGCAATTCTCCTGTTTCTTCAGCTTTCCAAGTAGCCGGAATTACAGGTGTGTGCCACCACATCCAGCTAATTTTTGTATTTTTAGTAGAGATGGGGTTTCATCATGTTGGCCAGGCTGGTCTCAAACTCCTGACCTCAGGTGATCCACCTGCCTCGGCCTCCCAAAGTGCTGGGATTGCAGGTGTGAGCCACCACGCCCGGCCAGGACTTTGCTCTTAAACCCTGGGCGGGACTGCACTTTCCTGTGATACCTTATTTCTTACTCTTTCATTTCTGTCAAATCTTCGCTCACCTGTCACTTTCTCAGTGAAGTCTTTCTCGATCACCCTGTGTAAAATTGTAACTCCATCCCCGAAATATCCCTTCCTTGCTTTATTCTTTTCTTCGAGCACATATCACTCATGAATTGTTTATTCTACTCATTTGTTTGTCAGATCCTCCCACTAGAATGTTAGCTTGACGACCACAAGAACCCAGGTGTGTTTAAAGCATGTTGTATTCCTAATACTGAGAACAGTGCCTGGCACATGGCAGGCACTCAATAAATATTTGCTCAACGATTGAACAAAAGGGAGATGTGTACATAAGCAGAAATATATTCCATTTCCTCAGGGTAACTGCTTTCTCCTTACTAAGAAATTGGTAGTGGGTATATTTTTTAAGAAAACTAATGAGCTGGCTTTTCATTCCCCTTGGCTACAAAAGTCCTAAGGTTGTGCAGCTTGCTTTGCAAGCAGAGCCGACAGTGAAGCCTGTCGTGATGGAAAAAGAAAGACATGACAGAAAACATAAGTCTCCCAGGAGGCTTTATGATACAAAGCACCTGGGGGCCTGGAGGTTGGCTTCTGATGACGGTTAGCTTTTATAAATATTAGATAAGTACAATCCCAAAACCCCTCAATCATCTCTCCCAGCCAGCTTTCAACTGGGCAACTGCCACGCTTCCTTTTCTGTCTGTCATGACCTGAACGGTGAGGCCCACCTGACAGCAGCTGTCTTCCAAGGGCAAGATATGTATTTTATTTCAAGAAATGAAGAGTGTAAACAGAGGCTCAACTAGGTCTTAAAAGCTACAGTGAAACATCCCTAGCTTTCCCCAAAGTACTTCCTGAATTACAAATATCTACATATGTTTGATACATGTATGCAAAATATTTATTTTACATTGTTGTTGTGGTGTGAACCATTTAACATACACCCATGTGCTTACGACTCCACAGACTTTTTTTTTTTTTTTTGAGACAGGGTCTCACTCTGTCACCCAGGCTGGAGTGCAGTGGTGTGATCTCGGCTCACTGCAACCTCTGCCTCCCCAGTTCAAGCAATTCTTATGCCTCAGCCTCCCGAGTAGCTGGGATTACAGGCGCCTGCCACCACACCCAGCTAATTTTTGTATTTTTAGTAGAGACGTGGCTTTGCTATATTGTCCAGGCTGGTCTCCAACTCCTGGCCTCATGCGATCCACCCACCTCGGCCTCCCAAAGTGCTAGAATTATAGGCATCAGCCACCATGCCCAGCTGCCAGACATTTTTTTATGAGTGTCTGTTTTGTGCCAGACACTATGCAAGGTGCGGAAGATGCAAAAGTGAACAAGGAAGAGGGACTTTTTATTACTTAGAGTTAGGTTTAAGGTTTAACAGAAAATCCAAAATAATAGCAATTTAAACAAATTAGAAGTGTATTCCCCTCTTAGATAAAAGAAGTCCAGATATAGACAGTTAAAAGTCGGTATGATAGGCTGGGTGCAGTGGCTTGCACTTGTAATCCCTGCATTTTGGGAGGCTGAGGCAGGTGGATCACTTGAGGTCAGGAGTTTGAGACCAGCCTGGCCAACATGGCGGAACCCCATCTCTACTAAAAATACAAAAATTAGTTGAACATCATGGCGGGTGCTTGTAGTCCCAGCTACTCGGGAGGCTGAGGCAGGAGAATCACTTGAATCTGGGAGGCAGAGGTTGCCGGTGAGCCAAGATGGCACCACCGCACTCCAGCCTGGGAGACACAGGGAAACCCCACCTCAAAAAAAAAAAAAAATTGGTATGACATAGGGTGTAGGGACCCAGCCAGGCTCTTGTTATTTTTCTGCTCTGCCGTACTGCCCTGGCTTAGAACTCTTCACCCAGATTCTGCCTGGCTAACGTTGCCTCTCCCAAGAACCTAGAATAAAGAACACCTGTGGAGATGTTGTGTGGGTGTCACAAGTGGAAGTTTTCTACTCTGGACAGAGGTGGGAACAGCAGAGGCAGATTCTGATGTCCACTGTGGGACAGTTGTACTGGGGACAAGACTTGAGATTCCTCCGCCTGGAAGGGGATCTGCCCATGGTGGTTGAGGAAGGGAGGTCAGACTGGGGAAGGAGGCTGACAGGAATCAACACAGAGAAGAAGCTGTCCAGAATCAAATCCACCTTGTGAGGTGAATACATGAATCCTAATTCTATGCAGGAAAGTCAAGCTGCCGCCTTCATTCAGAGGATGGTGTCTTGCAGGCACAAGGGTGCGTGAATTCATTTGGTACTTCTATAAAGGAATATCTGAGACTGGGCAATTTATAAAGAAAAAAGGTTTATTTGGCTCATGCTTCTGCTGGATGGAAGGCTGGGCATCTGGTAAAAGCCTCAGGCTGCTTCTACTCATGGTAGAGGCCGAGGGGAGCTGGCGTGTGCAGAGATCACATGGCGAGAGAGGAAACGAGAGTGAGGAGGAAGGGGCTGACGCTTTTTAACAAGGACCCATCACAGAAACTATAATAGAATGAGAACTCACTCACTGCACCTGCCACCTGGGGTATTAATCCATTCATGAGTGATCCACCCCCATGACCAAACACCTCCCATTAGGCTCCACCTCTAACAATGGGGTCAAATTTCAACATGAGATTTGGAGGGGACAAGCATCCAAACTATAGCACGGGACTATCTGTTGCAGTAGAAAGAACTAAGATTTTTTTTAGAATCAGACAGATTTGGGTTCATGGCCCAGTTCTCTCTTTAGCTGTGTGGCAAATTATTGGTCCTCCTTGTTCTCCAAAGAAACAAGGAGGATAATGACATTATACTCTTATGAATATTACTGTTTTTATCATCCTTCAATGAGATGCTATTAAGTGCCTACATTGTATGTTGGCACCATTCCTGGCATAAACATTCAAAATGTTTATTCTGATGATAATGATGATGATACAAGATATGGATATTTGTTGCTGTTAGGCAGGGTCTTTAACTCTCTCTCCAACTCATATCTCTGCATTGATCTGTTTGGCAGGGTCACTCTTTCCTACTAATAAGAAGCTTTCTCCATGTGATGGAGAGCAGGGCCACTGGTCAGTCTGAATTCATAGCCTTCCAACCCTCAGACCTAACAAGCAAGACAGAGATTCCCTCCCATCCCAATGAATAAATTGCCAAGAAGGACTCTGCTTGGCTTGGCTTGAGTCACATGCCCATCCTATGCCAATCACTTTGGTCAGAGGGATGGAGTTCTATCACCAGCCCAGTCTAAGATACCTGCTCATCCCTGTGACCAAGGGTCAAGGTCTATTACAGGTGATATGTGGAATATTATGCTCTCTGGGAAAATAAATAAAATAGCTGACACTCTATTTCCAGCTGTTATGTCATTTTGTATCATTTCATGTTTTTTTAATGTATCTTAATTGATTTTGTCATTTCTTATAATTAAATAATGTGTATCATGTTTTCTATTGAAAGCAGTCCTGTAATGAATATCTAAATAACACTGCTTTAAACAGAAGCGCTATGTAAGCTATAGTCCTGCTGCTGTTCCTTTACTTTCTTTGTATTATTATACTTTAAGTTCTAGGGTACATGTGCACAACGTGCAGGTTTGTTACTTATGTATACATGTGCCATGTTGGTGTACTGCACCCATTAACTCATCATTTACATTAGGTATATCTCCTAATGCTATCCCTCCCCCTGCCCCTCACCCCACGACAGGCCCCGGTGTGTGATGTTCCCCTTCCTGTACTCAAGTGTTCTCATTGTTCAGCTCCCACCTATGAGTGAGAACATGCAGTGTTTGGTTTTCTGTTCTTGCAATAGTTTGCTGAGAATGATGGTTTCCAGCTTCATCCATGTCACTACAAAGAACATGAACTCATCCTTTTTTATGACTGCATAGTATTCCATGGTGTATATGTGCCATATTTTTCTTAATCCAGTCTATCATTGATGGACATTTGGGTTGGTTCCAAGTCTTTGCTATTGTGAATAGTGCCACAATAAACATACATGTGCATGTGTCTTTATAGCAGCATGATTTATAATCCTCTGGGTATATACCCAGTAATGGGATGGCTGGGTCAAATGGTATTTCTAGTTCTAAATCCTTGAGGAATTGTCACACTCTCTTCCACAATGGTTGAACTAGTTCACAGTCCTACCAACAGTGTAAAAGTGTTCCTATTTCTCCACATCCTCTCCAGCACCTGTTGTTTCCTGACTTTAATGATTGCCATTCTAACTGGTGTGAGATAGTATGTCATTGTGGTTTTGATTTGCATTTCTCTGATGGCCAGTGATGATGAGCATTTTTTCATCTGTCTGTTGGCTGCATAAGTGTCTTCTTTTGAGAAGTATCTGTTCATATCCTTTGCCCACTTTTTGATGGGGTTGTTTGTTTTTTTCTTGTAAATTTGTTGGAGTTCTTTGTAGATTCTGGATATTAGCCCTTTGTCAGATGAGCAGATTGCAAAAATTTTCTCCCATTCTGTAGGTTGCCTGTTCACTCTGATGGTAGTTTCTTTTGCTGTGCAGAAGCTCTTTAATTTAATTAGATCCCATGTGTCAATTTTGGCTTTTATTGCCACTGCTTTTAGTGTTTTAGACATGAAGTCCTTGCCCATGCCTATGTCCTGAATGGTATCGCCTAGGTTTTCGTCTAGGGTTTTCATGGTTTTAGGTCTAAGATTGAAGTCTCTAATCCATCTTGAATTTGTGCATAAGGAGTAAGGAAGGGATCCAGTTTCAGCTTTCTACATATGGCTAGCCAGTTTTCCCAGCACCATTTATTAAATAGGAATCCTTTCCCCATTTCTTGTTTTTGTCAGGTTTGTCAAAGATCAGATGGTTGTAGGTGTGGTATTATTTCTGAGGGCTCTGTTCTGTCCATTGGTCTATATATCTGTTTTGATATCAGTACCATATTGTTTTGGTTACTGTAGCCTTGTAGTATAGTTTGAAGTCAGGTAGTGTGATGCCTCCAGCTTTGTTCTTTGGGCTTAGGATTGATCTGGCAATGCGGGCTCTTTTTTGGTTCCATATGAACTTTAAGGTAGTTTTTTCCAATTCTGTGAAGAAAGTCATTGGTAGCTTAATGCGGATGGCATTGAATCTATAAATTACCTTGGACAGTGTGGCCATTTTCATGATATTGATTCTTCCTATCCATGAGCATGGTATGTTCTTCCATTTGTTTGTGTCCTCTTTTATTTCACTGAGCAGTGGTTTGTAGTTCTCCTTGAAGAGGTCCTTCACATCCCTTGTAAGTTGGATTCCTAGGTATTTTATTCTCTTTGAAGCTATTGTGAATGGGAGTTCACTCATGATTTGGCTCTCTGTCTGTTATTGGTGTATAAGAATGCTTGTGATTTTTGCACATGGATTTTGTATCCTGAGACTTTGCTGAAGTTGCTTAAGGAGATTTTGGGCTGAGACGATGGGGTTTTCTAAATATACAATCATGTCATCTGCAGACAGGGACAATTTGACTTCCTCTTTTCCTAATTGAATACCCTTTATTTCTTGCTCCTGCCTGATTGCCCTGGCCAGAACTTCCAACACTCTGTTGAATAGAAGTGGTGAGAGAGGGCATCCCTGTCTTGTGCCAGTTTTCAAAGGGAATGCTTCCAGTTTTTGCCCATTCAGTATGATATTGGCTGTGGGTTTATCATAAATAGCTCTTATTATTTTGAGATACGTCCCATCAATACCGAATTTATTGAGAGTTTTTAGCATGAAGGGCTGTTGAATTTTGTCAAAGGCCTCTTCTGCATCTATTGAGATAATCATATGGTTTTTGTCTTTGGTTCTGTTTATATGCTGGATTACGTTTATTGATTTGCATATGTTGAACCAGCATTGCATCCCACGGATGAAGCCCACTTGATCATGGTGGATAAGCTTTTTGATGTGCTGCTGGATTCAGTTTGCCAGTATTTTATTGAGGATTTTTGCATCGATGTTCATCAGGGATATTGGTCTAAAATTCTCTTTTGTTTTATCTCTGTCAGGTTTTGGTATCAGGATGATGCTGGCCTCATAAAATGAGTTAGGGAGGATTCCCTCTTTTTCTATTGATTGGAATAGTTTCAGAAGGCATGGTATCAGCTCCTCCTTGTACCTCTGGTAGAATTCAGCTGTGAATCCGTCTGGTCCTGGACTTTTTTTGGTTGGTAGGCTATTAATTATTGCCTCAATTTCAGAGCCTACTATTGGTCGAGTCAGGGATTCAACTTCTTCCTGGTTTAGTCTTGGGAGGGTGTATGTGTCCAGGAATTTATCCATTTCTTCTAGATTTTCTAGTTTATTTGCATAGAGTATTCTCTGATGGTAGTTTGTATTTCTGTGGGATAGGTGGTGATATCCCCTTTATCATTTTTTATTGCGTCTATTTGATTCTTCTCTCTTTTCTTCTTTATTAGTCTTGCTAGCAGTCTATCAATTTTGTTGATCTTTTCAAAAAAACAGTTCTTGGATTCATTGACTTTTTGAAGGGTTTTTTTGTGTCTCTATCTCCTTCAGTTCTGCTCTGATCTTAGTTATTTCTTGCCTTCTGCTAGCTTTTGAATGTGTTTGCTCTTGCTTCTCTAGTTATTTTAATTGTGATGTTAGGGTGTCAGTTTTAGATCTTTCCTGCTTTCTCTTGTGGGCATTTAGTGCTATAAATTTCCCCCTACACACTGCTTTAAATGTGTCCCAGAGATTCTGGTATGTTGTGTCTTTGTTCTCACTGGTTTCAAAGAACATTTTTATTTCTGCCTTCATTTCATCATGTACCCAGTAGTCATTCAGGAGCAGGTTGTTCAGTTTCCATGTAGATGAGTGGTTTTGAGTGAGTTTCTTAATCTTGAGTTCTAGTTTGATTGCACTGTGGTCTGAGAGACAGTTTGTTATAATTTCTGTTCTTCTACATTTGCTGAGGAGTGCTTTACTTCCAACTATGTGGTAAATTTTGGATTAAGTGTGATGTGGTGCTGAGAAGAATGTATATTCTGTTGATTTGGGGTGGAGAGTTCTGTAGATGTCTATTAGGTCTGCTTGGTGCAGAGTTGAGTTCAATTCCTGGATATCCTTGTTAACTTTCTGTCTCGTTGATCTGTCTAATGTTGACACTGGGGTGTTAAAGTCTCCCATTATTACTGTGTTGGAATCTAAGTCTCTTTGTAGGTCTCTAAGGACATGCTTTATGAATCTGGGTGCTCCTGTATTGGGTGCATATATATTTAGGATAGTTAGCTCTTCTTGTTGAATTGATTCCCTTTACCATTATGTAATGGCTTTCTTTGTCTCTTTTGATCTTGTTAGTTTAAACTCTGCTTTATCAGAGACTAGGATTGCAACCCCTGCCTTTTTTTGTCTTTCATTTGCTTGGTAGATCTTCCTCCATCCCTTTATTTTGAGCCTATATGTGTCCCTGCATGTGAGATGGGTCTCCTGAATACAGCCAAATGATGGGTCTTGACTCTATCCAATTTGCCAGTCTGTGTCTTTTAATTGGGGCATTTAACCCCTTTACATTTAAGGTTAATATTGTTATGTGTGAATTTGATCCTGTCATTATGATGTTAGCTGGTTATTTTGCTCATTAGTTGATGCAGTTTCTTCTTAGCATCGATGGTCCTTACAATTTGGCATGTTTTTGCAGTGGCTGGTACCGTTGTTCCTTTCCATGTTTAGTGCTTCCTTCAGGAGCTCTTGTAGGGCAGGCCTGGTGGTGACAAAATCTCTCAGCATTTGCTTGTCTGTAAAAGATTTTATTTCTCCTTCACTTATGAAGCTTAGTTTGACTGGATATGAAATTCTGGGTTGAAAATTCTTTTCTTTAAGAATGTTGAATATTGGCCCCCACTCTCTTCTGGCTTGGAGAGTTTCTGCCGAGATATCCACTGTTAGTCTGATAGGCTTCCCTTTGTGGGTTGGGTAACCCGACCTTTCTCTCTGGCTGCCCTTAACATTTTTTTCCTTCATTTCAACTTTCGTGAATCTGACAATTATGCGTCTTGGAGTTGCTCTTCTTGAGGAGTATCTTTGTGGTGTTCTCTGTATTTCCTGAATTTGAATGTTGGCCTGCCTTGCTAGGTTGGAGAAGTTCTCCTGGATAATATCCTGCAGAGTGTTTTCCAACTTGGTTCCATTCTCCCCGTCACTTTCAGGTACACCAATCAGACATAGGTTTGGTCTTTTCACATAGTCCCATATTTCTTGGAGGCTTTGTTCATTTCTTTTTCCTCTTTTTTCTCTAAACTTCTCTTCTTGCTTCATTTCATTCATTTGATCTTCAATCACTGATACCCTTTCTTCCAGTTGATCGAATCGGCTACTGAAGCTTGTGCATTCGTCATGTAGTTCTCGTGCCATGGTTTTCAGCTCCATCAGGTCATTTAAGGACTTCTCTACACTGGTTATTCTAGTTAGCCATTCGTCTAATCTTTTTTCAAGGTTTTAGCTTCTTTGCGATGGGTTCGAACTTCCTCCTTTAGCTTGGAGAAGTTTGATCATCTGAAGACTTCTCTCAACTCATCAAAGTCAGTCTCTGTCTAGCTTTGTTCCATTGCTGGTGAGGAGCTGCGTTCCTTTGGAGGGGGACAGGCACTCTGATTTTTAGAATTTTCAGCTTTTCTGCTCTGTTTTTCCTCATCTTTGTGGTTTTATCTACCTTTGGTCTTTGATGATGGTGACATACAGATGGGGTTTTGGTGTGGATGTCCTTTCTGTTTGTTAGTTTTCCTTCTAACAGTCAGGACCCTCAGCTACAGGTCTGTTGGAGTTTGCTGGAGGTCCACTCCACACCCTATTTGCCTGGGTATCAGCAGCAGAGGCTGCAGAACAGCAAATGTTGCTGCCTGATCATTCTTCTAGAAGCTTCATCTCAGAGGGGTACCCATCCGTGTGAGGTGTCAGTCTGCCCCTACTGGGGGGTGCCTCACAGTTAGGCTACTCAGGGGTCAGGGACCCACTTGAGGAGGCAGTCTGTCCATTCTCAGATCTCACACTCCATGCTGGGAGAACCACTACTCTCTTCAAAGCTGTCAGACAAGGACATTTAAGTCTACAGAGGTTTCTGCTGCTTTTTGTTCAGCTATTCCCTGCCCGCAGAGGTGGAGTCTACAGAGACAGGCAGGCCTCCTTAAGCTGCAATGGGCTCCACTCAGTTCGAGCTACCCGGCCATTTTGTTTACCTAGTCAAGCCTCAGCAATGGCAGGTGCCCCTCCCCCAGCCTCGCTGCCACCTTGCAGTTCAATCTCAGACTGCTGTGCTCGCAATGAGCGAGGCTCCTTGGGCATGGGACCCTCCCAGGCAGGCGCAGAATATAATCTCCTGGTGTGCCATTTGCTCAGTTGTAAATGCAGAAATCACCCATCTTCTGCGTCCCTCATGCTGGGAGCCGTAGACTGGAGCTGTTCCTATTCGGCCATCTTGGAACAGCCCTCATGGTTGTTTTTGTCTGTTTGTTGCTAAATTGCAAGCTCCCAGAGGCCAGAACCGTGGCCCCTGTATCTTTGCGTTCCTCAGCAACTAGAATGGTACCTCTAAAAATGGAAGTTGGTTGGTTGAAACTCACTGTTTTCTGAATGTGAGCCAGATCAGAGAGTAACAGATTTTAGAGATAATACTCAAGAAGCTAGAGTGGGGTTTCCTGGGAGTTTCATGGGCTCCAGTGTTAGGGTATTGGGAGATACTTTGTCCTTCTCATGAGGGACTTTGAGATTCGGGGGAGGAACACTGAAAATCGAAAGATAAATCAGTCAGCTCAACTTCTGGAGCCAAAGCTGCCTTATTACAGAATGAGGAAGGTGATCCTGGTGATATCTTGCTTACAATCTGAAAATTCTATGAATATGTTTATCTTTCTTTTTGACATTTATTGGCTCCTTTTGAACCTCTTTTTAACATCTGAGCAATGTTAAAATCAGGTATAATTTTTTAAAGGTCATTGTGTTTATCTGGCACAACTTAGAAATTTCATGCTTTCCTTTCCAATTTAATATGAAGACTCAATTTAGAAAAAAAAAAAACAACACTATGACGAATATCATGGAACAGCTCTAGATTCAGTTCTGCCTAATGAGACGAAGGACGTTGACAAGATCTCTTAGACTCTCTGAGCCTCATCTTCCTTGTTTGTACATAACACAGCTGGTAAAAATTTGGTAAAAGGCAAACTCTAATTTTAATGTCCTGAGGTACTGGCATGGAGGAAACAGCCATCTCCCCTTTTTCCTTTCTTTCCCCCCTTTTTTTTTGAGATGGAGTCTTGCTCTGTCACCCAGGCTGGAGTGCAGTGGCACAATCTCGGCTCACTGCAAGCTCTGCCTCCCGGGTTCACACCATTCTGCTGCCTCAGCCTCCCGAGCAGCTGGGACTACAGGCACCCACCACCACAGCTGGCTAATTTTTTTGTATTTTTAGTAGAGATGGGGTTTCATCGTGTTAGCCAGGATGGTCTCGATCTCTTGACCTCGTGATCCTCCTGCCTCGGCTTCCCAAAGTGCTTGGATTACTGGCATGAGCCACTTGCACCTGGCCATTTTGTTTGTTTGTTTGTTTTGTTTTGTTTTTGAGACGAAGTTTTGCTCTTGTTGCCCAGGCTGGAGTGCAATGGCACGATCTCGGCTCGCTGCAACCTCTGCGCCTGGGTTCAAGCGATTCTCCTGCCTCAGCTTCCCAAGTAGCTGGGATTGCAGGTGCCTGCCACCACACCTAGCTAATTTTTGTATTTTTTTAGAGACAGGGTTTCTCCATGTTGGCCAGGCAGTCTCGAACTCCTGACCTCAGGCAATCTGCGTGCCTTGGCCTCCCAAAGTGCTGGGATTACAGGCGTGAGCCACTGCACCTGGCCTCCCCTTTTTCCTTTCGATAATTGAACCATCCATGAATTTTCCAGGCACATGGCAGCCCAGCTAGAGACTTCATTTCTCAGCCTCTGTGTGGCCATGTGTGGCCATGGGAGTAAGTGCAGGTGAGAGAGAGGTGAGATGAGGGGATGAATGTACCCTCTAGTTCATCCCCAACTTAAGCACAAGCTACTTACCCTGAATCTCCTGTATTTCCCCTTCTTCCCACATGAGAATGGTGACAACCAGGACAGCCGACCTGGGCCCAGATAACAGAAGTTGTAGGTTGAGAACTGATGAAGACTGAATGGTCACAGACTAGAGTCTTCCATTCACTTCTGACCACCACTGGCCTTGAGACTGTTGTCCCAAGAGAAGAATACATTTCCACCTTATTTAACCCTCTGTACTTCGGAGAGTTTTTTTTTTTTTTTTAAATAACAGCTTAATCTAAACCTTACGAATTACAGAATTCAAATTCATTTTTATTTAAGATCGAGTAACTATTAAGATTCATGATTTAATTAAGTCCCTACCAATCACATAATTAGGATTCACTTTTACTTAAGTGGCACTCCTATTTTCTTTAAATAGCTTACACCGTGGTTAAGAACACAGGCTGTGGAGTCAGAACAGAACAGAATCCTAGTTCTGTTGTTCTCCAGCCCTGTAACCTCAGGCATACTACCCAGCTTCACCACACCCTGGTTTGTCTATCTGTAAAATTGGGGCAATAATAAGACTTACCTGATGGGATGCTCGGAAGAATCACATGAGAGAAGGTATAGAAAGATGCTGCCTCAGTGCCTGCCACCTTGTAAACCCTCAGAAGTATTAGTTTCTGATATAATGATTAACACTGTTGTCAAGATCATCACCACCATCATCATCTATTGATATTTTTGTAAAACTGGTTTGCTGGGCTTCCCAGGTTTAGGAAAACAACTATGAACAGTCACCCATCCTTAATAAAACACTCTGGGATTCTCTGTGCATCTGTTGGCCACAGGATGAGTTTGGCACTGTGCGTAGGTATATGTCCTAAAGAGACCTGCTGCCTTTGCATTTGTTCTGGTTGTAATGTCATTTGCAGAGTGATTGAGCATGGCATTCCTTGCACTTGTGGTCCTGCACATTCAGCATCCTTTCAGGAGCCAGAACACCTGAAATGAGATAGGGAGTAATGAGGAAAAATGAAAGGTTGGATAGAGAAGGGTTTCTTTTTCACGTTTGTCATCGTTAGATTTGCTTTTTGACTATGAAAAAAAAAACTGCCAATAACAGAGGTCTAAGGAAGAAGCCTTGAAAGTTACCATTAACATGAAAATCTTCCCCTTTTAATAAAATACAATATTGGACATAGAAAAAGCTACATGTTGGTTCATATCATGTCTGGGTTTAAAGAATACTTGTAAAATTTCCTTTGATCATTTTAATTGAACCAGTAATAATTCATTGTAGGAAATAAGAAAATGAAAAATTTTTTAAAAATTTAAATCCACCATAATCCCATCACCCAGAGCTTACTACTAACATGCTGAGATACCTCCTCTGAGTCTGACATCAGCATTTCTCTCAACTCTCCAAGGGCAGCATTTGCCCCTGCTCCACACCTGGGCTGAATTTCCGCATAACTCTTCCTTCCTACTGCCCCTCAGTTCCCGTCCTCTCCACCCTTCAGGACACCTGCTTTCACTGCAGCACCTGCACTGACTGCCCAGAAAGAAGGAGTCTGCAAGCCCTAAGCTCTCCTAGGATTTGTTCTTGTGTGCTGTTGATACTTTAACTCGCAGCAGTCGAAACGTAAAGATCTCCTGATCCAGAACTTTCCAAAATATGTTCTGAGGCATGTTAATTTTCATTGTAATTTTTTTTAAGAGACAAGGTCTTGCTCTATCACCTAGGCTGGAGTGCACTGGCATGATCATAGCTCACTGCAGCCTCAACCTCCTAGACTCTAGCAATCCTCCCATCTCAGTCTCCTGAGTAGCTGGTACTACAGGTATGCTTGTGAATGGATGGATATGCAATGTTGGCCCTGATCCTCTTCCATCAGCAACACGATCCTCAGTTTCATCCTCATCGTCACCACCTTCAGCATCATTGTCATCGTCATTATGACCATCATTCCTGGCTAATTTTTTTTAAATTTTGTAGAGACAAGGTATCGCTTTATTACTCAGGCTGGTCTCAAACTCCTAGATTTAAGTGATCCTCCCACCTCGGACTCTGAAAGTGCTGAGATTACAAGTGTGAACCATCATACCTGGACTCATTGTAATTTTATTTTTAAAAATAAGAACTCAATGGCCAACTGCTGGGGTAAAGACAGTTAAGCAAATGTCTTTATAACAGAGCTAACCAAACACTCCTCAAGCTTATTTGACCCTTTGTCCCTTTCATTCCCTTTGGGAAATATCAGGTTAGTTTGACCATTTCATTAGGTGATATGGTTTGACTCTGTGTCCCCACCCAAATCTCATCTCGAATTGTAATCCGCATATGTCAAGGGAAGGAATTGGTGGGAAGTGGTTGGATCATGGGGGTGTCTTCCCCATGCTGTTCTCATGATTGTGAGTTCTCATGAGTTCTGTTGATTTGAAAACGAAGGAGTTCTCACAAGATCCGATGATTTAAAAGTGGCAATTTCCCCTGAACTCGCTCTCTCTCCCCTACCACCTTGTGAAGAAGTTGCCTGCTTCCCCTTCACCTTCCGCCATGATTGTAAGTTTCCTGAGGCCTCCCCAGCCATGCAGAACTGAGTCAATTAAACCTCTTTTGTTTATAAATTCCCCAGTCTCAGCTAGTATCTTTATAGCAGTATGAGAACAGACTCATACATTAGGAAAGGAAACTTAGTTTTCTCAGAGAGACTGTAGGACTTGCCTAACATCACACTGCTTGAGAGGGACAGAGCTGGGTCTTGGGACTCAGGTCTCTTGTCGGCTGGCCTGGTGCCTCCTCTGGTGTCCTGCAGAGTCTTCATCCTGTCCCATCTTTCTGCCTGGAGGTTTCGCATGATGCTGTGTATGTACATGTCCTTCTCATGTCCTATGTGAGAGTAGGGACTGAGTCCTAATCTTTTGTTCTGTCTCCTCCAGTTCTGAAGTTGGTGTTCAGTGAGTCACACTGTGTTTACTCAAAAGGGTCAGGAATGTTGGCTGTGGCATGTATCTGTTCTTACTGACACAGCATATATGTGTGTCTTGGCACCAGGTTTCTAATTTCCTTTGAGATACTGAGCAGGTACCCTGACTCAGTCTTCATTCCATGTGATTGTGGCAGGTCAACCCCGTTCTCCTGGATCCCATGCAACCTGAAATTAGCCAATCAGAATATTCTATCCCATTGGCCACAGGGATCCATCAGCGTTAGATCCATGACCCTAGCCAGATGGATGGAGTTAGCTTTGAAGCTTTTGTTGGGACTGTTGACAAAGAGGAGCTCTCTTTCCTGGAGCATGCTAAGCTGGGAGAATAAAATCCTGAAGCTGCCTGTGACTACCTTGTCAAGAGCCTACCAAGGAATAAAGCCAACTCAGAGGAAAGCAAAACTATGGGATGGGGAAAGGTAGAGTCAAAATGACATCATTTGGCCGGGCACAGTAGCTCACGCCTGTAATCCCAATATTTTGGGAGGCCGAGATGGGTGGATCACCTGAGGTCAGGAGTTCGAGACCAGCCTGACCAACATGGTGAAACCCCGTCTCTACTAAAAATACAAAAATTAGCCAAATGTGGTGGCACATGCCTGTAATCCCAGCTACTCAGGAGGCTGAGGCACAAGAGTCACTTGAACCCACGAGGCAGAGGTTGCAGTGAGCTGAGATCACGCCATGGCACTCCATCCTGGGCAACAAGGGTGAAACTCTGTCTCAAAAAAAACCAAACCAAACCAAACAAAAAGACATCATTTAAGAGCTCATGTCTGGAGCTAGCCCTGGCTTTGGACTTTTCAGATATATGAGCCAATACATTTCCTTTAACCCAAGCTAGTGGATTTGGGAATCTGGTTTTGTATAGAGAAGAGTTTTAATTAGTAAATTCATACATATATGGGATTTGGTTGCTAAAACATAATGATTTTAAAAAGGAATCTCACAGAATTTCACTGGACAAGAAGAATCTGGCCAAGCCATGCTGAGAGGGCATTATGCCACAACCCCTGGGCCTTTCTTTTTAAAGAGCCAAGCAAAGACTTTCAGGAATATGTACTAAATGCCACTTTCTGCCTTCCAGTACTGACAGACGATATACGACTGGCTCAGGGAACTCAGCCAAGAAAAAGGGAGCCTGTCAACGTTAGCGAAAATGGAGATGACTTTACACTTAACCCTATTATCCAACCCACACTGGCAACTTCCCAGACCCTCACCTTCAAATGTGCTAATAGGAGTGTGTGTGACCCTAAAGACAGCTACCAGATTTGAACTGAGTGAAAACAGCCCTAGATTCAGGACTTGACATGTATTTGGTGCTACTAGATGTTTCTGAAACAGTAGTTTCCATTACTTTTTGACGCTGGTATCTGGGATGAGAAAAATTGCATTTCTTAAATCTGCTAAGTGGTGATAATAATTACATGCCTCTTTTTCCCAGGCAGCACCGCATAAATCCACTTGCACATAACACATCTGAATGGTGTCCCCTCTCTGTCATACAGAATTCTTCATTCATTTTTTCATCATTTATTCACTCATTCACTTACCATCTGCTGAATCCTGGACCAGGGTTCTGCTTGGTAGTGAGGATACAGTACTGAGTAACGAACAGTCCCTGCTAGTTCCTGTCCCTGAGGACCTGCCATGTGCCTGCACGTTGCCTGACCCTATGTTTGCCATTGGGACACAAAGGTGACTAAGTCATGACCCTGCCTCACAAAGCCAGCAGGCTCTGCAGCGATGAGTCCCCCGGAGACCAGGCCTTACCCTCAGCTATGTGGAGGCAGGTAGAGATTGAGAGCCACTCCTGGGGTGGATGAGGAGTCTCCACGGAGTATTGAGCAAGACTGTCTTGTAGTCAGCCCTTCGATTTAGAAAGAACACTCTAGCCAGGCCAGGGAGAGAAGGGACGTAGAATACAGGAGTCCTAAGAAGGGTGGTCTGGAGGAAATGATTCCAGAAATATTTAGTCAGGACAGAGAGCAAGCTTGCCCTCCACTTTACAAAGCCAAATCTTCTTACTGTTGTTGTGACGTTCATTCTCAGAAGAGCTTTATGCAAGGTTGAATTCAGGAGCTCATTTCTGCAAGCGCAGAGTGCCTGCAACCACATGGCTTCTGTTGTTTGTGCCGTGTAGTTCCCTGTCTGCTGGATGGAAGCTCTAGGTAGCACCACATTACATCAGCAGCAGCAAGACTCTCTTAAACTCTTTTCCTCCACGGAACCAAGTTTCTGGTGGAAGAGACAACACGTTTACTGTCATTGGGCTGCTCAGACTAAAACAGACCAATTTTGATTTCTCTCCAACCAGGTGGACACAGCACAGCCAGAGCCAAATCCCTCAAGGGAGGCCTCAGGACTTGGCCCTTCCTTGTCAGGATCTGTTTCTCCTCCCAGGGCTATGTCGCGGGCTTACGTACTTGTGGATTAACTGATGGAGAGTATTTTGATGGTATATCTTTAGCCTTAAAAAATAAAACTCGATGATAATTGAAGTGCATGTGCATCCTAGAAAAATTAGGAAATGTATAAAAACAAAAAGAAGAGAAATTGATCACCCATAATCTTACCATCTAAAGATAACCACGGTCACGTTTTGGCATACTCTTGGTCATGTTTTGGTGTATCCTTGACCTTTTCCTTTGTCGATACATATGCATGTGTATGTAAGAGTGTGTGTATGTGCATGTGTGTGATTTTGTTTGTTTGTTTGCCTCCCTCTTTTTAAAAAATTTCATTAGCTTCAGGGGTACAAGTGGTTTTTGATTACATGGATAAATTGTATAGTGGTGGCATGTGTGATTTTGAAACAAACCTGGAACAAGATTTTACCTTGTTTAAGAGAGTCTTGCTGCCCGGGATGTGATGACGTGCTACCTGAAGCTTCCATCCAGCAGACAGGGAACCACAGGGCACAAACAACAGAGGTCATGTGGTGGCAGCCACTCTACGCTTTCAGAAATGAGCTCTTGAATTCGACCTTGCATAAAGCTTTTCAGGGAATGAACATCACAGCAACAGTAAGAACATTTGGCAGTGTAAAGTGGGGGGCAAGCTTGCTCCCTGTCCTGCCTAGACATTTCTGGAATCATTTCCTCCAGACCACCCTTCCTAGGACTCCTCTATTGTATGTCCCTTTTCTCCCTGGCCTGGCAGACTGTCATGGACTGTATACAGACGCTACTGAGAGCATGAGTCAGAGACAAAAGATGGCTGTGGACCTGACCCAGTGTGGCACTTCCATTTCTGATGTTCAGGTTAAGTGAGAAGCATCTGACCCATAACCCATAAACTGAGAATTCAACCGAATTGTTAGCAAAACTACCTGCTGCTATACTCGAGGCCACATGCAGTCAGAGCACAGAAATTCAGCCATTGCTGGGAAGACAATTGGCAAAGGTGACCTGAGTATCATAAATGGATGTTTGGGTTTTGTGACGGTGTTATTTGGACAATAATATAGAACTTGAAGCATACTGTTTATTTGAGGATTTTGCAGAAGCTACAATAAATGAACTGGAAAATAGTTAAAGAAATTTTTCTCTGCTGCGAATAGTGGCAAAAGTAAAAATTCATTTAGAACAAGCATTCAAGATATTTAGATTTATCATGCTGTAGGGTTTACCTTGTAAAGTTGCTTGGTGAACAGGAAAGTGCTATGTAAAAATAATGGTAGCACACATTGTTATACCATTCATATGGAAAAACGGATATGCATGTCTATTTAGATCTGCACACAAAAGCTGCTGTCAGGATTTGAATATGTAAAATCGGCATCTAAACAGGTGAACTTGAAGAGCTGCTCTGTCTGCGTTAGAATTTTTGGAATTCCATTTGTATGCATGATTATAGGGTTTGATGCTCCTGCTTGGATTAATTCTCTCTCAAAATATTTCCTGTGAAAAGTGTTGATTTATTTGTATTGCTTTATTCATTAAAAAAATATCATTCACACATACACGTATCTATTAACCACGTTGGCCAAACAAGGGCACTTTCCAAAAAACTCTAAGCAAGTCATTTAAGATTTGAAATAAACGAGATGATCCCTTTCCAGACCCCCATCTTATGCAGTGAGGAGACTCCCTGGGAGACAGTCCAGGCCTGTGTTCTGTGTGAGGGTTGGACTGGGTCTGTAAATGGAGGGGATCTCATTAAGAACCTTCCTGGGAGCCCACCCTCATCTTTCAGCTGAGTCTCAGCCTAAATTGGTTTGGAGAACAGTTGGGTTTCAATTACTCAGAAGCTGATGTCTCACAGTTCAATGCCACGTGCAGCTAGGCGCCTAGCAACGGCTCTCCGATGAGCAATGATGAGGTTTTAATTAGCGTTTTGGATCTATCTAGAAATCCATTCCAAGCTCATTTGCTGGAAGGAGCCCAGCCTTGTTTGGGACCTGTTTGAGGCTGTTTTCTTAAAGGAAGGTTCGGCAACCACACGACCTCTGCTCTCCCCAGGCCTCTCAGCACCCGAATCCAGGGCTTCCTTCTGGCAGTTTAGTTAGTCCTCTTTTCTGACTTGGTCCCCAGAACACTGAAGCTCCGCTCTGTGTGCAGGGATCTGAGTCAAGAGCAGTGACCGTGGCCTTTTGGTGTCCTACAATCCCAGGAAACTCTGCTTCCCAGTAGAAGTGGGATAGCCATCCCCTCAGTCACGCAAGCTGCAAGCTGCAGAATCCTCTGCACTCTTCCCTCTCCCCCTCTCCACACCCAGCGAGTCACTGGCCCTGCCACTCCTCCTCAAGGACAGCTCTCTAGCCCAAACTCCCTCCCCTGGCCCCATCCTTAACTCTTCTTCCTGCCCGCATCGCATCCCGACTGCTCTCTGCAACGATTCCAGAGATGCAGTGTTATTCCCCCTAGCTCCCAAGAGGCCAAATCTCATGAGAGAAACCTCCTGCATGGAACACATACCACAGGTCTCCAAAGTATGCACCCATCTGGCTTTCAGATCTTAGGCCCATTGCAAGGGAATGTTAAAAATGCAGATCTCGGGACCTCCCCCAGACTCTCCACTTCAGGCTGTCTGGGGCAGGGCCTGGAAGTCTGCATGATCACCACGTGCTAGCAAACAGGACAAAGTCAGCACTCCCTAACATGGATGCTGGACTTGTGAGAGTCTGACCCCTGCCCACCTGTCCAGCATCGTGTTATGGTGCGCTCCTCTTCCCTGCCAATGCCCTTCGCCCCAGCTCTGCCCCGGAGGACGCCCATTGCACATCCTCACAGTCTACTCTATGTCATGCCTTTGCGCTTCTTCCTGCTCTTGGTACTTCCCTTACCAGTAGTTTCTTCCCCTTCCTGTCCACCTGGCTGACATTTGCTCACCTTTCCAAACCCAACTTGGGTATCCTCTGCACTCGGATGCCCTTTCTGCTAGGGCAAAGATAATTTTTATTCATTCAACAAATATTAGGGTCCTTTCCATGAGCCAGCCACTCTTTGGGGATCTGGTAGTGAACTCTGCAATCTTTTTCACCTGCATGTAATTTATATTTTAGAGAGAAAGATAAGCAAATGGAATTACTGGATCATATGAAATTCTATGTTTAATTTCTTTTTCTTTCTTTCTTTTTTTTTTTTTAGATGAAGTTTTGCTCTGTCACCAGGCTGGAGTGCAGTGGCTTGATCTCGGCTCACTGCAACCTCTGACTCCCTGGTTCAAGCGATTCTTCTGCCTCAGCCTCCGGAGCAGCTAGGACCACAGGGGTGTACCACCACGCCCAGCTAATTTTGCATTTTTAGTAGAGACAGGGTTTCACCATGTTGGCCGGGATGGTCTCGAACTCCTGACCTCATGATCTGCCCTCCTTGGCCTCCGAAAGTGCTGGGATTACAGATGTGAGCCACCGCGTCTGGCCCTATGTTTAATTTTTTGAGGAACCACTATACTGTTTTCCACAGTGGCTACACCATTTTACATTCCCACCAGCAATGTACAGGGGCTCCGATTTTTCCACATCCTCACTAACACTTCTCTTTTTGTGATGATAGCCGTTCTAATGAGCATGAAATGCTATCTCATTGTGGTTTTGAGCTGCATTTCCCTAATGATTAAAGATGTTGAGCATCCTTTCATGTGCTTATGTGTTGATTCTAAAATTTTCCACGTCAGCAATTGAAAGAAGGGAGTTGCTGTGAAATGAGATGAGGAATATTGTGGGAAGAGCAGGTATTAAAGGAAAAATCCAGAATTAAATTTGAGCTGCAGGTTCAATATCCAAGTAGAGATATTGGTAAGCAACAGAATACATGAGTCTGATGTTCAGGTGGCAAGTCCAGCCTGGTCATATAAATTTGGGAGTCATTAGCAAATAGAGAATGCATTCTATCATGGAATTGAGTGGTATCCCAAGGAAAATTTTGCAAAAGAATAGAAACAGTCTGAGGCTAATGCTCTGGGGCACTCCTATGTGAAGGTTGGGAGGTGAGGAGGATGTAACTAGCCAAAGAGATGAGAAGGAGTGGTCAGCAGTCAGTAGGAGTATGTTGTATTGTGGAAGCCAAGTGAAGACAATGTTTCGAGAAGAGGGAGTGATTCATTAGCTCTAATGCTGCTGAAAAGTTGAACAGATGAAGACTGAGAACTGGCTATTGTTTTAGTAATGTGGAGATCACTAGTGACTCTGATGAGCTGTTTGAGTGGATTAGTTGGTGTAAAAGCCTGATTGGAGATAATTCAAGAGGAATAGGGAAGTTGAGAAATTAGTAACAATGGTTATAAAGAGTATTTGAGGAGTTTGCTATAAAGGGGTGTAGAAAAGGCCAGGCGCGGTGGTTCATGCCTGTAATCCCAGTACTTTGGGAGGCTGAGGCGGGCAGATCATGAGGTCAGGAGATCGAGACCATCCTGGCTAACATTGTGAAACCCTATTTCTACTAAAAATACAAAAAATTAGCCGGGTGTGGTGGCGAGCGCCTATAGTCCCAGCTACTCAGGAGGCTGAGGCAGGAGAATGGCGTGAACCCGGGAGGTGGAGCTTGCAGTGAGCCAAGACTGCACCACTACACTCCAGCCTGGGCAACAGAGCAAGACTTCGTCTCAAAGAAAAGGTGGGGGGGTGTAGAAAAATGGAGAATGTGGGGTTAAAATAAAGATTTTTGTTCATGATAAAAATTACAGCACATTTATGTGTTGATGGGAGTGATCCACTAATGGTAATGAAGGAGAAAAGGGTGGGGGGTTACTGGAGCAATGTGATCCTTTTCTCACCTGTGTCTTTCTCTGCCCGCCGCAGACTTCTAGCAAAGTACTTGAAATACCTCTAGACAGTAGTCCCTTTTTTTCTGTGTTTTTGCTTTCCAAGGTTTTAGTTACCCAAGGTGAACCAAGGAAGGCCTGAAAATATTAAATGGAAAATTCCAGAAATAAACAATTCATAAGTTTTAAATTGTTTGTTGTTGTGAGTAGCATGATTAAATCTTGTGCCATCCTCCTCTGTCCCTCCTGGGATGTGAATCATCCCCTTGTCCAGAGTATCAGTGCTGTAGTCCCTACCTGCCCATTAGTCACTAGTAGCTGTCTCGATCATCAGATCAACTGTCGCAGTGCTTGTTTTCAAGTAAGTAAGCCTTATTTTTACCCCATAATGGCCCCAAAGCTCAAGAGCAGTGATGCTAGCACATTGTTATAGTTGTTCTATTTTATTACTAGTGATTGCTGTTAACCTCTTATTGTGCCTAATTTATAAATTAAGCCTTATCACAAGTATGTACATATGTATAGGAAAAAACATAGTGTCTATAGGGGTTGTACTATCCAAGCTTTCAGACATCCAATGGGCATCTTGGAAGGTGTCCCCCTCAGACAAGAGACGACTGCTGTACATACAAATTGGCTTTCTTTTCTATATCACTTTGTGTATTAGGCAGATGTTCCTGCAATAATGTTTTGTAACAAACAACTCTAAATCTCAATGGCTACAGCAGTGAGTTATTTCCTGCTCAGCTTCACTGCTGTTCAGCTGCTTTCAGCTGGGTTTGGCTGAGCCACTTGCATTCCACACTCTGGAGTGGGGTCCAGCCTGCTCCATGTCTCTCATTCTGGGACCCATGGGTACCCAGCACAGGCTTTTCTTGTAGCAAGTGGTAGAAGCGCAAGAGGGCAAGCCACAGCACATAAACATATCAAAAGCCTTTGCTTGCAACAAGTCCACTCGCATTCCCTTGGCCAAAGCAAGTCACACAGCCAGGTTCAACATCAATAGGGAAGACAAATAAATGCCATCCACAGACCATTGCAAGGAAGGGGAAAGAAAGGGGGAAGATTATTATATGGACAAATAATATAGTCTGCCACACTCTACTACTCTATAAGTCCCTCAACAGTATGGTCTTATTTGTTCCTTTTTTCCAATGCCGAGTATCATGCTAGGCATATAGGAAATGCTGCGAAACCATTGAGTAAAACCATATTACCAGCTTTTTTTTCTAAACAAGGTATGATTCTACTCTTTCAACTTTGGACCCAGAAGGATTTGGATTTGAATCCCAGCACTCTCACTTTTTAGTTCAATGACTTCTGGCAGTAATACCGATAATAGTAAAAATCATAACTAATGACATTTCTTAAGTGCTTAAGAAAGGTTAAGTGCTTAAGAGTGCTGTGAAGCATTTTTGGTTCATAATGTCATTTAATCTCCAAACAAAACTCTCCCCATGTCATGGATAAGGTAACGGAGACTCAGGTTCAGTAACTTACTGAAGGCCACACAGCTAGAAAAAGGTGGAGTTCTATTATATTACCCCTACATATGAAGTTAGCCTCCTCTGTAAAATCAGGCTAAGCATAAACACATTCACTTCGTAGAATTGTTATTAGGTCAGTTTAAAAGTAATCACGGTTTTCGCCATTACTTTTTGTGACTACCACGATTACTTGTGCACCAACCTAAATAGATTAATTGAAAAGACACATGTAAATTATCTGGCCCAGTGAATGTCATACTCTGGGCCCTCAACAGATATTATGTCCTTTTTTTTCATTTTCATTTCAATTCTGATTCCTGCTGCCCAACTTGATGAAAACTTTCATCAGGATCTGATGTTCAAAAGCCGTTAATTAGAGCCTTGTTAAACCTACAACACTCAGCCTCTACGACCCTAACAAGCCTCTGCTGAAATCTCTGAAGTAAACGCATCAGCAGTGGATTTCTAAAACTCTTAGGAAGTCGTTTTGACTTGCTCAGAATTTCTCTTGGCTGCTCAATTATTTATGTGCCTTGATGGATTCTGAAGTCAGCCTCCCCCGTAGGAGGTGGGTTTATATATGAGGCCTGGAACAGTCTGATGTTCCAGTCTAGAAAGTGGTGAGTGAAAGCAAGCAAGCAGATGGCAGAAGATTTGCCAAGCGACCTGTGAGGCATGAAGCCCAGGAGAAGAGCAGGCCGCTCAAAATCTGCTCAATGATTTCAAACGCTCAGAACAAGCTGGAGGAGATTGTGTCTCTAAAACATGGGACCTTTCCTTTGGAGGAGATGGGGTGAGAGAAGAGGGAAGGAAGAAATGTTTAATAAGTACTACTACGTGCCAGACACCTAAGATATATAATCCTATTTGATCCTCACAAAAACCGGGCCTGGATTCTCTCTATTTTACCGGCAAGAAAACTGAGGATCAGAGAGGTGAAATAACTTTAGCACATTTTAAAAGATAAGTTGTGGGCAGGGTGCGGTGCCTCACGCTGGTAATCCCAGCACTTTGGGAGGCCAAGGCAGGTAGATCACCTGAGGTCAGGAGTTCGAGACCAGCCTGGCCAACATGGTGAAACCCCATCTTTACTAAAAATACAAAAAACTAGCCAGGTATGGTGGCATGCACCTGTAGTCCCAGCTACTCAGGAGACTGAGGCAGGAGACTCGCTTGGACCCAGGAAGCAGAGGTCGCAGTGAAGAGCCACTGCACTTCAGCCTGGAAGACAGAGGGAGAAAATAAGATAAAATAAAATAAAATAAAATAAAAGGTAAACTCTGGTGTTGAGAATGCCAAAAATGCAAGGCTAAAGATGAGCTGAGCAGGGGATTCGAAGATGTCAACAAGAATGTAATTGAAATGATTGACCATGAGGGACAGGCTAAAAAAGGACAGATGTTGAGATGAAAAGAGACCGTCAACCTGGGAGAGGGCTGGGCGCGGTGACTCACACCTATAATCCCAGCACTGTCAGAGGCTGAGGCGGGCACATCACTTGAGCCTAGAAGTTCGAGACAAACCTGGGCAACATAATGAGACCCTGTCTCTAAAAAATAAAATGAAATAATAATCCAGGCATGGTGGTATGCACCTGTAATCCCAGGTACTCAGGAGGCTGAGGTAGGAGGATCACTTGAGCCCGGGAGGTCAAGGCTGCAGTGAGCCATAATGACACCACTGCACTGCAGTCTGGGACATAGAGAGATACCCTGTCTGTCAAAAAACAAACAAACAAACAAACAAAAACCTAGAAGAGGAAAAAGGGTCAAGCTCAGAGAACAGGTATAGAATGAGGGGAAGGGAGTGGAGAGGGTGGAAAAAAGAGAGGATGTGGTAAGAGTAAGCACATGTCCCGGGGAGCAGTCCCAGGAGTGCCCTTGCATGGTCAGTCGTGAACACTTGCACACGTCCCCACATTGCACAGGAAGACACACTGGATGCTTGCAGGCATTCTCAACATTCTTTGAGCTAGTTTTATGACACAAGATGGCAGGTATCTTGTCCTCCTTCCTCTTTCATCTCTTCCTGAGGCTCCTGTATTAATTGTGAAGATGAGTTTTTTAAGGCCATTGGAATTTTATTATTTTATTATTGGAATTTTATTAGTTGCATTTATAAGCAAAAAAGCAGACTTCAGGCTTACTGGCAGAGATGGAAAAAAGAGTAAAGAAAATGTTGCTTATTAACAGTGAAATGAGAAACATGTCGATAATCTCCCACAGAAATGACTGAATGGCTCTCAGGAGGAGGCAGAGAAATAAATTATAGCTTACACAATGGCACATGAAGCAGCCAAAAATTAAAATGTGATATCTCTTTTTTTTTTAACTGACAAGTAAAAATTACATACATTTATGGTTTCCAGCATGATGTTTTGATGTATACATATGTGATGGAGTGGCTAAATCAGGCTATTTAACATATGCATGACCTCACATGCTTATCATTTTTTGTGATGAGAACACTTAAAATCTGCTCTCTTAGCAATTTTCAAATATACAGTGTATTGTTATTAACTGCAGTCACTGTGCTACATGATAGATCTCTTGAACTTGTTCCTTTAACTGAAATTTTGTGTCTTTTGACCACATTAATTTCATTTTTTTGTTTGTTTTTGTTTTTTGAGACAGAGTGTCACTCTGTCACCTAGGTTGGAGTGACAGTGGCATGGTCTTGGCTCACTGCAACCTCCACCTCCCAGGTTCCAGTGATTCTCCTGCCTCAGCCTCCCAAGTAGCTGAGGTTACAGGTGCGCAGCACCATGCACAGCTAATTTTTTAATTTTTAATGGAGACGGGGTTTCACCATGTTGGCCAGGCTGGTCTCAAACTCCTGACCTCAAGCAATCTGCCCACCTTGGCCTCTCAAAGTGCTGGGATTACAGGCATGAGCCACTGCACCTGGCCCCAACACTAATTTCCTTAGTGCTTACAGAAATAGCATGGTCTCCAAAATCTATTACGAAGTTTAAAAAAATCAAGGTGCAGATGAATGTGTATGTGTATAAAAGACGGTGAAAATATGTGATATGGAGTATATAACATAACATTCTTTTTTATGCACACATTATCCCTGAAAGGATATATGAGTAACCTGGGCAGGGGGGTGAGGGGAAGGGGAGGTAAGGAGCCATTTACCAGATTTCAGCCTAACAGAACAGTTCGGGCAGATCCTTGGTGTCCACAAGGGATACCACATTTTGTTGGATTTGGGGACTTTGGTTGCCAGACACTGTGGCTCCATGTAAATATGCCAAAGTGCCCTTAGACATTGTGAGCCCACCGTGTGGTACCCTCTCTGCTACCCCCACCCTGAATCTGATTTTGTGTTAATTTTGGGTGGGCACCTTGGAAGCTTGCCCCTAGATTTCCTCCAGATTCCATCCCATGCATGTTTCCTTTTAGCTGATTTTGCTTTGTACCTTTCACTGTCATAAATCGTAGCCCTGAGCATGGCTATATACTGAGTCCTCCGAGTCCTCTAATGAATGGTTAAACCTGGAGCTAGTCTCAGGAACCCCGAACAGATACTAATCGATGCTGTTACAGATAAATGCCAAGATGTCAGAGGCTCAGCACGGTAGTTATTGATGTAAAGATCGATGACAGTGTTCCTGAGGGAGTAGGTGGCCTTCTCCCTGGTCCTTCAGGGCTCGGATGCCTTCCATCTCGAACTCTGCCTTCCTCTAAGGCCTCTGACTCCTAATTAAGTTTGCAGATGAAGAAAGAAACTGTGGAAAGAATATGAGCCCTTCTTAATTTCCCCACATTGGCCCCAGGATGACACACATCACCCCATCTACCCAATCCATTGGCAATCACCAGGCATGGGACCTCACCTAAATGCAAGGAGCTAGGAAATGGGGCCTCTGCTCAGTGGCTGCTCTGCAGTAGCTCTTCGCGTGGAAGGAAAGCGTGGATCCTTGATGACTTACAGTAGCCCCACAGCAGATACTTACTATGAACCAACTGTATACTCAACTTTATACCAAGTGCTATTGAGCAGCCCAAATAAGTGATATTGTTCTTGTCCATGTGCAGCTTGACATGGAAAAGGGGATTGGTCACCCCAAGGATGAGGAGGCAAGGCCCACTTTTTTCTGGGAAGTCTTCTTTCCTCCCAGACCGCTTCCTCTGTGTTTCCATAGTAACTGGTGATGAATCCTCTCCTAGCACTCATCGCAGTGCATTGAAACTTTCCACTTTCTTGTTTGACTCTCCTACTGAATTGTAATATTTCTGAAGTTGCAAATTCAGTTGTTTTATTGGCCAGCATGTAACCCCAGTGTCCAGCACAGATCCTGCCACAGCTGAGATGTGCAGTGAATCCACGAATGAATAAATGACTGAGATGGTGAGATGCAGTGTGGCACCAGGCGCGAAACGTTACTCAAACCTTCTTATCTCTGGGACTTTGCAAAAGTTACTGAACTTCTCCGAATCTCAATTGCTCAGAAAAATACCAAATTTCAGGGTTGCCATGAGGATCCTCTGAGATTAGGAATGTGTATATAGCACCTATCCCTGTGCTAGGCATATAGTAAATTTGATTAAAATGGTATTTGCTGTTAACATAAATTATAGCCAATGGGAAACCAATTTCAGCTTCCAGATATATTCTTGGTTGGAAGTCACTAGGAGGTCACAGAAATTAACAAAAGTGGCCAAATCCTGTGCACAAAGTGATGAGACGGAGGAGTTTTGGAGACAGCACTTCATTTCATTGTGGGATCTTCCTAAAAGGACAAGGGGACTTCCTTCTCCTGTCCGTGACAGAGTGTTGGATTCATGGTTCTCAAAGTAGTGCTTATTCTCCCAGGGCTTCACAAGATGTCAAACTCATCTCACACCTTGAGTTACATTCTTCAAGATAGAGTTCTGACTCCTTTATTCACTCATTCGCATGGTAATTTTTAGAGTGTCCACTTGAGCCAGGCACTGGGGACGGAGAGTAATGAACAAGGAAGACCAAGCTTCTCTCTCCTGGAGCGTACATTCTGGTGAGGAAGACAGACAAAAAACAGATAACTGTATCAGACAGAGACAAGGAAAAATAAGATCTTAGGCTGTGTCCTGGATATATATACACTCTTTCTTCAAGATCTGCAGCCTCCAGGTAAACCGTTGTTAAACCTATTACACATGTCACCTCTAGTGGTGCCATCTGGCCTTCAATGATGATTTTATAATTAACGCACACATGCACAGACACACAGGCACACAGTGACACCCAAAACTTCCTCTCATATACTATTCCCAATTGGTCTATTTTCTATTTCACGATTATCTAAGCCTCTAGTTTTTGATTTTCTTTTTTAAAGCCATGCAAAGCTTTTTTTTTTTTTTTCCTAAACTCTATGCTAGGAAAGCCTGAGTATGAAAGCTCTTCCCTGGTTGATGGGGGGCCCCCACTTGCTCAGCCTCCCCCAGGCTCCCTGATGTTGCCCTGACTTCATCAGAGAACTCAAGACTACAAGGAGTGCAGTTTGAAAACCGTGGGTGAATCAGTGGTAGAAATCTGGCAATGAAGTTAGAGTCTAGTTCAATCGACAGCCTCATGGATAAGGAAAAACCAGCAACCCACAAAGGCTAAAAGTAAATCTGTGTGAAAGGGGGTGGTGGAGAGTCTTCAGGAAAACTGTTCTGATTGTAAATGCCCCAGGGAGCCAGTGTCGTGTTTGGCATCTGACTCTACGGCGTCTGCACCAGCCCAGCTTCTCTTGCATTGTTCTCAGTGAGGACATCTCATGTGGGGTTCACCTTGCCCTGGACTTCTCAGTCTTTGACCCCCTTATCTCCAGTGATCTTTTCCTCTACTTGGCCTCAGTCACACGCTCCCTTTGCCATGTGGCCTTGTTATCACCAAAAAACTGCTTCTGCTCCATCTTTTCAGCATGTTGGCTCTTGAAAATACCTTGTCTTCTCTTTCTGTCACACCCACCAAATAAAACTCCAACTCCAGATAACCCATCCATCCTTCCTGTCCTTCTTTGAACTCATTCAGATGAACCTGACTAAGGAAAATCTCACAGTATAGCAGAGAGAACCGTAACTCAACACAGCCTCTGATGCCACATGGTAACGTAGACCACTGGCTTCCCCATCCTGAAAATGAATTCACAACTTCTCACACCTCACACCTCTATGCTTTCTTCCTGTCCTCCAGCTCAGCTCACTGTTAGTGACCTTGTCTCATTCCACTGAGAACGTAGAATTAGCCACCTTCTCATGTCTACAAGGTGAGAGCTCCCTCATTCACCTGTCCCAAGTGCCACACACCTGTCTCCACCTCTTCCTTCCATCCTATCCCCATGAGGATGTGTTCTCATGGCTCTTAAAACCAGTCTCTGTGGTACCCTTCTCAGGGATTTTGGCCCTTTATTATCTACTGTTATTCCTGGGGCTTCAACTTCTGTTTGTTTTGGTTTTGAAACAGGGTCTCACTCTGTCACCCAGGCTGGAGTGCAGTGGCATGATCACAGCTCACTGTAGCCTTAATCCCCCTGGCCCAAGTGATCCTCCCACCTCAGCCTCCCAAGTAACTGAGACCACAGGCATGTGCCACCATGCCCCCCTCCTCCTCCTCCTCCTCCTCCTCCTCCTCCTCCTCCTCCTCCTCCTCCTCCTCCTCCTCCTCCTCCTCCTCCTCCTCCTTCTTCTTCTTCTTCTTCTTCTTCTTCTTCTTCTTCTTCTTCTTCTTCTTCTTCTTCTTCTTCTTCTTCTTCTTCTTCTTCTTCGACCGTGTCTTGCTCTATCGCCCAGGCTGGAGTGCAGTGGCGCAATCTCTACTCACTGCAACCTCTACCTCCCGGGTTCAAGTGATTCCCTCAGCCTCCCCAGTAGCTGGGAGTACAGGCGCCCGCCCCATGCCCAGCTAATTTTTGTAGTTTTAGTAGAGACGGGGTTTCATCATATTGGCCAGGCTGGTCTCAAACTCCTGATCATGTGATCCACTGCCTCGGCCTCCCAAAGTGCTGGGATTACAGGCGTGAGCCACTGCGCCCAGCTTTTTTTTTTTTTTTTTTTTTTTTTTTTTTTTGTAGAGACAGGGTCTCCCTATGTTGCCCAGGCTGGTCTCAAAATCTTATGCTCAAGTAATCCTCCTGCCTCAGCCTCCCAAAGTACTGGGATTACAGGCAGGAGCCACTGTGCCTGGCTTCAACTTCTGGATTCTCCCTGGGGTCATTCCCATCATCCTACAGATATGTTCTGGACTCTCTCATCAAGCAAACAGTAACAAAACTCTTCCAACTCCACCCGCTTCATCTGTAGCTCAGGCTCCCTCCTCTGAGCGCCAGACATTTATCTCTGTGTGTGCCTTGGTGCCGTCTCCACTAGTACGTCCGGAGGCACATCAAACTTACTACGTCCAAATTAGACTTCTCGATTTTCTTCTCCTTACCTGTTCTACCTACAGTTTTTTCCATTTCAGAAAACACCAATCTGTGGCTCAGGTCAACATCCTAGGAGTCATTCTTGATTCCTGGGCTTCTCACTGTGCTCCTGTCTTCCTTCATTCAGTTCTTCACACAGCAAAGAAAGCATTCTTTTTTTTCTTTTGTGTCAAAAGTGGAAGAACAGACATCCTTGTCTTCTTCCTGATCCTACGAGGAACGCATTTAGTCTTACACCATTGAGTACGGTGTTAACTGGGGACTTTTCCTAGATGCGCCTTATGAGGCTGAGAAGAGTCCCTTCTGTGCCTTGCTTGTTGAGTAAGTTTTTTATCACGCAAAGATGTTGAATTTTGTCAAATATTTTTTTTCTGTGTCTATTGAGACAATCCTGTGGTTTTTGTCCTTTACTCTTGATGTGGGGTATTACATTAGCTGCTTTTCAAGTTATACTGGCCTTTTAATATATCACTCTGTCCAGTTTTTTTGTTTGTTTGTTTTCTTTTTTTGAGATGGAGTTTCATTCTTTTTGCCCTGGCTGGAGTGCAATGGCGTGATCTCGGCTTGCTGCAACCTCCGCCTCCTGGGTTCAAGTTATTCTCCTGCCTCAGCCTCCCAAGTAGCTGGGATTACAGGTGCACGCCACCACACTCAGCTAATTTTTGTACTTTTAGTAGAGACCAGATCGCCCTGTTGACTAGGCTGGCCTCGAACTCCTGACCTCAGGTGATCTGCCTGTCTCTGCATCTCAAAGTGCTGGGATTACAGCCATGAGCCACTGTGCCTGGCCTCTGTCCAGTTTTCTAAGTGTTATGTTCGGGGGTTTGCATTCCAAAGTGTTCCTTCTGAACAAATGAGATGACATCACTTCTCTGCTTTAAAACTCTTCCGTGGATTCCCACCGTACTGCAGAGGTCCCCTTTGGAATTCGGCCAAAGCTGCCCTCTTTGGGGCCTTTGTGCAACGTCACCCCTTTGCTCTGCTCCCAGCCCAACTCCTTCCCTGTCGCACTTTCCAGCACTTTCCAGCTCTCTCACTGGCTTCTCCTGGGAACAGTTTCTAATAAATCCCCTCCACGCACATCCTCTTCTCAGGTGCCTCTTGTTCAGATCAACCGCCATGCAGGAGAAGCATCTCTGGTCTCCTCAGCCCTCCCACACCCCAGCCCCCTCGCCCTAACTGGGCTCTGTTGATTTTCCTGCAGGTGATTTATGCCCTGAACACCCGCCAGGATGAGGCTGAGGCCAGCATGGAGGCGCTGCGGGAAGCGCACCAGGAGGAGCTCCAGAATGCGGTGGCAGAGACCAAGGCCAGGCTCCTGCAGGAACAGGGCTGCGCAGAGGAGGAGGCGCTTCTCCAGCGCATCCAGGCCCTGGAGAGCGCCCTGGAACTGCAGAAGAGGCTGACGCAGGAGGCGCTGGCTGAGTCGGCCTCCTGCAGGCTGGAGACCAAGGAGAGAGAGCTGAGGGTGGAGGCGGAGCACGCCGAGCGGGTCCTCACGCTCTCCAGGGAAATGCTGGAGCTCAAGGCTGACTACGAGAGGAGGCTCCAGCACCTGACGAGCCACGAGGCTCCCCCGCGGGGCCGGCCGCCCCAGGAGAGCCCTGATACCAAGTCAGAGCCAGGCCAGGGCCCGGAGATGCAGGAGGTCCTGCTAGAGGTGCAGCGGCTGCGAGTAGAGAACCAGCAGCTCAGCAAGGACTACGCCCGCAAGGCCGAGGAGCTGCAGGCCACCTACGAGCGGGAAAACGAGGCCATCCGGCAGGCCATGCAGCAGTCGGTGAGCCAGGCTCTGTGGCAGTGGCAGGAGAAAGAGTCGGACCTCCGCAAGAACTTCCAGGTCCAGGAGTCGGCCCTGCAGGCTCAGGTCCGGAAGCTGGAAGGAGACCTGGAGCACAGAGGCCGCAAGATAAGTGACCTGAAGAAGTACGCCCAGAAGCTGAAGGAGAGGATTCAGGTAAAGCAGCATCTCTTCTTACAACCCCTAAGGGGATAAATCAGCAGGGCTGCTTATTGTGAACCTGCTACAGGTCAGGCAATGTGCTCAACACTTGCTTTCTAAGGAGGTGAGCCCTATTATCTCCATTGAATTCAACTACGTTCGTTCCACACACAAAAAAATAGATATATATTCGTTTGTTTGTGTATTTTTGAGACGGAGCCTCACTCTGTCTCCCAGGCAGGAGTGCAGTGGCGTGATCTCAGCTCACTGCAACCTCCACCTCCCAGGTTCAAGCAATTCTCCTGCCTCAGCCTCCCTAGTAGCTGGGAATACAGGCGCCCACCACCAACCCAGCTAATTTTTGTATTTTTAGTACAGGCGGGGTCTCGCCATGTTGGCCAGACTGGTCTCCAACTCCTGACCTCAGGTGATCCACCTGCCTCAGCCTCCCAAAGTGCTGGGATTACAGGTTTGAGCCACTGCGCCCCGCCTACAGATATTTATTGAACACTGACTATCTGCCAGGCCCAGGACTATGGGCAAGGGACACATAGTGAGTTAGACTTGGTCCCTAACATTGGAGAACTTGGAAACCTACAGTCTATAGATGAGAAGCTAAGACCGAAATTGAGAGGCTTAAGGACTAGCCTTATTGGCACATGGCTAATAAGTGTCTGAACTCAGGTCAGCCTGATTCTATAAACCCCTGTTCGTTTCACAGCAACCTGCCTGCCCTAAAATCCCCAGGACTTTGTGTTTATAGAAAGCAGGATCATTGATGATTCAGTTATGTGAGCCCCACAAAAGCACAGAGCCCCATCTCTAAAAGTAGAAGCAGTTAACATTTCTAACATTCCCTGAGCATTTTTTTTTAACCACTTTATCTCATTTAATCCTCACTAAAGGAAGACCAGAGGATGAGGAGGGATTTGATGAGCCCTGGGTCACTGAATTCCACAGACTCAGGGCTTCTGCTGTGCAATACCCGCCTTTCAGGTCTGATGGCTATTCTATGTACACAGGATGTCTCTATACAGAGCTATAACCAGAGAAATGGGACCCTTGCTGTCTGTTTAGGACCTGGATGTGCAGCTTAAGGAGGCTCGACAGGAGAATTCGGAGTTGAAAGGCACTGCAAAAAAACTTGGGGAGAAGCTGGCTGTTGCCAAAGACAGAATGATGCTGCAGGAGTGTCGTGGGACCCAGAAGACAGGTGAGATGCCCTGGAATGATTTCCTTAAAAGACCCAAGGTTATCTGCCAGCTTGGTCTGGTGCTACTGGCAGCCTTACGCCTGCTAAGGGAGCAGAGAGGAGGGGCAGGGCTGCTTGATCTGACCCATCTGGTGGGTGAGACCAATCTCTGCAGGGTACAGGTGAGCTGATACCTACAGCTGCCTCACCTGGATCTGGCTCATGTTGGACATCTAAAAGGTATGATGTGAAAGGACCCCTTGCCCCCAAAAATTTCCCCACCAGGCTCACCACAGTGCCTGAAATTCTTAGCACTGACTCCCTTCACCCCCTACCACTTACACAATGCTTTATGCTTTTAATATCCTTTAACACAATTATGCTATTGAGTCTTTCCAATAATTTTGTGATAAGTATTGTCCATCTGGTTGGGCAGATTGATGGTGGCTCATGCCTGTAATCCCAACACTTTAGGAGGCTGAGGAGGGAGGGCCACTTGAGCCCAGGACTTTGAGACCGGCCTGGGCAACATAGTGAGACTCTGTCTCTATGAAAAAATAAAAATTAAAAAATTAAATACAGGCCAGGCCTGGTGGCTCATGCCTGTAATCCCAGCACTTTGGGAGGCTAAGGCAGGTGGATAACCTGAGGTCAGGAGTTCAAGACCAGCCTGGCAAACATGGTGAAACCCTGTCTCTACTAAAAATGCAAGAAAATTAGCCAAGCGTGGTGACAGGTGCCTGTAATCCCAGCTACTTGGGAGGCTGAGGCAGGAGACTCGCTTGAGCCCTGGATGCAGAGGTTGCAGTGAGCCGCAACTGGGCCGTTGTACTCCAGCCTGGGCAATAACAACAAAACTCGAAAGAAAGAAAGAAAAGAAAGAAAAGAAAGAGAGAGAGAGAGAGAGAGGAAGGGAGGAAGGAGGGAGAGGAGGGAAGGAGGGAAGGAGGGAGGGGGAGAGGGAGGGAGGGAGGGGGGGGGGGGGGGGAGGGAGGGAGGGAAGGAAGGAAGGAAGGAAATGAAATACAAAGTATTGTCTTGAAATTTGGGGCTCAAGTGATCCTCCCACCTTGGCCTCCCAAAGCGTTAGGATTACAGGTGTTAGCCACCACACTCCAGCCCAAAAAGTATTGCCAATCTTTCATGTTACAGATGAAGAAATAAGACCAAGAAAGGATAAGTGGCTGGCTCAAGGTCAGCCAACTGGTTGGTGATAGAGCTCTTGCTTGTGTCCAAAAATACATGATTCTAAGTGCCTTCCCCTAGGCCCCTCAACAGAAAGCTCCTGACAGTGGGACATAGTGTCAAAGGCACAAAACCTGGGAGCTGCCTTCAGGGAGCTCATGGGTCTGTACCTTACAGCCCACAGCATGCTTTGGTATCATAGACACGACCCAGGCAGCAGACGAATAACGTGCATGGGAAAGAAGCCACCATGGGAAAGAAAGGTGCAGAGAAGGAGAGGTACTAGTTCTGGAGAAACCAGGAAGGTGCAGAGAAGGAGAGGTACTGGTTCTGGAGGAACCAGAAAGGTGCAGAGAAGGAGAGGTACTGGTTCTGGAGAAACCAGAAAGGTGTTGTGGGTTTCGAGCAGAGGTCTCAAAAGTGGTACATGAGTACTTTAGAGAATATGGGAGGAAAACTTAGTCATTCTGCTTATATTAAATATTTTTTTTGTTTCATCCTTTAAATTCCTATTAAAAGAACGGATATTTGGAACATGCTCAATTTTTTTAACCTATGGAAACTGCAGTCAAAAAGATTTGAAGATTATGTAGGAAGGGAAAGCAGGGCAGCTATTTAAGCTCACGAGGCTTCTTGAGAAGAGATGAGAATTGCTACCTTGACCATGCTTGGGGACCAGCAGACCACAGGGCAGGAATTACACAGGGGGTATCGGACAAAGTGGTTGAAAAGCGGAATGGGGGCCTGACAGCAGAAAGCCTTGAACCAGAGGCTGCGGCCAAGAGCATCCCAAATAATGCTGAAATGTATGCTTGCAGATGCCAGGAAGACTGAGCTAGTTTCAGAGAACAAAGTCCTGGGGGAAGAGAATGACTTGGAAGCCGGCAATCTTCATCCTCAGCATGATCAAAGCTGTCTCAAGGAGTGCCCTTGCATGAAAGGAGGCACAGATATGCAGGTAGTGTCTGACCCAGCCCTGGGAATGGACAATGCACAGAGAGCTTTGCTATCTATCATAAGCATCAGGTAGAGGCCAGTTCCCAAACATAGTGGATCCACTTGGAATCAGCAGACCCCGTAGTTCCTAGAGTAGAATTCCAGCCAACTTACTGCCTACTCCATGCCATTGGAAACCAGGAGACTGAGAATGTAGCAGAATCCTCCCAATGCTATGTCATCGGCTTCTGGGAAACTGGAAACTGGCTTAGGATCTCATTGCATGTCCCCAGTCAAAACAAGCAGAGCATTATTTAAAATCTACCATAATATGGGCTGAAATATCCAATCTCATGATAATAGATACACCATTCCAAAAAGCCCTTTTCCAGTGGTGGAGACTCTTCCTAACATCAAATATATAGTCTTGTAAAATTGATTGCACCTTGTGCTACGTGCTGTAAAAAATGAAGTATAAACCTTGTAAAAGTTGTATGAAAGGGAAATCGTGATTCCCTGCTCCTCATCCCTCCCCAGTGGTTTTACAGGGTCCTTTTTCTTTTTATAGATCAAGAAAGAGGCAAGTGCTGAGACAGAATATATGAAGCAACAGTATGAAGAAGACCTTCGTAAAATCAAACATCAGACAGAAGAGGAGAAGAAACATCTCAAAGACCAGCTAGTGAAGCGACTGGAAGACTTGGTAAAGAAGCACACCGTGGAAATCAAATCCGTTCGCTCATCTGTGGAGGCCGAAAGAAAGAAACTGCAGAAGGTGAGACCTACTTCCATAGAGACTGTTCTGGTTCTTTTTTCTTTCTCCCACCTCCTTTCTTCCCTTTTTTGTTCCTTCTTTTCTTCCTCGAACATTTACCGAGCTCCTGCTCTGTACAAATGTAAGCTTCTTCTCTGAATACACACAGATGAAACGTACAGTTATGATAGATAGCAGAGCTCCCTATGCCTTCTTCAAAGAGAGTCCAGGGTCTTTTGGAGGAGACAGAGAGACACCCCTATAGGCCTGGAGTCATTGACCTGGGGCGGAATCGTGTCATGAGTGGTGAACTTAGGGAAATTCAACTCCGCTTACTCTGCAAAAACACACAGAGAAATACCATGAACAAAAAATTCAGGCCTGGAGGACTTCCTGGATCCAGTTCCCCACTCTATCACCACACTTCAAGTGATTTAACCTGGGCCCCCACAGAGGGAAATTCCACGTGCCTCAGGATCCTCATTTGTAAAATGGAGGGTATTAATAATAGCACCTCGTAGAGTAGCTGCAAGGATTTAATGGGGAGCCACGTGAAGACACAAGGCGTATCCTAATGCCTAGGACACGTGCGCAGCAGGCCGATGCAGGTAATTAATCAGCAGCGTGCCAAAGTGAGGGAAAATTCTGCCTGTGTGTGCTGTTCCATTCTCCCTCCAAACAGGGCGGCTTTCTACTGGCAAGTCATGCGAAGCCTCATCTTTTGTGTTTGCTGGAATAAGTAAGTAACATGTGAAGATTTCGGAAAAGAATGAAGTGTGAAGCAATATCATGGTGAACGTAGGTGGAATGCTTTGTTTAATTATTACAAGGAGGCCCCTTTATAGCCCAAGATTCTGCAGTACCAGCTTTGAGTGGTCACTGAAAGATAATACTGTATCACTGGGGCGTGCACTGTTGTGTGGGGGTTACAAGTAGTAAATACTCAAGATTATATGTTAAATGAACTCGTGAAAGATCAAAAGATCAAGACTAGTCTTGGATCTAAGTCTTAACCCTAACACAAGCTGTGTGGCTGTAGAAAGGTCATATAACCTCTCTGAAGCCTGATTTCTTTTTTTTTTTTTTTTTTTTTTTTTTTTTTTGAGACAGTCTTGGTCTGTCACCAGGCTGAAGTGCAGTGGCACGATCTCGACTCACTGCAACCTCCACCTCCCAGGTTCAAGCAATTCTCCTGCCTCAGCCTCCCAAGTAGCTGGGACTACAGGCGTGTGCCACCACACCCAGCTAATTTTTGTATTTTTAGTAGAGACGGGGTTTCACCATGTTGGCCAGGCTGGTCTCCATCTGGTGACCTCATGATCCGCCCTCGTTGGCCTCCCAAAGTGCTGGAATTACAGGCATGAGCCACTATGCCCGGCCTAAAACCTGATTTCTAAAATAGGGTTAAATACTTCAAGGGCTTATTATGTAAATTAAATGTGGTATTATAGTATATATAAACCCTTATCTTAGTGCGAAGCATGTAATGAAAGTTCAAGATATGGTAAGTATTGTTAATTTCTTTTTTTTCTTTTTCTTTTTTTTTTTTTTGAGACAGGGTGTCTCTCTCTTGCCTAGGCTGGAGTACGTTGGTGTGATCATGGCTCACTGCAGCCTCAACCTCCTGGGCTCAAGGGATCCTCCTACCTCAGTCTCCTGAGTAACTGGGGCTGCAGGTGCACGCTACCATGCCTGGTTAATTTTAAAATTTTTCTGTAGAGATGGGGATCTCACTATGTTGCCCAGCTGGTCTTGAACTCCTGGACTCAAGGGATCCTCCCACCTTAGCCCCCCCAAAGTGCTGGGATTATAGGCGTGTGCCACCATGCCCAGCTCTCATTGTTAATTTCCATGTGCATTGGGTAACATAATGTGTGATAATATTATTTCATGCCCATTATACTTTATAAAGTACCTGATACTTTAAAACACATTTAATCTTTCCAACAATATTACAAAATGTTCATATCCCCATTTAGAGTTGAGGAAACTGAAGCTCAAAGATGTTATATATCAAGACACACAGCTAAGTGGTGGAGCTGCAATTGAAACCTGACATCCTAACTCCAGAGCCCGTGGCTTCACACTGGGTAGGCAGCTGTAGTGAAAGCGTTTTTTCCTCCCCGTGAGCTGCAACTGGTTGCACAAACCTAATCCTCAGACAAACAGATGGACACTTTCCATCCCCGGCCGCAAGCGGCAGGAGGGAGTGCAGCATGCTCTCGCAGAGCTACAGGTTGCCCTGGTAACCTGTCAGCCACACCTGACTCTGCATGTGTAAATCTCACTTCGGCCTTAATAGGGGGCATGAGTCCATCTGGGATATGAATCATGTCGCAATAAATTGCACTTACTTGTTTTTTTTGGTTTTACATTTTGTTCGTTTTCAAGAACTGAGCATTTAAATTAGGCCATGCACGTTGGGAAAGGTAAAACCTTAAAGAGGCCTCCAATCTAGGGTTTATGGACTAAAAATAGATACCATTGTCCCCTGTAGAGTTAGGAGTGCACTATTTCTTTGAGCCCTTGTCTGCAGGTATATTGTGTATCCTGAATGCTACCCTAACCTAAAGAACACACTATAGGAGGTGGCCTGGAGCTGACCTGGAGGCCTTGATGCCTTCCTTGACCCCAGATTAGATGCTACTGTCACCGAATCCTGATGGACAGCACAGTACACATCCTATAATTAGCATTTGCATACACTGACTCTTAGGAAAGGGATGCAGACGATGTATTTAGCACCTCCTGAGCTGTGCTAATCACTTCTGCACATTCTCATTTGTATGTGAATCACTTAGGATTCTTGGTGACAAGAATCACAAACCCACCTGGGAGTTTATGCAGAAAAGGAATTTAACAAAACATAATGGAAGACCAGGGAACTGGGCTTGGCAACTACCCAGCCAAGAATAATGTCCCAAATCTATTGCAAAACAGATTAGAACACCTATGCTGCCACCTCTGAACCTGGACCTGCAGCTTACACAGCCGAAACCACCAACACTGGGCCCTGGGCATTGCCTGGAGAACTGAGCTATCTAATATGGGAGCCAATAGACACATGTGATTACTTAAATTTGAATTAATTACAATCAAATAAAATTTAAATTTCAGTTCCTCGGTGGTACTAGCCGCATTTCAAGTGCTCCCTAGTCATATGTGACCAGCACATGTCATGTGTGACCAGTGGCTACCCTAATGGCCAGCACATCTCTGAGGGATTTCTGCACATTAGCTATGTCACACTGTGGAACATTCCATCATCACAGAAAGTTCAGGTGGTCAGTACAGCTCTAGAACAGCTGGCCCTGCTGCCCCTGAAAACTGCAAGTGCCAAATTCTGTGTGACTCCCACTGTCCACATCACTGGCCTCTGATTTGAAATCCAGGATAGGTGCGCCTTACTGGGGAGCTTCAGTCCCATGCCCATGCTCAAGTTGCTGGCAGTCTGGTGTTTTCCAGATCTATGATAAGAAGAGGGCTCTGATGCATCAGATGGAGAGTTCTCAAACACCAAATGGAAGGGAGGCTAGATCTTTGGCAGCCAAAAGGAATGACAACTCTCCACTCAGCAATCAGATCCCGACTTCAGCTCTGTTATTGTTTTTCCATTTCATAGACAAGGAACTTGGGAAATTAAGTAACTTGAGTAGAACACAACTAAGAGATAACAGACTTGGATATGAATCAGGCCTGTCTGACTCCACAGCCAGTAATTCTTGCTCTCTACTAGTCTACGTGTATAAAAGAATATACATTGCCCTGGGCCTTGGATAGTAACATTCAAGTCCTTGCTCTATCATTATCCATATACTGTTTATTTATCATTGACTGAATGCATATTTATGTTTTGAGCAATGCAGGGATACAGGAATCGGCCATGTCTTCAGGGAATACACAGTCTGGTAGGGAGGAAAAGATCTAGTGAAACAACCAGAGTCAGGTCAGTGTGTACTGAGCGCTGTGCCTGGGGAGAGCATTCTCACTGTCAAATCTTAAATATGTCACTTCGAACCACTTCGGGCCTCTGTTTTCTAATTTGAAATAACAAATATTAATGATATTATTTTCTCAAATTTTTTCTTTATTTGCTACTACCACCAAGATCTCAGATTTTTTTTTTCATATTTCTATCAATTCCCAAAATACCCCTGGTTATTTAGAAGTATATTGTTCAATTTTTAACTATTTGGTACATTTCTAGATACCATTTTCTTATTGATTTCTAATTCGGTTCCCCTGTGGTTAGAGAATAGATTCTGTCATTTCATTCCTTTGAAATTTGTTCAGCTTGTTTTTGACCCAAATATGGTCTGTCTAGATGAATGGTTCCTGTGTGCTTGAAAAGAATCTGAATCTGCTGCTGTTGGGTGGAGTGTTCTATAAAAGCTAATTAGGTCAAGTTGGTTGATAGTATTGTTCAAGTCTGTTACGTCCTTACTGATTTTTCTCTACTTGTTCTGTTGATCATTGAGAGAGGAAGATTGAAATCTCAAATTAGAATTGCAGATTTGTCTATTTCTCCTTTTGGTTCTCAGTTTTTCCTTCATGAAAATTGAAACCTTTTTATTAGTGCATATACATTTAGGATTCTTGTGTCTTCTTGATGAATGGATTCTTAATATTTATGAAATATTATTTGTCCTGAAATCTGCTTTGTCTGATAATATATACATATTCTAGCATGTTTATGGTTAGTGTATCTTGGTCTATTTTAATCTGTCCTTTTATTTTAACCTACCTGTGTCTTTCTATTAAAAGTGCTTTTGTGGTATACTTAATCCTTTTTTATACAGATTGACAACCTCCGCCTTTTAGGGGACATTCAGACCATTCACATTTAATGTAATTATCATTAAGCGTACGATCTTGTTTTTCCTACTTGTCACATCTGTTCCCACCCCCTTTTTCCGTTTAATTTGGGTACATTGAGTATTTCGGGGGTATTCCATTTTCTAGCTCCACCTTTGACTTATTAGATATGCTCTCTTTTGGCAAAGTGGAGAGCTAGCGGTTACTCTAGGATTTGGAATATGCATCTTTAAATTTATTGGTCTGTCTTGAAATACATTACTTCACACATATAAACCTCATGATAATACATTCTCATTTTACCCTTTGTGTTCTTCGTACAATGGTTGTTATATGTTGTATTTTATTTTACACATGCTATAAATCCCACAGTATGTTGCTTTTATATTTGCTTAAACGGACAACCATATTTTAGAGAAAAAAATTTAATGAGAAAATAGGGTCATTTTCCCATTTGTTTGCCATTTCTGCAGCCTTCATTCCTTTGGTAACTTCAAGTGCCTGTATAGTATCATTTTTCTTTAGCCTAAAGAACTTCCTGTAACATTTCTTGTAGCATATGTCAACTCCTACTCACAACATATTTTCTTTCTCTATTTTGCCTTCATTTTTGTTGAATATTTTTACTGGATATAGAATCCTAGGTTGACAGTTGTTTTTTCTTTCAACACTTTAAAGATGTCATTCAGTATCTTTTGGTTTGCATTTTCTTCTAGTGAAAAGTTAATAGCCACATTTATCTTCTTTTCCTTTTGCATAGTATGTTTCTTCTTATCAATTGCTTTCAAGATTTTCTCTTTATCACTAGTTTTCAACAATTTGATTATGATATGCCATGATGTGATTTTCTTTTTTTTTCTTTTCTTTTCTTTTTTTTTTTTTTTGAGACAGAGTTCCACTCTTATTGCCCAGGCTGGAGTACAATGGTGTGATCTCGGCTCACCGCAACCTCTGCCTCCCGGGTTCAAGCGATTCTCCTGCCTCAGCCTCTCTAGTAGCTGGGATTACAGGCATGAGCCACCACACCCAGCTAATTTTGTATTTTTAGTAGAGATGGGCTTTCTCCATGTTGGTCAGGCAGGTCTCGAACTCCCGACCTCAGGTGATCCACCCACCTTGGCCTCCCAAAGCGCTGGGATTACAGGCGTGAGCCACTACATCCGGTCGCCATGATGTGATTTTTCTTTGTGTTTTTGTTATAAGTTCATTGAGTCTATGGGTTTACAGTTTTCATGAAATTTGGAAATTTTAAGGCCATTATTTCTTCCATTTGTTTTTCCTGCTCTTGCTCCTCTTCTAATATTGTCCCACAAGTCATTGAGGTTCTCTTCAGATTCCTTGTCTCTGTGTTTAAGTTTGGATAATTTCTCTTGCTGTATCTTCAAGTTTACTCATCTTTCTTTCTGTACCATCTAATCTTTTTAAAAACCCATTCAGTATATTTTTCACTTTAGATATTATAATTTTTTGCCTTAGAAATTCCCTTCTGTTCTTCTTTACAGTTTTTTTTTCCATCCTCATTATTTTCATGTTTTCCTTTAAATTATTGAACATAATTATAATTATTCCTTTAGCATTGTCATCTCTGTCAATTTTGGGTCTTTTTGATTGACTGGTTGTTCTGCTCTTTATGAGTCACATTTTTCTGCTTTTTGCCTATTTAGTAATTTTTTATTGGATGCTGGACATTGAGAATGTTAAGTTATTAAACATCTGGATTTTATTGTCATTTTTGCTAAATTTTCTTTTGACAGGCAGTTAAATTACTTGTGAACTAGCTTCATTGTGTGAGACATCTTTATTATGATAAATTATACATAATATAAAGTTTTCAGTTTTTGAGACAAAGTCTCACTGTGTCACCCAGGCTGGAGTCCAGTGGCGCGTTCTTAGCTCACTGCAAGCTCCGCCTCCCGGGTTAACGCCATTCTCCTGCCTCAGCCTCCCGGAGTGATTAATTAAGGCCTTGTACTTGTTGACTCTTTCAGCTGCATCACGAACTTTAAATATATGCCAAATAATTAACTTTTCTTTTTGAAAAAAAGTTAACAAGTTTTCTCTTAAAACTCCAACTGAAATCTCCACATGGTAATTTTCTGTGATTGCTCAGTTGTTGTCCCTTACAGTGGCACTTTTACATCGCTTTTCCTTAATTACCTGTAATTGTAGACAATCTGGACAAAGAAACAGAAAATGAGTGTGAGTCCTGTATCTACGTCTTATCAGCTGTGGGATTTCCTCTGTGTAAAATGGGTGCCATCAAACCTGTTTTCCTGGGTATCTGAAAGTTCAGTGAGAATAGCATTTATGAAAATGCTCTGTGAATTCTAAAAATTAATGGCCCATGAAACAGTTTTCCAGATTCAGGATGAAGCAGTTTAAATATCTGAGAGCATTCGTCTCCTTTTTTCTCAATATCCTTGTCTTTGTTATTTTTTTATTTTTATTTTTTCTCTTTACCTGAGTTAAGGGAATTTTCCTGTTGAAATCTTCAAGGTCACTTTCGGCTGAGCTGGACCGGGCATGCTTCTTTCAAATCTGTGTTCTCCAGTGACCCAGAAATGTTTGTTTTCTGACAGTAAACCACATTATTTTACACCCAAAATGAAGCTTACTTATGCCAAAAATTACTGCTGAAATTGATTATTTCCATCTGTGGGGGAATTTTTTTCACATTAGGTTCATTTGTCAAGGTTACAGCTGAAGCTATGATTAGTTACTTGTAGACTGGGAAGTTAAGTTATGTAAAATTAGAAATAGCCATTCGTTTATGCTAAAAATTATTATCACAGGGGATTGTCACTGTGCTGTTACAGTGAACACATGTTGGCAGTGTTAGTGAGTGTCTTCTTTATTAAAGCATGTTCAACAAAACTTCTGTTCAATAAAAGCTTCTATGGATGAGAAGCTCATTAATGAAGTAAAGAAAATGAATTTTTGTTGAAGGGACGGCCTTGCTGCTGATGATTGCTTAAGTTACCTGAACTTGTTTGAAACCAAAGGAGAATTTACATACCGTGTTTAGAAAATGAGCTCTCAAAAACAACAAGCCCTGCAAAAGGGGATCATAGATTTACTGAACAGAGACTATACACATGTTAAATGTCCAGGGTTTTTTTCTTCTCTTTAAGTGACTGACCCCAGGAAAAATGCTAAGGGCCTCCCCAGAGTCACTGGCCTAGGCTGGGCTTGGCCCCACAGAAAGTATAAAGGTGTCATGGAGGTGATCAGCAGCAGTGTCTTTTCAGATGTTCAACTTGGAAACCCAGGAGTCAAACATGATCTCTTTCTCACCCCTCACATTCAGTTGTCCATCTAATGTATTAATTCTGCTTCTTCAATGACTGTGGAATTCCTCCACTTCCCCCTCTCCTCAGTGGTACCATGCTGATCCAGTCAACCACCATTTCATGATGGAACGTGCGATGATTTCCCTGCCTCCAGTCTCCCCACTTCATGTAATCTAATCTTCATTGCAGTGGAACCTTCTGAAAATTCAACCTTCATTTCAAACTCTCCAGTCACTCCCTATCATCTTTATAATGTATTAAATAGTTCCAATTCCTTAACATGATTTTTAAGACCCTACAGAGGCAGACTCCTGATTGCTCTCTCCTGCCTTATCCCACACCTCTCCCCTGTCCTACTCTGCCCTCCAGCCTTTTACTTTTTATTCATTCATTCATTCATTCATTCAGAGACAGGGTCTTGCTTTGACACCCAGGCTGGAATACAGTGATGTGATCATGGCTCACTGCAGCTTCGAACTCCTGGGCTCAAGTGATCCTCCCGCCTCAGCCCCCTGAGTAGCTAAGACATGCCACCAAGCCCAGCTAATTTTTTAAAAATTTCATACAGATAGTGTCTCGCTGTGTTGCCAAGGCTAGTCTCAAACTCCTGGCCTCAAAAAATTCTACTGCCTCAGTCTCCCAAAGTGTTGGGATTATAGGTGTGAGCCACACTCAGTGGTTTCAGCCTTTTGGTTCATCATTCATTCCATGTTCTTTCCCTTGATGAAGAGCACTTTCTCCCTGCTCCCAAATTTTCCTGCCTGATCCTGTCCAGTTCTTACTGATCCTTCCAGTCCAGCTTAAACATGGGTTTTCCTACAAGTCTTCTCTGCTCAGCCTAGTGATGCTGTTGTCTGATACATGACAACTTCTGTACTCACATAGTCAAGCGTTTTTCTGTACTAGGAGCTAAATTTTCCTTGAGAAGGCAGGGAAGAAGCACAGTCAACCAGTCAGGCTTTCCTGAGTTCAAATCTTGACCCTGGGCAAGGCATTTAACCTCTTTAAGTTTCATTTATTTATCTTTACAATAAGCCTTGGTGGTAGTACCTAAGTCATAGGGCTTTCACGGAGACCAGAGAGATGGTCTGTGTAAAGTGCCAGCAAATGGCATGTACTCGGCAAATGTCAGCTACTGTTTTCATGTCCATTAGATCTACAGGTCCATAATCGACTGACAGCTTAGGAGAGCTGCTCTACAAATACCTGCTGGATATTGTAACCTCTAATTCATAGGAAATTTTGGAATGTCTGAGGGCTTGGTTCTTTAATGTCTTATATTTTCCTCATGTTCTCATTCCTGTTCTCTAGCTTTTCTCATTCCAATGCATGCCTCAATACATTCTGTATGCTGATGGCTCCCAAATGCATACTCCAACCCAGAACCCTCCCCTGAATTCCAGACCCTCCCAGAATCCTCCCCTGAATTCCAGACCCTCTCTCTATCTACTTAGACATCTAACAGATGTATCAAACTTGACACATGCAGAGAAGCTCCTCAGAGGGTCCCTGAATCCACTCCTGTCTTCCCCATCTCAGTTCATGGTGGCACCATTCTCTCCTTGCTTAGGTCAGAAAGCCTGGTGCCATCCTGACCTCTCCTTTCAGTGAGTCCTGTCAGTCAACATTCCACATATGTCCCAAGTTCTACCCCTCCTTCCAGCTGCACTGCTGCCACAGGCCCAGCCACCATCACTCTTACTTCAGTTACCACCACAGCCTCCTCCCAGGCCTGCCTGCCACTGCTCTCCCCCCACCCCTCCACCCACATCAGTCTGTACTCAAGACAGAAACCAGTAATGAAGCTGGGCATGGTGGCTCATGCATGTAATCTCAGCACTTTGAGAGGTGGAAGTGGGAGTATCACTGGAGTTTAGGAGTTCGAGACCAGCCTGGGCAACATAGCAAGATGCCATCTCTACAAAAAAATTTTTTAAATTCGCTGGGCATGGTGGCATGTACCTGTAGTCCCAGCTACTTGGGAGGCTGAGGTAGGAGGATTGCTTGAGCCCGGGTGGTCAAGGCTGCAGTGAGCCATGATTGTGCTATTATACTCCAGTCTGGGTGACAGAGCGAGACCTTGTCTCAAAAAAAAAAAAAAAAAAAAAAAACCAACAACAAAACACAGTAGCAAGCTTATCCAAATATCATTGCAACCACATCACTACATCACTCCTCTGACCAACAGTTAAGTGGCCTTCACCTCACTGGTAAGTCTAACTTTGATGTTTGAGGCCTCAGATGGTGCTCCTCAGACCTCATCTAGTCCAGCCACCATGGCTCCTCTCTGTCCTTAGAATGTGCCAGGGCCCTTGTACATCCTGGAAATCTCACACCCAGACATCTCCTTGGTGAACTCCCTCACTTATTACAGGATTTTACGCCAAAGTCACTTTCTGGAGCACTTCTCTAGCCAAGTTATCTAACATTTCAGCCCCTCCCCAGCACTGCAGAGCCCTCTCCCAACTTTATTATTTCTCCATCCAACCTAGTGTTTGCCGTCTTGTTTACTCATGGACTTTGATTGCTGCCTATCTTTTTCACTCAAACGTCAGTTTCCTGGTGTGTAGGAATTCTCCCTTTTATCTCCCCAGCTCTGAGAACAGTGCCTGGCACACAGTAGATCTCAAGAAATATTTGTTGAATGAATGAGTGATACAATATCTACCTAAAGTTCAGCTAAGAGGAACAGACTATCTCATTCACTAGTCTAGATACTTGCACAATGTCCATAGAAATTAAGCTAGAACAGAAAGCCTAGGTCTCTATGAGAATAATATTAGTGCCTATCATCTACCGATCCTTTACTATGTACCTGGAGTGGCAAGGAGCATGTGAGGAGCACAGTGAGTCACTGAGAGGTTAGGAAATGTGCTCGAGATGACAGATGGAACGTGACTGCACCACTCATGTGGTCCCCAGAATGTTCCTTCACCTGGATCTGCTTTGCACTGAGGTTCATGGGCTGTGGTGAGGGACCATGGAGCAATCGGCCCTGGGAATCCCATCATTTATTTTATTTTATTTTATTTTATTTATTTATTTATTTTTAAAATAGAGATACCATCTCACTATGTTCCCCGGGCTGGTCTTGAACTCCTGGGCTCAAGCGATCCACTTGCCTCGGCCTCCCAAAGTGCTGGGATTACAGGCGTGAGTCACTGTACCCGGCTAACCCCATCATTTTGACTCATGTATGGATGCTGTTGAGAAGACATTTTGTACTGCTTTTTCTATTTCCTTGCATCCAAAAATGTAGTTGGCTTTTTTACTTATGTGACACTGAGAATTTTGTTAGTAATGAATGTGACACTGAAAATTTTGTTAGTAATGAGCATTTTTTAAAATTTGACACTAGAAAACTTAAAGACAACAATATGCCCCACCCCACCCCTATATATATATATATCAGGCTTTGTGGTGTGAAGTTAACACACGTTTTCTTTTGACCTTCTCGTGTATGTCTAGTTTCTGTTTATTTGTGGTATTTTATGACTCTCGTAAGCTTCTTTGATCTCTGGGAAGAAGGCAGGGTGTGAAAACGTTAAGTGTTCTGTTTCCGTGCCTCGTATGGTTAACTCTAACAATCGTCATTTAGGAAGTAGAAGCACAGCTGGAGGAAGTGAGGAAGAAATCAGAAAAGGAGATAAAGCAGCTGGAAGAAGAGAAAGCAGCCCTCAATGTGAAGCTCCAGAATTCTCTGCTCGAGGTAAGCCCTGAACAAATGCAAGCCTTGGGGTGCTGTTTCTGGTCCCTGGGAGCTTCTGCCTAACTGAGAAGCCAAGAATTTTGAAAGACAGAAAAAGACACTCAGCCAGACAGGAAGGCTGTCTCAGGGGACATGTATTTAGCTGTAAGTAACAGAGAACCAGATTAGAGGTGCTTAAACAAAGAGACCTTTAATGTCTCAAATAAGAGAAGGAGGCCACTGGTGTTGGTTCTGTGGCTTCATGAAGGCACAAGTGGGTAACCTGCAGTTCCCCTGCCTTTCCTTCCCCAGGGATACATCCGCCCCTTTGTGGGCTCTTAGCAATTTTGCCTTTCTAGGCCCTTCCTTTATTAAAAAATATTAAAAATTTATATTTTATGACTGCAGTGGTAGAAATATGAGTATCATCCAGACTATACATTTTTCTGATTTTAAAAGAAATTAACACATTTTCATGGGCACCTGAAAGTATCAAAGAACTAGTGGAAAAGGCTAGAAACAGAATCCTAAGAGCCATTTCTGAGCCTGCTTAAACCAAAAAAATGTCAACAAGTTTCATTCCTTCCCCTGTCCTCCCTCAAACCTTCCAGATGAGACCTGTGTCTCCCATCTGCTTCAGGAACCCATGACACCAGTTCCTCAGCCCTGCTGTACATCACAACCTCTGGGGTATTTTTAAGAACACAGAGGCCACGCGCAAAACAGTATCGATTGTTTAGGAATAGCCAAGAGGTCAATCTAAACAAAGCACGAGGATGATAGAATCAAATTGGGCCAGTGGTTATCTCTAGAAGGGAGAGAGTGTAAGGGGCTGCAGCTGTATTTGTGACATGTTATTTCTTTAGCTGAGTGATGAGTACACAGGTGTGATGTTTTCTCTAACTCCTTCTATTTCTAAAATCATTATTTTAAAAAATGATGAGCATGTCATTCCTTAGACTTGATATTTCAGGGTCTAGAGGTAGGTCTTGGTGAAAAGTTCTGGGATAGAGTCTTCTGGTCCAGCCCAGACCAAGGTGGGGCTGCACAGCAAAGAAGCCTTTCTCTCTCCCTCCTCCTTTCTGCCCTGTTGTCCTCCCTTCCTCCCGCCTTTCCCTCACTCCCTCCTCCTTCACTTCTCCCTCCCTCCATCTCTTCCTCTCACCCTGTTGGAGATACACTGCCAGTCTTCCTGTTGTACCTGGACCACACCTTGCTGCAGAGCTTAAGGTGGCCTCATGTACATGTATGAGACCAACCGAGTTATTCGTTTTTTTGGTTTGTTTTTTTTTTGAGACAGAGTCTCGCTCTGTCGCCCAAGTGGAGTGCAGTGGCGTGATCTTGGCTCACTGCAGCCTCCGCCTCCCAGGTTCAAGCAATTCTCCTGCCTCAGCCTCCCAAGTAGCTGGGATTACAGGCACCTGACACCACGCCTGGCTAATTTTTGTATTTTTAGTAGAGATGGGGTTTCACCGTGTTGGCCAGGATGATCTCAACTTCTTGACCTTGTGATCCACCTGCCTTAGCCTCCCAAAGTGCTGGGATTACAGACCCAGTTATTCTTTTGAATAACACAGGTCAGGGAAGCCTGGGCCCTGACCTATTTCTGTGAATGTGCCTTTTAGAGCTCTTTTTTTTTTTTTTTTTAAGCGGAATCTCACTGTCACCCAGGCTGCAGTGCAGTGGCATGATCTCAGCTCACTGCAACTTCTGCCTCCCAGGTTCAAGCAATTCTCCTGCCTCAGCCTCCCAACTAGCTGGGATTACAGGAGCATGCTACCACGCCTGGCTAATTTTTTGTATTTTAGTAAAGACAGGGTTTCACTGTGTTGCCCAGGCTGGTTGCGAACTTCTGAGTTCAGGTGATCCACCCGCCTCTGCCTCCCAAAGTGCTGGGATTACAGGCGTGAGCCACCGCACCTGGCCCTATTGCTGTAAATTCTACGCAGTAGTACCTACCTTATAATGGCTGTTGTGAGGATTAAAAGAGTTAATACTGTAAAAGGCTTAGGTTCCTGGCTGGGCGTAGTGGTTCACCCCTATAATCTCAGCACTTTGGGAGGCTGAGGTGGGAGGATCTCTTGAGCCTAGGAGTTTGATACCAGCCTGGACAACATAGCAAGATCCCATCTCATTTTTAAAAATAATAATAATAATTTTTTTAAAAAGGCTCAGATTCCTGGGTGGCACAGAGCAAATGGACCATTCAGGAGGTGCTCTTATTATGTTATACGTATCTCTACTGGGTGTCATTGGGGTTATAAACATTTATCTATCCCCTTCATAAAGTGATAGCTTTTTAAAGGCAGGGACCATGCTTTATGATTTTACTATCTTGCTCTCACTCTGTCCCTTCCCCATCCCTCCTTGTACCTAGCATGGTGCCTAACTAGTATTAAGGTTTCTAGAAAAATTTGAGGAAAGTCCAAGTTTCCTTTATGTTTTTTGGCCTCATTCTCCTCAAAGTCTAGGGGAAAGCCGTCTGTTTAATTCATATATTACAATTAGTTGGTTAATCATCATCATCATAATTAAGGCCTTACACTTTAAGAGCACCCCCAAGCCACTCTTCTCTCATTTTATCTACATAATTCTTAAGTGTTGTTCATTTTCTTTACCAATTAGCTTTTTTGTTTTGTTTTCAAAAGAAATTGAGTGGCCTTCCGGGAATGATATGAAAGCCACCCTACAGATCTAGTATAGAAATATGTATGTAAATAACTTAAAGGAAACTGTGGATACTATAAACCTGCTGGGCACATTTTCTTCTGGAAAGACTAAGCAACTAGCTCATTAGACATGGCATTTCTAGGCCTGGCGCAGTGGCTCACGCCTGTAATCCCAGCACTTTTGGAGGCCGAGGCAGGCAGATCGCTTAAGGTCAGGAGTTCGAGACCAGGCTGGGCAACATGGTGAAACCCCGTCTCTACTAAAAATGCAAAAAATTAGCTGGTCATGGTGGTGCGTACCTGTAGTCCCAGCTACTTGGGAGGCTGAGGCAGGAGAATCACTTGAACCTGGGAGGCGGAGGTTGCAGTGAGCCAAGATTGCGCCACTGCACTCCAGCCTGGGTGACAGAGTGAGACCCTGGCTCAAAAAAAAAAAAAAAGTATTTCTAGAAGTGTGTGTAAAATTTGCCTAATGGGGCACTCTTCCCAGAACAGACTGACCCAGGAGAATTGATTCCCGGAAGAATGACTGTGTCGAGGAGGCAGAACTTGGTTTCATTGCGTGGTGTTTCTTATCTCCTCTTTTAGGTTTTAAGGCTGGAGGAATTTATCCAACAAAATAAGGCACGCCCCACAAGAGCTGAGGAAAGTCCCCAGGAATTAGGCTGCCAGCGCTGCAGCATTCTGGAGACCCAGGTAACCTCCAGCTTTGTCAGATTTAATTGAAGATATTTCTCTTCTCAGTCTCAGCCTTTCAGTGTCCCCAGTGACGCATATTGATGTTAATGGGCTCTTTTACATCTCCCCTCGACACTGCCAAAATGCCTGGAAAAAAAAAAATCACCACAAAATCCATTCACAGAAACCACGAAGGAAATAGAATTCTGACTAATTATCTGGGTGGTTTGAAAAAGAATAAGGCCTGTCAGATGAGTCTCCGCTCTCTCTCTCAGAGCAGCCTGCCTGGCGGATAAAGGGCGCACTCAACTGGAGCAGGGCCTTTGATTCTGCCCAGCACGAACCCCGGTAGTCATCATAAAAGCCCCTCTCTTGCCCCGGCTGCCTCCCTCCACAGCCATGATCTATTTACTCTCACAACAGCCCTTGTCCGTGAAGCTGCCCTTTCAGGGACGCCGCTTGAGGGTAGAAACTGGTTGGTTTGTGTCTCTGTCTGGCCTGCGGTGGGTTGTATCGTTCTCTAGGATCACCATAATGAATGACCGCATACTTGGTGGCTTCAGCGATGGAAATTTACTCTCTCACAGTTCTGGAGGCCAGAGGTCTGAAATCAAGGTGTTGGCAGGGTTGGTTTATTTTGGAGGCTGCAAGGGAGAACCTGGTCTGTGCCGCTCCCCTCACCTCTGGTGGTTGCTGGGCAGTCCTGGTGTTCCTTGGCCAGTCTTCCTTGCAGACGCGTCACTCCGGTCTCTGCCTCCGTCATCACATGGTCTCCTTCCCTGAGCCTCTGAGTCTCTGTGTCTTCACATAGCCTTCTTATAAAGACACCAGTCATTGGATTTAAGGCGCACTCTACTACGGTATGACTTCATCGTAACTAATTGCATCTGCAAAGATCCTATATCCAAATAAGGTCACATTCATAGGTACCAGGGCTTAAGACTTCAGTATATCTTCTTAGAGACACAGCCTAACCCACAAGATAGGCACTCAGTGAACATTTGTTGTACCATGTCAGGAATATAAATAATCCCTGTGAAGTGGGCGCTTGAGTACCCTGGCTTGAATAACCCTCTTAATTCCTGTTTTGGCAGCAAGAGAGTCAAAAAAAAAAAAAAAAAACCCACGGCCTTCAATTTCATTTATTTGATTGTTGCCTGCAATTTTCAGGCCATTTCAAACTCAAGGCAGGAAAACACTACATGGGTGAGTCTGAATCTTCCCACATCAGTCTCACTAGTCTCTTGTTTACCCATTTCTGTCTACATGAGTGTCCTCAGGAACTGCAATTTCTCTCCCATGACCCCCATCTTCCAGGGCTCAGGCCCTGGTCCTGCCAACAGCCCCCATGACATACTCCTCTGGAATAACCCCCAGTCAACCACATATTCACCAGGGCAAGAAAGAGCCAAAATCTAGTGACTGTGGATTTAAATAATAATTAACATTTGTATGTGAACTGGTCAGTCGTAGAGCACTGTTCTCATCTTTGACTTCATTGGAGTTTTTTGTTTTTGAGACAGAGTGTCTTGCTCTGTACCCCAGGCTGCAGTGCAGTGGTGCAATCATGGCTCACTGCAGCCTCGACCTCCTGGCCTCAAGTGATCCTCCCACCTAAGCCTCCCGAGTAGCTGTGACATCATATGTGTGCCACCATTAGTAGAGACGGTGTTTCATCATGTTGGCCAGGCTAGTCTTGAACTCCTAACCTCAGGTGATCCTCCCAAAGTGATGGAATTACAGGTATGAATCAGCATGCTCAGCTTCATTGGAATTTTGCAACAACCCTGTAAGGCACCCATTTTACAGAAAAGAAAACTGAAGGTGAGGGCAGGTGACCTGCCCACAGTCACAGGCCGGTAAATAGCCAAGACAGGATGGAACCACGGGCTCTGATCCCCTCCTCTCTCCATAAGAGCGGCACATGCCCAGGATGCCTTCCAGATAAAACAGGCCCCAGCTGCCATTGGGTTAAGGGGAGCAGCCAGGACTCTCTGGGTTTCCTCCTTCTTCCTCTGACACCCAGAAAAGGGGAGAATCCTTGAGCAGCCCTGTTGCCCCCGCTGCCCCCCGCCACTCCGGTAAGCCTGGAAGAGAATCCTAAAGGAGCAGAGGCACCCTCATCCACAGGGCTTTCCCCTTCCTGATCTGAGGCTGTCCCCCTCCTTTCGGAAGATTTCTGCCTGAGGGAGGTGCAGATATTTTCATTCTCCTCGGTTTCTTAAGAACCAGTCTCATGAGCTGGCATTCCAGAGAACTTTTGGCCCCAGGGACAACTGCGTCTTTCACCAGCACCATGTGGGGCTTCCGAGAAAGGTTGTCCTGAGATATTCAAGTATTTCTCAGCTCCTCAAAGTGACGGTGGCAGGGAGATGGACCGGAGTTGGCTGATATCCTTCTTGATGAAATTAAATCTGAAATAAGGTTGGTAAGCTGGAGACTGAATTAAAAAATGCAGTTCAGGAAGATAGTAGAGCAGGCCGTATTTTAGGAGGGAAAATAAACACGTAGAAGTTCTAGGTATGTTCCGGGGCTGATGACCCGAGTCTACCAGTCACGGTCACGATGTCCATGAGCCGGTGCTGCCACCACAGCTCAACTTCAGCACTTGACTTTGGGGTTGGATAATTCTTTGTTTTGGTGGGTTGTGGGGAGCTGTGCTGTGTGCTACAGGATACGTAGCAGCCTCCTTGGCCTTTACCAACAAGATGCCAGTAGTACCCTCCCAATCAAAAATGTCTCCTGGGGGCAAAACTATCCCCAGTAGAGAACCACCTCTGTAGCTAAAAAAGCAAGTCCTGAAGAAGTCCAGAATACAAGTGCCTGTTGGGAACATGGGTTGGTCCACCAGGAAACTCCTCAGCCTTTTTTTTTTTTTTTTTTTTTTTTTTTTTTTTTTTTGAGACAGAGTCTCACTCTGTCACCCAGGCTGGAGTGCAATGACTGACGAGATCTTGGCTCACTGCAACCTCCGCCTCCCGAGTTCAAGCTATTCTTCTGTCTCAGCCTCCCGAGTAGCTGGGACCACAGGTGTGCACCCATGCCTGGCTAATTTTTGTATTTTTAGTAGAGATGAAGTTTCACCATATTGGTCTATGTCTCAAACTCCTGACCTCATGATCCGCCCACCTCGGCCTCCCAAAGTGCTGGGATTATAGGCGTGAGCCACCCCGCCCAGCCCTCCTCAGCCTTCTTAACCTAGAATGTTGTCTTTCAATGAGCTTGGTTTCTTTTTTTTTTTTTTTTTTTTTTAAGTTCCAGGGTACATGTGCAGGATGTACAGGTTTGTTATGTAGGTAAACATGTGCCGTAGTGGTTTGCTACACCTATCAACCCATTACCTAGGTATGAAGCCCAGCATGTATTAGCTCTTTGCCCTATTGCCCTCCCCCAAGAGGCCGCAGTAAGTGTTGTTCCCCTCCCCGTATCGATGTGTTCTCATAGTTCAGCTCCCACTTATAAGTGAGAACTTGTGGTGTTTGGTTTTCTGTTCCTGTGTTAGTTTGCTGAGGATTATGGCTTCCAGCTCCATCCATGTCCCTGCAAAGGACATGATCTCATTCTTTTTTATGGCTGCACAGTATTCCGTAGTGTATATGTACCACATTTTCTTTATTCAGTCTATCATTGATGGGCATTTGGGTTGGTTTGATGTCTTTGCTTTTGTGAATAGTGAATGAGCTCGGTTTCCAGAGGGAAGTGCAGATGCCTCCTCTACACCGTTGCAGCAGGAACCTCAACAAATATCAGTTTCATTTGATTCAACTCAATATGCACATTATTCATTCATTCTGCAGTTGTGTGTGCAACACCTGGGATATGCCAGCCTCTGAGCTGGATGCTAGAGGGAGAAGTGTGCATAAACAAATAGCTGGAAAACAATGTGGACAATTAGTAACAGCTTAAACATCTGGTGCTGTTTTCTATTAGGCATTTTGCAGGTATATTTGTTCTTTCAAATTAAGACCACTTTTCAAATAAGCAATCCACATATGTGGTACAGAACTCAAATGGTATATAAAGGTATACATTGGAAAGCATCTTTCTTCTTGCTGCCAAGTTCCCTATCCCATGGGCAAACTACTGGCTGTGTTTTAGCTTCTCTCTTTTTATATATCCTTTCAGAGATACACTGTATATATAGGCATAATTGTGGATTTTTTAAATATAAATGATAGCATACTCTCATGAAATCTTTTTTTTTTTTTTTTTTTGGAGACTGGATCTTGTTCTGTCACCCAGAATAGAGTGTAGTCCTGGCTCACTGCAAACCTCGACGTCCTGCCTTAGCCTCCTGAGTGGCTGGGACTACAGGCACCCACCACCACGCCTGGCTAATTTTTGGGTCTCACTGTAATCCTCAGCTCACTGCAGTCCTGGCTCACTGCAATCCTCCTTGCTTGGGCTCAAGCAGTCCTCCTGCCTCATCCTCCTGAGTGGCTGAGACTACAGGTGCCCACCACCACGCCCAGCTAGTTTTTGTATTTTTTGTAGAGATGGGGCTTCATCATGCTGTCCAGGCTGGTCTCAAACTCCTGGGCTCAAACCATCCACCCACCTCCGCCTCCCAAAGTGCTGGGATTGCAAACATGAACCACTGCGCCTGGCCAATTCTGCTTTTCTTAACTTAAATTTTATAGCTTAGAGACACTTTTATAGCTCAGTACACTTCCCTTTCAGCTTCATTTTTTTTTAAAAAAAAACAAACCAACCATCTAGTTCTCCCTTGTATAGAAAAACCATATTATATTGAACCATTCCCTTGTGATTGACATTTAGATTGTTTTCACATCTTTCTATTTTAGATAATACTTCAATGGATAGCACCATAGAGGGATATAATATAGTATAGTAGTTAAGCAAGCTCACCCCTGAACCAGACACCTGGGTTCTTACTGGCTGGATAATCTTGGACAAATAATTTGATGTCTCTGCTTCACCTTTCTCATTTATATGCCAAGGATGATGATAGCATCTACTCCAGAGGGTCTTTGTGAGCTCTAAATGAATTCCTATCTGTCTGGTGCTGGAAACAGCACCTAGTGTGTGTAAATGCTCCCTCGGTGCTAACTCTTGCTCCCATGGAATGTGCCAGGTCCACTGGTGTGTGCGTGTTTAACTGCAATAGATACCACCACTTGCCACCCACTGAGGTTGTTCCACTCTGTGCCCCCACCAGCAGCACGTGTGCCTTGCTAATACAGCAAGTTACAAAACTTTCTGAACTTTTCCAGTCAGAAAAAAAATTGTAATCTAGTTCAAATAGTTTTGGCAAGCCAGCTCTGTGCCAGCCTGGTGAGCCGAAGCTCTGCCGAGGTCTAGAGGAGGTGTGAGCAGCATACTTCAGCATGGCCATACCTGCAACCACACAGGATGGTACAAGGGGCAGAGGTAAAGCCAGGGAGGCATGGGCAGGGGCTTGAACAATCCGATGGCAGATCTGCTGGTGGAAACAGGGGCATCAGAACAGGATATTAAATGACAACTTCCCCAGTGATGTTCCTGCTGGATTGAGGCTATAAAATGTAAGTTTGCTCAAGACTCAGGGGTTTTAGTTTAGGCCAGTAGCTGTTCTGCCAAAGCATTTCAGTGAGTCAAGAGAAATAAAAACAGGCCAGGCGCAGTGGCTCACGCTTATAATCCCAGCACTTTGGGAGATGGAGGCGGGTGGTTCACTTGAAGCCAGAAGTTCAAGACCAGCCTGAGCAACATGGCAAAATACATGTTAAAATACAAAAACTAGCTGGGCATGGTGGCACACCTGTAGTCTCAGCTACGTGGAAGACTGAGGCACGAGAACCACTAGGACCTGGGAGGTGGAGGTTGCAGTGAGCCAAGATTGTGCCTCTGTACTCCAGCCTGGGGAACAGAGTGAGACTCTGCCTCAAAAATAAGTAAATAAATAAACAAATAAACAATAAAAAGAAATCTAAAAAAGAAAGAGAGAGATAAAAATAATAATGTCAGCTGAGAGCAGGCTTTCCACTCCATTCCCAGAACATGCAGCGAGAGGGCTGCCAAACGTGGGTGTGACTCTGTCCCCACCAAACTTAGCTGGGACCTCACTAAGCCTTTAATCCTGGTTTCTCCCTGCCAGCCCTTGATTTCGTAGATTCAAAGTTTTACTAATTGGTTTCCAGAAAGCTATTTTAGTCATAATCATTCTGAAGGAAAATTTTTTTCCAGAAGACTCCTTTGGTGCCTGGGCCACACGGAACGGGCAGTGGAAAAGGGTGGAAATTTTCATACATACCACTGCCCACGCCCTCTCCAGAAGGAAAAGGGAGTCATTTGTGGTAACTGCTATTTAAGTCATCTCGTCTCTACAAATATGTCTGAGTACCGTCACTATACAAGCCATGGGGCTGCATGTCCAGGAGAATGAGGCCTAATCTTGGTCCTTGGAGGGCTCATATTTCAAATGGGAGAAATAACTATTTCCTTAAATATTAACCTGTTATGATGACTGCTATGATGATGGCAAGAAGATATATTAATGGCAAGCCCATATGGGAGAGGAAGCTTTCTGTCCAGGGGAGTCCAGGAAACTATTCCAGAAGAATGACGTCTGCGGACATCTGCTTGACACTGAAATCTGAACATGACTTCACCAGAAAATGGGATGCTGTGGGGAAGCAGCCCAAGGCAAGCTCCCTGAGGCGTTCGGGAAGGAGCCAGGGGACACTCCCAAGCTCTCCAGGCCTGAAAGTGTCCCCTGCTCCTTGGAGGCCTTGAGTAGTTTGCTGGGCAACAGTCGCCCCGTGCCATATGTTGGAGGACCATAGGAATTGGAGGTGTCAGCTGTCCTGGCCGTTGGCAGGCAGATGACCACTAGGCTGTTAAACAACTGTGACATCCTGAGTGTTCCTCAGGCCAATTGGGAGCCAGCACCCTCGGTCTGGTGTGAATGGAGGGGTCTGGTTCCATCTGACATGGAACAAGGCAGCCTGCCCTTCACTCCACAGAGAAGTTCTGGGCATCAGCTGAGATTCAGTGTCGGAAGACAGTGTAGGGCAGGGCCACCCGCCTAAGGCTTAGGACATGGGTTCCACCCAGCTCTACCCAAGAGCTGCTTAGGAGCCTCAGACAGGCCAGAAACCATCCCTGAGATCAGTTTCTTCATTATTCATAATGGCAAACCCAGAGTACTTCACACAGTTCACAAACCACCCTATGAGACTTCTTATAGAGAAACCACGGCCCAAAGGGTGGCACCAGGGCCTGCGCTGTAAGCTGCAATGCTGCACTACTTCTTGTTAGTAAAACAGCAGTAATAATCCCTGCCCTTCATAACCCCAGAGACTCGTGGTAATGAACAGGAGAAAGCATATGAAGGCACTTTTCGGAACTATTAAAGATTCTGTCAATGTGAGGTGACTTTATAGTATCTATTACAGTCCCCTGTAATCATTTCAGCAAAACTCCATTACATTTGGTATTCTATTTTAAGATGCACATAATGCTACCTTTGAAAGATTGTCAAATGAACTTGAGAATGACTGAATATTCCCTTATAGGAGATTTCCTGGGTGTGGGTGTTTCTTTAAAATAGAAATAATCCAGAAAAGGTTAAATAAATGGAAGATGAAAGATGAGGACCTAATGTGAACACGGATTTAAAATAACCAGCCATTTGCCTGGGAGGAAGTGGGAGGAGGCATTTGCAGTGGATGGTTTGGAGGAGAAGCAGATCTATTTATTTTTCCGTGCACTAACTATTCATACCCAGGCCACTTTAGCACTGGAGAGAGCACTGGACTGAACCTGAGAAATACGCCTTTTGGGAAAAACCCAAGAGTAGGAATTGGGTTAAATAACTCAAGATACACTAGGAGTGGTTCAGGGATATTCTCAGAAGCCATGTTCTGAGTCTGTTTTATTTAGTTCAGAGAAGTTCAAACATTTTTTTTGTTTTGGTTTGTTTATTTATTTCAATAGGGTTTTGGGGAACAGGTGGTGTCTGGTTACATGAAATAAGTTCTTTTTTCTGTTATATCATTATTATCATTGAACACGTGTTCAAATCTAAGCTTTTAAGGTTTTCACAAGAGAGAACTATTATATATTTAGTGCAACCAGGTACAAGACAGGCTCAAAAACAAAACTGAAAAAGATCTGTGAAAAGCTTTCAAAATAACAAAATTTAAATATAATTTTTAATGACATGAAAACTATGATTTATCATGTGTAACATGTTTTGAAATATCTATACATTGTGGAATGGCTCAATATAGCTACTTAACATATGTGTTACCTTATATGCTTGAATAAGTTCTTTAGTGCTGCTTTCTGAGATGTTGGTGCACCCATCACCTGTGCAGTGTACACTGTACCCAATGTGCAGTCTTTTATCCCTCACCCTCTTCTCATTCTTTGCCCTGAGTCCCCAAAGTCCATTGTATCATTCTTATGTTTTTGCATCCTCATAGCTTAGCCCCCACTTATGAGTGAGAACGTACCATGTTTGGTTTTCCATTCCTAAGTTACTTCACTTAGAATAATGGTCTCTAATTCCATCCAGGTTGCTGCAAATGCCATTATTTTGTTCCTTTTTATGGCTGAGTAGTATTCCATGGTGTGTATATATATACCACAATTTTTTTTATCCACTTGTTGACTGATGGGCATTTGGGCTGGTTCCATATTTTTGCAATTGCAAATTTTGCTGCTATAAACATGCGTGTGCAAGTATCTTTTTCATATAATGACTTCTTTTCCTCTGGGTAGTTATCCAGTAGTGGGACTGCTGGTAGTTCAACCACTATAGAAAACAATATAGAGATTCCTTGAAGAACTTTACACACTGTTTTTGATAGTGGTTGTACTAGTTTACATTTTCACCAGCAGTTGTAAAAATGTTCCCTTTTCACTACAGCTATGTCAACATGTATTTTTTTTTATTTTTTGACTATGGCCGTTCTTGCAGAGTAAGGTGGTATCACATTGTGATTTTGATTTGCATTTCCCTGATCATTAGTGATGTTGAGCATTTTTTCATGTTTGTTGGCCATTTGTATATCTTCTTTTGAGAATTGTCTATTCATGTCCTTAGCCCACTTTTTGGTGGGATTGTTTGTCTTGCTGATTTGAGTTCCTTATAGATTCTGGATATTAGTCCTTTGTCAGATGTATACATTGCAAAGATTTTCTCCCACTCTGTAGGTTGTCTGTTTACTCTGCTGATTGTTTCTTTTGCTGTGTAGAGCTTCTTAGTTTAAGTAAGTCCAATCTATTTATCTTTGTTTTTGTGGCACTTGCTTTTGTTTTCTGGGTCATGAACTCTTTGCCTAAGCCAATGTCTAGAAGGGTTTTCCCAATGCTATAGAATTTTTATGGTTTTGGGTCTTAGATTTAAGTCCTTGAACCATCTTGAGTTGATTTTTGTGTAAGGTGAGAGATTAGGATCCAGTTTCAATCTTCCACATGTGGCTTGCCAATTATCCCAGCACCATTTGTTGAATAGGGTGCCCTTCCCCCCCCCTTTTTTTTTTTTTTTTTTTTTTTTTTTGCTTTGTCAAAGATCAGTTGACTGTATTTGGCTTTATTTCTGGGTTTTCTACTGTGTTCTATTGTTCTATGGGTCTGTTTTTATAACAGTACCATACTGTTTTGGTGACTGTGGCCTTATAGTATAGTTAGAAGTCAGGTAATGTGATGCCTCCAGATTGTTCTTTTTGCTTAGCCTTGCTTTGGCTGTGTGGGTTCTTTTTTTCTCCCACATGAATTTTAGGATTGTTTTTTCCAAGTTCTGGGAAGAATGACGGCAGTATTTTGATGGGAAGTGCATTGAACTTGCAGATTGCTCTTGGCAGTATGACCATTTTCACAATATTGATTCTACCCATTCCTGAGCATGGGATGTGTTTCCATTTGTTTGTGTCATCTGTGATTTTTTTCAGCAGTGTTTTTTAGTTTTCCTTGTAGTGGTCTTTCACCTCCTTGGTTATATATATTCCTAAGGTTTTTTATTTGTTTGTCTGTTTGTTTGTTTTGCAGCTATTGTAAAAGGGGTTGAGTTCTTGATTTGATTCTCAGCTTGGTCAGTGTTGGTGTATAGCAGAACTACTGATGTGTATACATTAATTTTGTATCCTGAAACTTTGCTGAATTCATGTATCAGTTCTAGGAGCTTTTTGGAGGAGTCTTTAGGGTTTTCCAGGTATATGATCACATCATCAGCAAACAGTGATAATTTGACTTCCTCTTTACTGATTTGGATACCCTTTATTTCTTTCTCCTGTCTGATTGCTCTGGCTAGGACTTCTAATACTATGTTGAATAGAAGTGGTGAGAGTGGGCAACCTTGTTTTGTTCCAGTTCTTAGGGGGAATGCTTTCCACTTTTCCCCATTCAGTAGAATGTGGACTGTGAGTTTGCTGTAGATGGCTTTGATTACATTGAGATATATTCCTTCTATGCTGATTTTGCTGAGGGTTTTAACCATAAAGGGATGCTGGATTTTGCCAGATGCTTTTTCTGAATCTATTGAGATGATCGTGTGATTTTTTGTTTTAATTCTGTTTATGTGGTGTATCACATTTATTGACTTGCATATGTTAAATCATCCCTGCATCCCTGGTATGAAACCCACTTGATCATGGTGGATTATTTTTTTGATATGCTGTTGGATTTCATTGGCTAGTATTTTGTTAAGGATTTTTGCATCTATGTTCATCAGGGATATTGGTTTGTAGTTTCCCTTTTTTGTTATGTCCCTTCCTGATTTTGGTATTAGGGTGATACTGGCTTCATAGAATGATGTAGGGAGGGTTTCCTCTTTCTCTATCTTGTGGAATAATGTCAATAGGATTAGTACTGATTCTTCTTTGAATGTCTGATAGAATTCAGCTGTGAAATCCATCTGGTCCTTGACTTTTTTTGGCAATTTTTTTACCATTTCAGTCTCACTGCTTGTTATTGGCCTGTTCAGAGTTTCTCTTTCTTCCTAGTTTAATCTAGAAGAGTTGTATATTTCCAGGAATTTATCCATCTCCTCTAGGTTTTCTAGTTTATACATGTAAAGGTGTTCATAATAGCAACTGAAACAAGTATTGCTGGACTTGAAAGAGCTCATTCAGGTCGGGTGCAGTGGCTTACACTTGTAATCCTAACACTTTGGGAGGTCAATGTGGGCAGATCACTTGAGCTCAGGAGTTTGAGACCAGCCTGGGCAACATGGCAAAACCCCATCTCTACAAAAAATACAAAAAATTAGAAGGGTGTGGTGGTGTGTACCTGTAGTCCTGGCTACTTGGAAGACTGAGGTGGGAAGATAGCTTGAGCCCAGGAGGCAGAGGTTGCAGTGAGCTGAGATCATGCCACTGTACTCCAGACTGGGCAACAGAGCCACAGACCTTATCTTAAAAAAGAAAAAAAAAAAAAAGCATTCATTCAGCCAACTATTTATTGATCTCCATGGTCAAGTTCAATTGTGAAATACAGTTGTATGTCACTTAATGACAATGACACATTCTGATAAATGGGTTGTTAGGCGATTTTGTCATTGTGGAAACATTATAGATGGTGTAGCCCACTACACACCTAGGTTATATGCTGTAGCTTTTTGCTCTTAGGCTGCAAGCCTATACAGCATATTACTGTACTAAATATGTGGACAGCTGTAACACAAGGGTAAATATTTATGTATCCTAATGTAGCTAAACATAGAAAAGATAACGTGTAACACTACATCTTTACAATGGCTATGTCATCATTAGACAATAGGAATTTTTCAGCTCCATTATGAAGGCATACCTTGGAAATGTTGCAAATTCAGTTCTAGACCACCACAAAAAAGTAAATATTGAATAAAGCAAGTCACACAAATTTATTGGTTTCCCAATACATGTAAAAGTTATGTTTATACTATACTACAGTCTATGAAGTGTGTAATAGCATTATTTATAAAACTATAATATGTGTACCTTGATTTAAAAATATACTTCGTGTCTCTGTGTCACATTTTGGTAATTCTCACAATATTTCAAAACTTATTATTCTTATTGTATCTCATAAGGTGATCTATGATTAGTGATCTTTCATGTTGCTATTGTAATTGTTTTGGGGCACCACAAACCATGCCCATAGAAAATGGTGAACTTAATAAATGTTGTGTGTGTTCTGGTTGTGTTCCAGAACCAGCTGTTTCCCTGTCTCTTTCCCTCTCTATCCTTGGACCTCCCTATTCCCTGAAACACAACAATATTGCAGTTAGGCCAATTAACAATACTAGAATGGCTTCTAAGTGTTTATGTGAAAGGAAGAGTTGCACATCTCATATTGAATCAAAAACTAGAAATGATTAAGCGTAGAGAGGAAGGCATGTCAAAAACTTTGAGACAGACCTAAGCTAGGCCTCTTGTGCTGAACACTTAGCCAAGTTGTGAGTGCAAAGAAAAAGTTATTGAAAGAAATAAATAGTGCTACTCCAGTGACACATGAGTAATAAGAAAGTAAACAACCCTACTGCTGATATGGAGAAAGTTTTAGTTGGCTGGATAGAAGATCAAACCAGGCATAACATTCCCATAAGCCAAAGCCTAATCCAGAGCAAGGCCGTCATTCTCTTCAATTCTGTAAAGGCAGAGAGAGGCGAGGAAGCTGCAGAAGAAAAGTTGGAAGCTAGCAGAGGTTGTTTCATGAAGTTTAAGGAACAAGCCATCTCCATAACATAACAAGCAGCAAGCGCTGATGGAGAAGCTACAGCAGGTTATCCAGAAGATCTAACTAAGATCATTGATGGGCCGGGCGCGGTGGCTCACGCCTGTAATCCTAGTACTTTGGGAGGCCGAGGCGGGCGGATCACGCGGTCAGGAGATCAAGGCCATCCTGGCTAACACGGTGAAACCCCGTCTCTACTAAAAATACAAAAAATTAGCCGGGCGTGGTGGCTGGGCACCTGTAGTCCCAGCTACTCGGGAGGCTGGGGCAAGAGAATGGCGTGAACCCGGGAGGTGGAGCTCACAGTGAGCCGAGATTGTGCCACTGCACTCCCACCTGGGTGACAGAGCGAGACTCTGTCTCAAAAAAAAAAAATCATTGATGAAAATGGCTACCTTAAACAACAGATTTTCAATGTAGACAAAACAGCCTTATATTAGAAGATGCCATCTAGGACTTTCATAGCTAGAGAGGTAAAGTCAATGCCTGGCTTGAAAGCTTCAAAGGACAGGCTGACTCTCTTGTTAGGAGATAATAAAGCTAGTGACTTTAAGTTAAAGCCAATGACCATCTATCATTTCAGAAATTCTGGAGGCCTTAAGAATTGTGTGAAATCTACTCTACTTGTGCTTTATAAGTAAAGCAATAAAGCCTGTATGATAGCACATCTGTTTATGGTATTATTTATTGAATATTTCAAGCCCAGTGTTAAGACTTACTGCTCAGAAAAAAAAGATTCCTTTTAAAATATTATTGCTCACTGACCACCTGGTCACCGAGAGCACTGATGAAGAGGTACAAGGAGAGTAATGTTGTTTTCATGCCTGCTGACACAATACTCATTCTGTAGCTCATAGATCAAGGATTAATTTCTCCTTTGAAGTCTTATTATTTAGAAAGTAGATGTTTTAGCACAATAAGAGAGGGTGAAAAAAAGAAATACATTTCATTTCATAAGGTTATAGCTGCCATAGATAGTGGTTCCCCTGATGGATCTGGGCAAAGCCCATTGAAAGCCTTCTGGAAAGAAGTCACCATTCTAGAAACCATTGATAATATTCATGATTCATAATTTGTGGGAGGAGATAAAAACAACAATAAGAGTTTGAAAGAAATTTATTCCAACCTTCATGGATGACTTGGAGGAGTTTGAGATTTCAGATGAGGAAGTAACTATGTAGAGACAGAAAGAGAACTAGAATGAAATGTAAAACCTGACGATGTGACCGAATTGCTGCAATCTCATGATAGAACTTCAATGGATGAGGAGTTGCTTCTTACAAATGATCAAAGAAAGTGGTCTCTTGAGATGAAATTTACTCCTGATGAGACTTCTGTGAGCATTGTTAAAATAACAAGAAAGGATTTAGAATATTACATGAACTTAGTTAATAGATCAGTGACAGCCGGGCGCGGTGGCTCACGCCTGTAATCCCAGCACTTTGGGAGGCCGAGGCAGGCAGATCACAAGATCAGGAGATCGAGACCATCCTGGCTAATATGGTGAAATCCCATCTCTACTTAAAATACAAAAAAATTAGCTGGGCGTGGTGGTGAGCGCCTGTAATCCCAGCTACTCGAGAGGCTGAGGCAGGAGAATGGTGTGAACCTGGGAGGCAGAGCTTGCAGTGAGCTGAGATAGTGCCACTGCACTCCAGCCTGGGTGACAGAGCAAGACTCCATCTCAAAAAAAAAAAAAAAAAAAAAAAAAAAAAAAGATCAGTGTGACAGTTTGAGAGGATTGCCTCGAATTTTAAAAGAAGTTCTACTGTGAGCAAAATAGTGTCAAACAGTATTGTATGCTACAGAGAAATCTTTTGTGAAAGACAGAGTCAAGCTATGTGGAAAACTTCATTGTTATCTTATTTTAAGAAATTGCCACAGCTGCCCCAGCCTTCAGCGATGATCATTTTGATCAGTCAGCAGCCATCAACATTGAAGAAAGACCCTTCACAGCAAAAAGATTACAACTCACTGAAGGCTCAGATGATTGTTAGCATTTTTTAGCAAATTAGTACTTTTAAATTTAGGTATGTATTTTTAGACATAAGGTTATTGCACGCTTAATAAACTATAGTAAAATGTAAACATAACTTTTATGTGTGTGGGAAACAAAATTGTGTGTCTTGCTTTATTGCAATATTTGCTTTATTGTGGTATTCTGGAACTGAACCTGCAATATCTTTGATGTATGCTTGTAATTATTAATACTTTTGTCTTTTAACTTTTATACTAGAATTAAAAGTGATTGGCACACTACCATTACAGTAATATAGTTCTATATTTGCCTATATATTTACCTTTTCTAATGAGTTTCATACTTTTAGGCTACCCTGTTGCTGTTTAGCATCCTTTAATGTCAACTTGAAGAAATCCCTTTAGCATTTCTTGTAAGGCAGGTCTAGTGATGAAGAATTCCCTCCACTTTTGTTTGTCTGGGAAAATCTTTCATTTATTTTTGTTTGTTGTTGTTGTTAAAATTTTTTTTTATTTCCATAGGTTTTTGGTGAACAGGTAGTGTTTGATTACATGAGTAAGTTCTTTAGTGGTGATTTATGAGATTTTGGTACACTGATCACCTGAGCAGTATACACTGCACTCTGTTTGTAGTCTTTTATCCCTCCCCAGCTTCCCACCCTTTCCCCATGACTCCCCAAAGTCCACTGTGTCATTCTTATGCCTTTGCATCATCATAGCTTAGCTCCCACTTATGAGTGAGAACATATGATGTTTGGTTTTCCATTCCTAAGTTATTTCACTTAGAATAATAGTCTCCAATCTCATCCAGGTCACTGCGAATGCCATTAATTCATCCTTTCTATGACTGAGTAGTATTTCATTGTATATATATACCACAGTTTCTTTATCCGCTCGTTGATTGATGAGCATTTGGGTTGGTTCCACATTTTTGCAAACTGTGCTGCTACAAACATGCCTGCGCAAGTACCTTTTTCCTATAATGACTTCTTTTCCTCGGGGTAGATACCCAGTAGTGGGATTGCTGGATCAAATGGTAGTTCTACTTTTAGTTCTTTAAGGAATCTCCACACTGTTCTCCACAGTGGTTATACTAGTTTACATTCCAACCAGCAGGGTAGAAGTGTTCTCTGTTCATTGCATCTATACCAACATCTATTTTTAAAAATTTTTTTGATTATGGCCATTCTTGCAGGAATAAGGTGGTATCACATTATGGTTTTGATTCGCATTTCCCTGATCATTAGTGATGTTGAGCATTTTTTCATATGTTTGTTGGCCACTTATATATTTTCTTTTGAAAATTGTCTATTCATGTCCTTAACCCACTTTTTGGTGGGATTGTTTGTTTTTTTTCTTGCTAATTTGTTCGAGTTCATTGTAGATCCTGGATATTAGTCCTTTGTCAAATGTATAGATTGTGAAGATTTTCTTCCACTCTGTGGGTTGTCTGTTGACTCTGCTGACTGTTCCTTATTGGTGCCAATCCTATTGACACTATTCTACAAGATAGAGGAAGAGGGAGTGCTCCCTAAATCATTCTGTGAAGCCAGTATCACCCTAATGCCCAAACCAGGAAATGACATAACAAAAAAAGAAAACTGCAGACCGATATTCCTGATGAACATAGATGCTAAAATCTGTAACAAAATACTAGCTAACCAAATCTAACAACATATCAAAAAGATGATTCACCATGATCAAGTGGGTTTCATACCAGGGATGAAGGGATGGTTTAACATATGCAAGTCAATAAATGTGATACACCACATAAACAGAATTAAAACAAAAAATCACATGATCATCTCAATAGATGCAGAAAAAACATTTGACAAAATCCAGCATCCCTTTATGATTAAAACTCTCAGCAAAATTGGCATACAAAGGACATACCTCAATGCAATAAAAGCCATCTATGACAAACCCACATTCTACTGAATGGAAAAAATTCAGTAGAATAGGAAAAAGTTGAAAGTATTCCCTCTGAGAGCTAGAACAAGACAAGAATGCCCACTATCATCACTCCTCTTCAACATAGTACTACAAGTCTTCACCAGAGCAATCAGATAAGAAAAAGAAATAAAGGGCATCCAAATCAGTCAAGAGGAAGCAAATTTTCTTTTATTTTTGAAGGAGGGTTTTCCGAGGTATAGTACTCTTAGTTGGCATTTTTTTGGCACTTTGAATATATCATCCCATTCCCTTCTGGCCTGCAAGGTTTCTGCTGAAAAATGTTCATTGTCTTATGAGGGGATTCTCTTATATGTAACAGTTTTTCTCTTTCTGCTTTCAAAATGTTATGTCTTTGACCTGTGACAATTTGATTCTCTATCTCAGTATGGTTCTTTGAGTTCATCTTATCTGATGTATTTAGGGCTTCTTGGATCTGTATGCTTATTTCCTTTTCCAGATTTGGGAACTTCTTAGTCATTATATTTAAGTAAGCCTTGTTGTCTCTTCTCTCTTCTTTTTTCTTTTTGCATCTTTGACTGAATTATTTCCATCTTTCTTTGACTGAATTATTTTCTGCTTGAGTGTTACCTGTGAATTTTCTTTTTTTTTTTTTTTTGAGACGGAGTCTCACTCTGTCACCCAGGCTGGAGTGCAGTGGGGTAATCTCGGCTCACTGCAAGCTCTGCCTCCTGGGTTCATGCCATTCTCCTGCCTCAGCCTCCCAAGTAACTGGGACTACAGGTGCCCACCACCACACCTGGCTAATTTTTTGTATTTTTAGTAGAGACGGGGTTTCACTGTGTTAGCCAGGATGGTCTCAATCTCCTGACCTCATGATCTTCCTGCCTCAGCCTCCCAAAGTGCTGGGATTACAGGCATGAGCCACCATGCCCGGCCAGTGAATTTTCATTTCAGTTATTGTGTTACTGTGTTTTCAGGTCCATGATTTCCTTTGGTACTTTAAAAATATTTCCTCTCCTTGTTGAAATTCTCACTTTGTTCATTCATTGTTCTCTTTATCTTGGTAAGCAACTCTATCAGAGTTATTTTTATTCTCTGTCAGGTGAATCATAGAACTGTTTCATTAGGGTCAATTTATGGAGATTTATCTTGTTCCTTTGTTGGGAACATCTTTGCCTGATTTTTATTTTCCTTGACTCTCTGTGCTGGTGTCCATGCATTAGACAAAGCAGTCACCTCTCCCAGTCTTCCCAGGTTGATCTTGTACAAAAGAATCCCCCATCAATGAGCCTGGTCAGGTAATGGGGGTCTCTACAAACTCATTTCCTCCCAGTAAGAAGCAGGAAGCTGCAGTTTTCGTTTGCTCACTCTGCACTGAGCCTAGGAGGAGCTATGGTATCTACCAGGCCAAGTTTCTATCTCCATTCTCTTCCAAGTGGCTAGACTGTAATGGATCTTATAGAGCTCCAACAGCAGCAAGACAAAAGCTAGTCTTCTAGGGACCTCCCCCTTGGAAAAGTTGGGGTGCTAGACATGCCAATTAATTCCTTTCCTCCTCTGGTTGAAGCTGGTGTAGGGAGTCTCTTCGTGATCATATGGTACTTCGCCAGGGGCAGCATCTTTGACAAGAGTGTGTTCTGAATCTCCCTACCAGCTTTGGTGAGTCTGTTTCTGCATTCTCCTGGGGTGCAGGAGCCTTTTGATTAGTTTCTGATTTTTTACAAAGGGAATATGTACATGAATTGCTGAAGTGATATGCTCATTGGGGAAAAAAGGGACCAGGACTTCCTTCTGCCACGTTGCTGACGTTACTCCTCTCAGGTTGATTTTTGAGTCGCAGTTTTTTAGATACTTGGTATTTGCACAACATGGTTTGAACTCATATCCATTTAGGCCTTGATGCTGGTAGGTGACAATCATGTCAAAACAGCCCAGCTGAGTGTCAGTGCGGTGACATGGAATTACGTGGATGAGAATCAGAAAATATAGGGCTCTACTTTTTGTGCCACCCTCCAGTGGCCATGAGACCTGAAGCAAATGGCTGGACTTCTCCAATTTTAGTTCCACGTCTGTAAATCAAAGATGGCAGTGCCTTTCCTGGCTACTTCATAGAGTCATATGCATCCATGAGAAAATGCAGAGAAATAGACAAATGCAGTGTAGCTGGGGGCCAGTGTTGTTATCTGGGTGCATCAGCCATTTTAGTATTTTCAGTCCTCTCCTCTTTCTGGACTCCTGCCCAGGACTCCTTTAAATATAGCTGTGGCCAATAAAATGGCCCAAAAATTACATCCAGCAGATTCCCTTCCATAGGCCCTGTGTTGTCTCAGAGTACATTTGGAATTCTTTTTAATCTCTAATAACTGTCATGAGATCCTTGTCCATTATTCATGTTGCTTTAAGTTTTTTCTCCCCTTTTCCTTGATCAGGCTTGCCAGAAGTTTGATGCATCTTTTCTTTCTTTCTTTCTTTCTTTCTTTCTTTTTTTTTTTTTTTTTGAAACGTAGTCTGTCTGTCGCCCAGGCTGGAGTGCAGTGGCGCGATCTCGTCTCACTGCAAGCTCCATCTCCCGGGTTCACGCCATTCTCCTGCCTCAGACTCCCAAGTAGCTGGGACTACAGGCGCCCGCCACCACGCCTGGCTAATTTTTTGTATTTTTAGTAGAGACGGGGTTTCACTGTGTTAGCCGGGATGGTCTCGATTGCTGACCTCGTGATCTGTCCGCCTTGGCCTCCCAAAGTGCTGGGATTACAGACCTGAGCCACTGCACCCGGCCGATGTATCCTTTCAAAAACTCAGCTTTTAGATGTGTTGGTCAGATGTGTTTTTTCTATTTCATTTGTTTTGTCTCTTATATCTCTTTTCTTCTACTTGCTTTGGATTTATTCTTTTGTTCATTTTCTAACTTCTTGAATGTTTTCTAATGAATACATTTAAAGCTATAAATTTCCCTCTAAGTGTATGTCTTATCTGTGTCCCAGAGTTTTGAAGTTTATCTGATTCTTTTAAACCTACCTTCTTATTGCTTTCTAATGTTCTTGCAGTGCCATCAGATAACACAGTCTGTAAAATGTCAGCACTTCGAACTGTGTTGAGGTTTGCTTTGTAGACCAAGTCAGGGTCAATTTTAAGTAGTTCCTATAGATAAGGAAAAAAGCACATATTCTTGGTGTGGTAGTAAAACACGCATATTTGAATCCTGGCTCTGGAATATATTCACTATGTGACCTCGCATAAATGTTAGTAGCTATTGGTTTATTTCTTAGCTATTAGGTTTAGCTTACTGATCTTGTTCCAATCTTCCTCATCCTAGCTCATTTTGTCTGCTTAATGCATCAGTTTCTGAGAGATGCATATTAAAATCTCCCATTATAAGTTGTCCCACTTCTCACTACAGTGATACACATTTTGCCTTATGTTTTCAGGCTCTGTCGTTAGAGGGCTACAGCTTCATTGTTGAGTGTTTTAGTGAACAATTCCTTTCATCAGAAGAGCTCTCCATGTAGAACTTAGCCAGTTCATGTTTGTTCTGACTACTGGTCTTATTAGAATTGTTTTGCCAACATATTTTGTGTTTTCTATTGAACACAATTTCTTTGTAACCTTGAATTTTCCTTTCGAGACAGGGACCTACTGAATCATACATCATTTATATATTTATATTGTAATAGTACGTATACTTATCTGATTATCTGTTTTCCTTCCACATTCACCATGCGATTCCCCCAGGTTTATACCGAACCTGAACTTATGGCAGGTAACTCACAAAGCTGTTTTGCTTCTAGACTATGATATCTACTGCTGGGCTTTGTGGGAATTAGAGATCTCTGAGATATTTTTTATGCCCAAAATACCTGAAACTAGGAGGCACAGGAGGACCTTTTAGCCTCTGGTTCACATGTAGGTTATAATCTGTTTAGTCACAACATGTTTGAAAATACGCGACAATGAACCAACCTCACTGGACCTGTGACCAGTTCATGTCAAACAGCTTGACTTCAGTTTCTAGTTACATGAAGAGGGAGGACTCAGGCTATGAAAAAAACTGCGCTGCAGGTTCTCAGTCCCTGGCTGTAGGGTTTATAACATTTTTAAAACTATATCTGGGATTATGTTTACATTCACTTATGTTTAGGAAGGGAGAAAGAAATTGCTCCTATAACAATACAAGGCAGAAAAACTTTTGTTGTTTTGTTTATTCATGTGTTCCTAGAACAATGCCTGGCACATAGTAAGTGATCAATAAGTATTTGTAAGAAAATTGTGGTAGCAAGGCCGGCTGTGATGGCTCATGCCTATAATCCCAGCACTTTGGGAGGCTGAGGCAGGTGGATCACCTGAGGTCAGGAGTTCGAGACCAGCCTGACCAACATGGTGAAACCCTGTCTCTACTAAAAATACAAAAATTAGCTGGGCATGGTGGCACTCACCTGTAGTCCCAGCTACTTGGGAGGCTGAGGCAGGAGACTCACTTGAACCCAGGAGGTGGAAGTTGCAGTGAGCCTAGATCCCACCACTGCACTCCAACCTGAGTGACAGAGCAAGACTCTATCTCAAAAACAAAACAAAAAACAACAACAACAAAAAGAAAATTGTGGTAGCAAAAAATTGTTATGGGAACTTCAAGAGGAGAAGGTGTAATTGCAACAAAAGATATTGTGAAGCCTTCATGAGGAAGTAACAGTTGAATAGGCCCTCGAAGAATAAATAGGATCTGGAGATTAAAAGGTGCATCAATTAGGGTTTGATCACAGAAACAAGCTACTAAGAATGATATAGGATATGAGATTAAATTTAGGAACTGACCTAGCATAATTGAAGGCACCAGCTAAACACTTTACATTCCACTGTTGCTTCTTTACCTGGTGGTGGGACTAAAGTGAGCAGGGTGGGCCGCTGGAAGGAAAGAAGGACAGAAGTGAAGTGAGGAAGATCAAGAATGAACTGCAGCCCACAAGGCTGGGCTTGAACCGTGTCAGTGTCTGAAGCCAACAAGGCTCCACATTTGCTAATGCAGTGACCTGTAGGAGAATCAGGCATCCTTCATCATGGAGCTAGACATGCACGTGGCCGGGGATAGGGAGAACCCTGAGGAGGATCTGGCGGGTGTGGGAGGAGCTTCAGGCCTGGCTGCTGCTCCAGGAGCTGTACACACAGGCCCAGGATAGAGAGGACTCAAGGAGAAACCAGCAGGAGCTGAAGGAGCTGAGAGGCCAAAACCTGCCCTGGCCGATAAGGTGAGCGAGCAGATCAGCAATGACATGTGTAAGCTACAACAGCACCAGGTGCCCTGCATTCAAGCATCCAAGCTTAACAGGGAAATGACTGCTGCTTCACTTCCATCTTCCACATTTTATGCAAAGTCACATGGTCCAAAGTATGCAGGGAAGGAAGTCCTGGGAAGTGTATTTCTGGCTTAGCAGAGTTAACTCAGAACATGTCCACCCCAGAGGGAAGATAAGGGCTTAGGGAGAAAAGCTGCAGGACGCAGAGTGGATGTTTACTCTCTCTCAGGCCATCACTTTGGAGTGCCCCAGGACAGATCCTCCCAGCACAGTGGGCAGTGGGTACCCAAGTGCCATCTCCTTGCTGATTCTCTGGAAGTGGGCATCACATGGTATTCTGCTACATTTAGAGGCAATGCAAATGATTTAAACAGAACTTGAACTTATGAATCATAAAGGCTCCTAAAGCAGGGCAGGAAAACACTCAAAGTTTGGGCAACAGCCATCTCCACATGCCACCATCCAGCCACATGCCCAGGGGATTTTCATGACAATGCAGCAATCCCAGGCCCTTCTCTCCATGGGATGTAAAGCAGGGGAAGGGTGGGTACTGTGACTTACACCTGTAATATGAGAACTTTGGGAGGCTGAGGCAGGAGGATCATTTGAGCCCAGGAGTTTGAGACCAGCCTAGGCAACAATAGCAAGACACTGTGCCTACAGAGAATGTAAAAAGTACCCGGGCATGGTGGCATATACCTGTAGTCCCAGCTACTCGGGAGGCTGAGGTGGGAGGATCGCTTGAGCCTGGGAAGTTGACGCTCCAGTGAGCCACAATTTCGCAACTGTACTCTACCCTGGGTGACAGAGTGAAATCTTGTATCATAAAACAAAACAAAACAAAAAAACAACAAATAAAAAAACAACAACAAAAGTGAGTATAGGGTAAGCATGGGAGAGAGTAGTCTTCCCGCTATCCTGGAGTGGCCCGTGACATATTTGTGCTTATTCGTTTAGTAATGACTCACATGTGCCACACACTGTTCTAGGCATCAGGGAAACAGGTGAGCAAAGTCCCTGCCCTCATGGAGCTTACCTTCCAGTGAGGGAAACAGATAATTAAAAAGTGGACAAGTCAACGTCAGGCCGTGATATGTACTTTGGGAAAAACAGAGCAAGGTGGGGAAAACAGAGTGAGAGGGGCTGGAATTTTAGAGAAGGTATCCAGGGAACAAGAATCCCAGGGAACAGTCCAGACATGGTGGCTCACACCTGTAATCCTAGCACTTTGGGAGGCCAAGGTGGGCAGATCACTTGAGCTCTGGAGTTTGAGACTGGCCTGAGCAACATGTGAAATGCGTCCTTACTAAAAATAAAAAAATAAAATTAAAAAATGAGCCAGGCATGGTGGCACGCGCCTGCAATCCCAACTACTCGGGAGGCTGAGACAGGAGAATTGCTTGAACTCGGGAGGCAGAGGTTGCAGTGAGCTGAAATTGCACCACTGCACTCCAGCCCGGGTGGCAGAGTAAGACTCTGTCTCAAAAAAATAAATAATAATAATTCCAGGGAATAAACTTGAGTGTTGAGTGTTCCTTAGGTACCTAATACTGTTCTAAGGACTTTACATTGTATCGACTCATTTAATCTTTGGGAAAACCTAAGTAATTTTCCAAGGTCACATCATTAATAAGTAAAAGATCTGGCATTTAAACACAGGGCGTCTGGTAGCGGAGCCTAAGCTTTAAGTCAGAGACGATCTCCTGGTTGCAGTGAGTGAAGTGAGGGAGCAAGGAATGCAAATATCAGAGGGAAGAGGGAACAGCCAGTGCAAAGCCCTGAGCCAAGTGCATGCTTGTTGTTTGGAGGAGTAAAAGCAAGAGTTTGGTTCTGGACATGTGGCAGTTTGAGAAGCAGGAGAGGAGGAGACTTCAGCAGAGAAGACTGAGAAGCAGCAACTGGGGGCGGGGGGAGGAGAAAGCCCAGGAAAGAAGGCTGCATAAAGGAAGGAATCATCGATATTTCCAATTCTGCTGGGAGGCCCAGTTAGCACAGACCCAAGAATTGACCATTGGATTTGGCAATGTGGGGGTCTTCATTGGTCTTGACATTGATGGCCTTTTATAGACAATACAGTATATGCAAAGGCAACCAAAGCAGTTCCAGATCAAGGGTGAATGGGAGCCCAAGGCTCTACCCTCCAGCCTCAGCTCTGCCCCTTCCTACCACGAGACACCTCCCAGGATCCCTGGAACACAGTTTGACCACAGATGTAAGCCAGCCCCTTTGTTTCACAGCTGATGAAACTCAGGTCCAAAAAAGGGAAGAAGCTGGCTCAAGGCCATACAACTAGTTAGTGAAAAGCACACGTTACAATGATCACTATTTCATGAGACAAATCTATTCCTACCCTGTCTTATGCTGCTTTCGTGGACCGTGTGGTTATGACAAATAGAAAAATCAAAATAACAAGGTCTTTTACACCCGTGTATCTCTGTGGGAAGGAAAGAATGATAACATGAGCAAATTCAATTCATAAAATATTCAGAAGCCTCATTGTTAACTAATAGTTTCCATATTCTCCTCCCATACCACATTTCTGGTCATTCAGCAAGTTCCATGTTTTCTGATTCTACATAATGGGACATAGCAGACTACAAACTGTACAATGGATGTAATAGTAACACTAGTTGCTCACACTTACTGACCACTAGCCATGAGCCAGCATCGTTCTCAGGTCCTTACAACAGCCCTGTGCAGCAGGCTTACCAAGGAAACAAAGCCCTCTCTGAGGGTTATGCTTGGAACCATATCATGAAGTGGTCAAGAGTTCAGTCCCCAGGTCCTATTGTCCAGTTGCATATTTCATTTCCACTCCTCACTGATGGTGGCACCCTAGCCAGGTTACTTCCCCTCTTTATGCTTTAGTTTTGTCAGCAGTGTGAAATGCTTCGTAGACTGAAAAACAGGATACAGGGATCAGGGCTGGCATTGATCACAGTAAGCCAGGCACTGTTCTAGTCACGTCATCATCACAAGCCTTGGCATCCCCTGCAAGCAGGGCACTGATAGTGGGTTGCCTAGGCTCCCTCTCCTCTGCTCTCTGATTTGAATAAGCCACAGATTGAATCATTAAGCTGTACTTAAGCTCATCTTGCCTTTTTTTTTTTTCTTTTTGCCTTAGGATCCATGCTTGAAGCTGGATGAAACTTCACCAAGAGGAGAGGAGTATCAAGATAAGTTAGCAGCTGAAGAAGGAACCAGCAGTGATGAAGAAGAAAGGTACAGAAAGACATTGCAGATTTCTGAGTGCTCCAATGAATGAGGACTCAGATGTGGAAGGATTCTTCCATTCATTCATTCTATCCTCAAGTATTTATCACTGCTCCTTGCAGCATGCTTGGGGAGGCAACAAGCATATCTTGTAGGTCTTCAGCACAGCTATGGGCTTTACATAAACTATCTTACTTAATTGTTACAACTACCCAGAGAAGCCATTTTTTAGCTTAAGAACCTGGAGCTCAAAGAAGTTAGCAAACCTGTCCAAGATTCAGACCTGCACTGGCCCAAAACCTCTGCCCCTATGTTTCCAAGTGTTCTTTAATTAGGGGATATAAGTGAGGTTTGTGATCCTGAGGAGATCCCCACCTATATCACCTATGTCAGTCAGCTATTGCTGCTATAACACCCCCAAATATCAAAGATTTTTAGCTCATAGATTAGCTACCCTTATGATTGGCTCTATCAGGCTCTGCAGGTATATTAGGTCGTTTCCACATTGCTATAAAGAAGACCCCAAGACTGGGTAGTTTATAAAGGAAAGAGGCTTAATTGACTGACAGTTCTGCTTGACTGGGGAGGCCTCAGGAAACTTACAGTCATGCCAGAAGGGGAAGCAGGCACGCCTTACATGGCGGCAGGTGAGAGAAAAGTATGTGTAGGAGGAAATGACAAACACTTATAAAACCATCAGATTTCGTGAAAACTCTCACTATCATGAGAACAGCATGGGGCAAACTGCCCCCATGATCCAATCACCTCCCACCAAGTCCCATCCTCAACACGTGGGGATTATGGGGATTACAACTTGAGACGAGATTTGGATGGGGACACAAAACCTAACCATATCAGTGGGACTTATATGAGCTTGGCTCCTGGGTGAGGGTCAGGTGTTATTGCTCTGTCACACACTACAGTTAAAATCTGCTCCACATGCCATCTCATTCTGTGGCCCAGGCTGAAGGATTAGCCCCCATCTAGGGAATGTTGTTGTCATGGTAGAGGGAAGATGTTCAAAAGGCTTATGGAAACATGCAGTGGCTCGTCAATCCTAAACTCAGAAATGCACTCTCATTTCCACCCAGCTTCCATGGGCCAGAGCAAGTCACAGAGCCAAAACTAATATTAAAAGTCTTGAAGAAGAAAGTTGGAGGACTCAGGCTACCTGATTTCAAGGCATGTTATAAAGCTTTAGTGATAAAGACATTGTGATATCAATATGCCAGTACACAAATAAGCTAATGAAACACAATGGAATGTTAAGAAATAGATTCACACACACATAGTTGCTAGATTAATTTTTGTTCATGGTGCCAACGCAATTCAATGGACATAGGAAAAGTTATTCAACAAATGGTGTTGGAACTGGATACACATGAGAAGAAAATGAACCTCAACCCCTACTATGCCCTATGCACAAAAACTAATTTGAGATGTTTCATACATCTAAAATATAAAAACTAAAACAGAAAAGTATCTTTGAAACTTTGGTGTAGGCAGTAATTTCTTAGATAGGATGTGAAAACAGTAATTATCAAAGGAAAATTAATACATTGGTTTTCATCAAAATTGAAAGTTCTGCTTATTAAAAAAAAACTTAAAATGAATAGAAAAGCGACAGACTGGGATAAAATATCCCATCTGTATTAAGAATATATAAATAACTCTTATAAATCAGTAATAAAAAGACAAACCTATTTGATTTTTAATTGAACTTTTAAGTTCAGGAGTTCATGTGTAGGTTCATTATATAGGTAAACTTGTGTCATGGGGGTTTGTGTTACAGATTATTTTGTCACCCAGGTATTAAGCCTAATACACATTAGTTACTTTTCCTAATTCTCTCTCTCCTCCCACCCTTCACCCTCTGGTAGGCCCCAGTGTCTGTTGTTCCCCTCTACGTGTCCATGTGTTCTCATCATTTAGCTCCCACCTATAAAAGCGAGGACATGTGATATTTGGTTTTCTGTTCCTGTTTTAGTTTGCTAAGGATAATAGCCTCCAGCTCCAACTATGTTCCTGCAAAGGACATGATCTCATTCTTTCTTATGACTGCATAGTATTCCATGGTATATATGTACCACATTTTTTTAAATCCAGTCTACCATTGATGGGCGTTTAGGTTAATTCCATGTCCTTGCTACTGTGAATTGTACTCTAGTGAACATATGTGTGCATGTATCTTTATAATAGATTTATGTTCCTTTGGGTAGATACCCAGTAATGGGATTGCTGGGTCAAATGGTATTTCTGCCTCTAAGTCTTTTAGGAATTGCCACACTGTCTTCCACAATGGCTGAACTAATTTACACTCACACCAACAGTGTATAAGCATTCCTTTTTCTCCATAACCTCACCAGCATCTGTTATTTTTTGACCTTTTAATAGCAGCCATTCTGACTGGTGTGAAATGCTATATCATTATGGTTTTGATTTGCATTTCTCTAATGATCAGTGATGTTGAGTTTTTTTCATATGATTTTTGGCCACATGTATGTCTCCTTCTGAAAAGTGTCTGTTCATGTCCTTTGCCCACTTTTTTAATGGGATTGTTTGTTTTTTTCTTGTAAATTTGTTCAAGTTCGTTATAGATGCTGGATATTAAACCTTTGTCAGATGCATAGTTTGCAAATCTTTTCCCCCATTCTGTAAGTTGTCTGCTCTCTCTGTTGATAGTTTCCTTTGCTGTGTAGAAGCTCTTGGTTTAATTGGATCCCATTTGTCAATTGTTGCTTTTGTTGCCATCTCTTTTAGTGTCTTCGTCATGAAATATTTGCCTGTTCCTATGTCCAGAATGGTATTGCCTAGCTTGTCTTCCAGGGTTTTTATAGTTTTGGGTTTTACATTTAAGTCTTTAATCCATGGAGTTAATTTATTTTCTTAGAGACAGGGTCTCACTATGTTGCCCAGGCTAGTCTTGAATGATCCTTCCACCTCAGCCTCCCAAAGTGTTGGGATTCAGGCATGAGCCACCATGCCTGGCCTTAAGTTAATTTTTGTATGTGGTATAAGGAAGCGGTCCAGTTTCAATCTTCTGCAAATGGTGCCGTTATCCCAGCACCATTGATTGAATAGGGAATTCTTACCTCATTGCTTGTTTTTGTCAGGGTTGTCAAAGATCAGATAGTTGTAGGTGTGTGACTTTATTTCTGGGTTCTCTGTTTTGTTCCATCAATCTATGTATCTGTTTTTGTACCAGTACCATGTTCTTTTGGTTACTGTAGTCCTGTAGTATAGTTTGAAGTCAGGTAGCATGATGCCTCCAACTTTGTTCATTTTGCTAAGGATTACCTTGGCTATTTGGGCTCTTTTTGGGTCCATATGAATTTTATAATAGTTGTTTCTACTTCTGTGAAAAATGTTCAATAGAGATAGCATTTAATCTATAAATTGCTTTAGACAGTATGTTCATTTAACAATATTGATTCTTCCTAACCATGGGCATGGAATGTTTTCCCATTTGTTTGTGTCATCTCTGATTTCTTTGAGCAGTGTTTTGCAGTCTCCTTGCAGAGGTCTTTCACCTCCCTGGTTAGCTGTATTCCTTCTATATTTGTGTGTGTGTGAGAGTTGTGAATGGGATTGTGTTCCTGATTTGGCTCTCAGCTTGAATGCTGTTGGTGTATAGGAATGTTAGTGATTTTTGCACATCAATTTTGTATCTTGAGACTTTGCTGAAGTTGTTTATCAGCATAAGGAGCTTTTGGGCTGAGACTATGGGTTTTCTAGATATAGGATCATGTCATCTGCAAACAGGGAGGTTTGACTTCCGGTCTTCCTATTTGGATGGCCTTTATTTCTTTCTCTTGCCTGATTACCGTGGCCAGAACTTCCAATACTATGTTGAACAGGAGTGAGAGAGGGCATCTTTGTCATGTGCTGCAAAACTATTTTTTAAATGGACAAAATACTCGAACAAGCACTTTCCTAAAAAAGATGTATGTGAGGCCGGGCATGGTGGCTCATGTCTGTAATCTCAGCACTTTGGAAGGCCAAGGCAGGTGGACTGCTTGAGCCCAAGAGTTCAAGACCAGCTTGGGCAACGTGGCAAAACCCCATCTCTCCAAAAAAAAAAAATACAAAAATTAGCTGAGCATGGTGGCACATGCCTGTAGTCCCAGCTACTCAAGAGGCTGAGGTGGGAGGATTGCTTGAGTCTGGAAGGTTGAGGCAGCAGCAACCCATGGGCCACTGTAGTCCAGCCTGGACAACAGAGCAAGATCCTGTCCCAAAAAAGAAAAACATATATATATGTGAGTGGCTCGTAAACACATGAACATGTGGTTAACATCATTAGTCATCAGGAAAATGCAACTTACCACCACAGTGAGATACCATTTCCCACCCACTGGAATGGCTAAAATTAAGAAGTCTGACAACATAAAATGTTAGCAACAATCCAGGGCAACTGAAACTCTCATACATTGCTGGCAGGGTCTAAAATGGTACAATCACTTTAGAAAACTATATGATTGTTCCTTAAAACATTAAGCACATACCTACCAGCAGCTCCACTTTTAGGTATTTAAGCAAAATAAATGGAAAACATTGCCGGGCGCAGTGGCTCACACCAGTAATCCCAGCCCTTTGGGAGGCCGAGGCAGGCGGATCACCTGAGGACAGGAGTTCAAGACCAGCCTGGCCAACATGGTGAAACCTCGTCTCTACTAAAAATACAAAAATTAGCTGGGCGTGGTGGCACACACCTGTAGCCCCAGCTACTCAGGAGGCTGAGGCAGGACAATCACTTGAACCTGGGAGGCGGAGGTTGCAGTAAGCCAAGATCACGCCACTGTACTCCAGCCTGTGTGACAGAGCGAGACTCTGTCTCAAAAAAAGAAAAGAAAAACATATATCCACAAAAATCCTTGGACACATTTATTTCTATCAGCTTTATTTATAATAGCCCAGAAGTGTAAACAATCCAAATGTCTATCAATAGAAAAATGGATAAACAAACTACCATATATTCATGTAAAGGAATACTACACAGCAACAAAAGGAATGAATTGCTGACATACACAACAACATGGATGAGGCCCAAAGACATGATGGGGAGCAACATAACCTGGAAACAAGAGAATGCATCCCACATGATTCTGTTTGTATGATGCTTCAGCTCAGGCAAAAGTGATCTATGGTGATGGAAATCAACGCTTTGGCTGCAAGGGAAGTTTTGGGGTCATGAAAATATTCTGTATTTTGATTGAGATGTTGGTTTCATGGTTGTATATATTTGTCAAAACTCACTGAATTGTACACTTAAGATCTGTGTACCTCACTATATGTAAATTTTACTTGAATAAAACATTTAAAAGAATAATAATAACTGAGCCCCATCCTGAGAGAAAGTTCAGCCCCCTCCTCTCTCCCAGGACTCACCGGGAGTGCTTACCTGGCGGTGCCACCTGTCACTCTTGCCCGAGGCTGCTCCTCCGCTTTCTCTGGCCTCCTAACCCTTGGTTTCATACCCAGAGTTCAGACCCAGGTATCCCTGCTTCATTGCTCCTTAAAGGTGGCTATGTTTTGCACACCTTCGAAAGGCTTGAGGATAACCTAAGAGAATCAGAATGCAGAGAAAGTAAACGCCTCTCTTTTAATGTGTAGTTTTGTTTGTTTGTTTGTTTGTTTGTTTGAGATGGAGTTTCACTCTTGTTGCCCAGGCTGGAGTGGAATGTTGTGATCTCAGCTCACTGCAACCTCCGCTTCCTGAGTCCAAGCAGTTCTCCTGCCTCAGCCTCCTGAGTAGCTGGGATTACAGGTGCCCGCCACCACACTCAGCTAATGTTTTGTATTTTTAGTAGAGATGGGGTTTCACCGTGTTGGTCAGGCTGGTCTCGAACTCCTGACCTCAGGCTATCCACTCGCGTCTGCCTCCCAAAGTGCTGGGATTACCGGCGTGAGCCACCGCGCCCAGCCCATAGTTAGTTCTTTATGTAATTCTTACTATGTGCCAGACACTGTTTTAAGTACTTTATAGATACTGACTCTACTAATCCTTGTGGAAAAGGTAGCATTATTAACCTTATGTTATAGAGGAGGAAGCTCAAGCCAGGAGAGTTTAAAGATCTCACCAAGATCTCACTGCATTGAGTGGGCTGTAGAGCTGGAATTTGGAGCTGGGTAGTCTGGCCCTTGCACCATCCTCTTGGCCACCTTCCTATGCTGCTTCTAGCATTATACCCTTCCTTTCAGGGGTCCCCATTGTCTGTCTCTTCCTTAACCCCCCAGCCTGGGCCTTCACACCTCTGCCAAGCAGAGTACCCCATCTCATGGCCTTTTCTCACAGCCCAAGACCCTAAACCCCACCTCTGGAGCTCTGGCCTGATGTCCTTGTCAGGGGAAGCAGATGCTGCTTATCACCTGGCAGTCTCTCCAGAGAGCCCCACCATGTGGCATCCTTTCACGTTGTGAAACAAGATAAATACTTAACATCCCAATCTAACCCAATCGCACTTGAAATTCTCAGCTGGTTCAAAAGTTCAGAATTAAGGAAGGGAGCATCTTATCTAGAATGCAGAAACTCTTGCAGCTTTAAACTAGCATTTCCTTGTTCACGTTACATATGTGGAGGCCTATTTATAGTCCGCCGATTTGTACTTGGGGATGCCAGTAAAATGTGTGAGCGTGCTTTGACAAGCGCAAAACACTGTGTTAAAGTGAAGTGTTGTTGTCATTTTTATATGTGCAGAAAGAGCTGCAAAATTAAGACCATAGAGATCTCTTTTTGGAGCCCCCAAAGACCTCATATCAGTAACTCTAGCTTTCAGTCATTTTGACAGTTGATCACCATTTATTAAGAACCCGCTAAAACAGATATCGGGTGGTTCCTGATTGTATCCTAAGTGCAATAATACACTTTATATGGCAGGTTGCTTTTTGAAAGTCAAGTAAGATGTTTCTAACCCCCACTAACTGCTCTCAGAGCTCCCTCCTCCCAGGCACAGTGGCTGTCACGTTATCAGAGTGGCAGTGTCATTCCCAGCCCGAGGATCTTTTGTGATTGTGGCATCCCTATCTTCAAAGGACCGAAGTGCTTCTCAAGGAGGGAAGTGACCCAAAACCTCCACTGGGCTCTTTGTTGAAGGAGAAAACATCCGAAATCCCCCGTCTACAGGAGGACTGGCAAAGCCAGAAGGCCAAATTGCAAGCCCAGGTAGGACAACCCTGGTTGGGATTTCTCCCTTCCTGAGATCCTGCTCCCTCCTTTTTACAAACTTGGAAATGCATGCAGGGCCGGATTCACATCCAAGCTGGGAAGGCATTACAGGACCAGGGCAAAGTGGGATTCTTGGTTTTATTCATTCATTCATTCCAAACCTGCTGCAGCTGGGCACGGTGGCTCACGCCTATAATCCCAGCATTTTGGGAGGCCGATGGGGGCAGATCACTTGAGGTCAGGAGTTGGAGACCAGCCTGGCCAACATGCTGAAACCCTGTTTCTACTAAAAATATAAAAAATAGCTGGGCATGTGGTGGGCACCTGTAATCCCAGCTACTCAGGAGGCTGAGGCAAGAGAATCATTTGAACCCGGGAGGCAGAGGTTGCAGTGAGCTGAGATCACACCACTGCACTCCAGCCTGGGTGACAGAGTGAGACTGCATCTCAAAAAGAAAATAAAAAACCTGCTGTGCTAATGAGCACTCAGTATGAGCCACTGATGAATTCATCAATGCACAAACCAGAAAAAATACCTTACATTTTACGGCCAGGTGTGGTGGTTCACACCCATAATCCCAGCCCTTTGGGAGGCTGAGGCAGGAGGAACGCTTGAGCCTAGGAGTTCAAGATCAGCCAGGGTAACATAGCAAGACTCTGTCTCTACAAAAAAAAAAAAAAAAAAAATTACCGGGTATGGTGACATGTGCCTGTACTCCCAGCTACTCGGGAGGCTGAGGTGGGAGGGTTGCTTGAGCTCAGGAGTTCGAGGCTGCCATGAGTCATGATCACAACACTGCACTCCAGCCTGGGCAACAAAGCAAGACCCTGTCTCAAAAAAAAAAAAAAAAAAAAAATTTTATATATATATAAAAAATATATATATATATCTTTAAATATAAAGATATATATATATATATTTTAGCAATGGAAGTGGGAACAGACAATAAATGGTTGACATAAGAAGTTAGTAAATCACGTAGTTCATTCTAAGGTAATGATGGCTCAGGAAAAAGAAAACTAGAGCAGGGAGGCTGTCCTGTGATGGGGGATGTGGGCTTGGGGGAGGTAGTACTATATGGGGCTATCAGGAGAAGCCTCAGTGAGGAAGCCAGATTCGAGCAGGCACCTGAGGGAGGAGGGGGGACGTCACATGGGTCCCTGGAAGGCATTCCAGTCCCCTCTTGATTTCTCTTGAAAGGTTGGTGTCCCCACCCCTCTTTTCCTCTTTCCCGGCATTCGTGGCTCTAGCTGAGGGGTCCCTGGAAGGACTAGCCACCCCCAGGTCCTTCAAGCTTGCAGCTTCCATCCCCTCAGAGTCCCTAGAGACAGAGGAGGCTCAGCTGCATGGAGGTGACATTTAGAAAGCTTTTATTTAAAGAAAACATCCCAGGAAAGGCAAGGGGCTTAGACTGAGGGTAGGATGCCTGGTGCGCAGGTCTTGCAGATGCAGCAGGCTCTGGAGCAGTGCACCAGCAACTACAGGGAGGACCTGCAGGCGCTCAAGCAGCTCTCGGACCTTGAGAGGGAGAAGCTGCAGCGTGAACTCCAGGAGACCACTCAGCAGAACCAGGCTGTGAAAGCCCAGCTGGAGGCTTCCCATCAGAGAGCCCTGCGCATGCTGGAGAAAGCCAGACATCAGGAACTCAAGGTGAGGGAATGACTGTGTGGTCTACTCTGTGCCGGGCACCTGCTAGATGAGAACTGCCATGCGCAAAGCCGTCCCTTTTCTACATGACGTCCAATCCCCCGAGAATCTTTCCAGATTGTTATTATTGTATTCCCGTTTCCAGATGAGGAAAGAGGCTCAGAGAGATTTTGTAACTTGCTCAGGGTCACATAGCTAGTAAGTGGCAAAGCAAGAAAGCAGGCTAGGTCTGCCGGGCTTCTTGTGCTACGTTTCCCCACCTGCTTGCGACCTTGGTGGCATAAGAATGAGTTGCTTTCATGACTAGAGCAGTGGCGTGCATGAACACACCAGGAAGGCAGGCTCAGTCCTACAGCTAAAAACGAAGACGGCAGCACAGTTGAGAAAGAACAGCTCAGGCTGGGAACAGTGACTCACGCCTGTAATCCCAGCACTTTGGGAGGCAGAGGTGGGTGGATCACCTGAGGTCAGGAGTTTGAGACCAGCCTGACCAACATGGTGAAGCCACGTCTCTACTAAAAATACAAAAATTAGCCGGGTGTAGGGGCAGGTGCCTGTAATCCCAGCTACTTGGGAGGCTGAGGCAGGAGAATTGCTTGAGCCTGGAAGGTGGAGGTTGCAGTGAGCCGAGACTGTGCCATTGCACTCCAGCCTGGGCGACAGAGCAAGACTCTGTCTCAAAAAAAAAAAAAAAAAAAAAAAAAAAAAAAAAAAAAAAAAACAACTCAGCCACAAAGACCTTTCCAAGGGTTTGGAAAACCGTAGTGTGTTATACAATGATGGATAATCTGGTGGGGTGCTTCAGGCATGTTTCATCCAGCACCTTCTACCTTGTGGCCTGGCTTAAACACAGCTTTCTCAGAGGGTGTTCCCTTCCTGCCCTCTTAAGAATTCCTTGAAGAGGCGTCCCACAAAAACAAGGGAGCAAACCAAGGGAGAGGGAATAAAAGAGAGATGGGAAACTGGGGATTCAATGCAGGAGCAAGAAGGAAGGTTTGAGGAGTCTGGCTTTGCAGCTGGACAAGGAACTGGGGGCTCTGGAAGAGCTGTTTCCAGGGGAAAGAAGACTGATGGATTCTCTGATCGATTTGGCCATGTGGAAAATTGCACTGTGTGTTTTACAAAGCATTTAGAAGTTGTAGGAAGACTTTGCCAGATAGCCAAAGGAAACTAAACAAATAAAAAATGCAGCATTTATTAATGCAAGGAAAAACAAAAAACTGCACAAGGCAGAAGTTCAATCATAATAATTTATTCAGCTCAACAGTAAATAATATTTACATATTCTCTATAAGGAAAATAGGAAGTGTACTTCAATATATTAAAAATATATATTGTATACTATGTAAAAGGAATGGAAGACATAGAGTGAGTGAGACCTGAAATCCTGATCTACTAAAGTAGAAAGACAATTCATAGTCTCAAAAATGATCAAGATACACTAGAATGGAAACATTGTCTTTTAAAGGCTGGTAAATACAACAAGAAACAAGGAGCTGACAATGGCTGCCTCAGAGAAGAGGAGTCAGAGAGGGAGGAGGAAAGGACTAGGAGGCTGCTTATTTTCCTTTCTTTTAATACTATTTGGCTCTTTATACTAAATGCACATATTCCCCTGAGAAGAATATAAGAGAAGTTTTTTAAAAAAAGAAAGAAAGTCGAGCACAGTGGCTCACGCCTGTAATCCCAGCACTTTGGGAGGCCAAGATGAGCAGACCACTTGAGACCAGCCTGGCCAACATAGTGAAATCCCAACACTACTAAAAATACAAATATTAGCTGGACATCATGGTGCACGCCTGTAGTCCCAGCTAGTTGGGAGGCTGAGGCAGGAGAATTGCTTGAACCCGGGAGGCAGAGGTTGCAGTGAGCTGAGATCACACCATTGCTCTCCAGCCTGTGTGACACGGCGAGACTCCGTCTCAAAACAAAAGGAAGGAAGGAAGAAGGGAGGGAGGGAGGGAAGGAAGGGAGGGAGGGATGGAGGGAGGGAGGGAGGAAGGAAGGAAGGGAGGGAGGGAGGGAGGGAGGAAGGAAGGAAGGAAATAATGCACATGGACTGCCCGGCACTTATTAGGTGTTCAAAAAAGATGTCAGTTTCCTTATTTCTTTATTTCTTTAATTCTTCTAAATCTTTTTTCACTTTGGCTTACAATCTGCAAGAGCTCAGTGTGGGGAGATCCCAGGTGTATTCGCTGCTGGGTGATATTGACCTTTGTGTATGGCCGAGCTTTATTCCTCCATGCTGTGGACCCCAGTTTCTCACAGGAGGCAGACAGGCAGGGGGCTTCACCCACCTGAGGCAGGGAGTTCCAGGGGCCCTAGCGGGTTGGACTCATAAGGTCTGAGTCCCGGCCAAGGGAAAGTGAAAGGACATTCTGCCCATTGGGTATACCCCAGTTCCTGTGTCAGCGATTAGGAATGGACTGCCTGCGTTCAAGTCCTGGATCTGCCATTTACAAAGTGTGGGAGCTCAGATAGGTCATTTAGCTTCTTTGTGCCTCAGTTTCCTCATGTATAAAATGATAGATGGTAGTATGAATCTTATGAGATGGTTATGAAGATCAAAAGGGATACTGCTTGTAAAGTACTTAGAACAGTGCACGGCTCAGTAACAGCGTGGTTTTTAAAAGGTCCACTTGTATTATTCACTCATCTATCCTGCAGGCATTAATTGAGTAGCTGCCACGAGCTGTCATCATGCAGAGCTGCGGAGATATCAGATCATCACTACACTCTCTGTCCTTACGTAGCTCACCTCTAGGGGAAAAGGCAGCCCCTCAAACAGGTTGCTGGGATCGTTGGGTGGAAGCCATGAGGGAGTTGTCTAAGGTATTTGGAAGCACTGGGAATGGAGACATTATATAATACAGGACTTTTGGAGAGACAGGGTGAAACTAGGTCCCTCAGGAGGCCTCAAACTGGCCACCACAAGATCAGGGTAACCCTCCTATAGCAGCTGGAGAAATTCACCAGGAATGAGTCTCCAACTTGCCCTGAGCCTTGAATGCTGCACCCTGTGTGATCCTCACTGCCAAGGGCTCCTGAGCAAGCGAGTGGGCAGTGCTGACCTGAATCTTTGGTTGCCCCCAGGGATGGAGAGAGGCTGGGTCAGAGTGAGAGAGTTTGGCTCCCTCTTGCAAAGCCAGGCTTCAACCTCTCCATCCCCATTTCCCTAGGGATAAAAATGTCACCAGTTGGTGTTCTCTGAGCCTTGCAGCAAGGGAAAAAGGAGGAAGGTATCAGAGAATTTGAAAAGTATGAGGCTTTTCTGTTTTATTAAATAGTCTTGCAGCAAGGGAAACAGGAGGAAGGTATCAGAGAACTTGAAAAGTATGAGGCTTTTCTGTTTTATTAAATAGTCTTGCAGCAAGGGAATGAGGAGGAAGGTATCAGAGAATTTGAAAAGTATGAGGCTTTTCTGTTTTATTAAATAAACTCGCAACTAGGCATGGTGGCTCACGCCTGTAATCCCAGAACTTTGGGAGGCCAAGACAGGAGGATCACTTGAGGCCAGGAGTTTGAGGTTAGCCTGGGCAACATAGAGAGAACCAAGCTCTACAAAAAAAAATTAGCCAGGTGTAGTGGTGAGCATCTGTGGTCTCAGCTACTGAAGGGGCTGAGGTAGGAGGATCACTTGGACCTGGGAGGTCAAGGCTGCTGTGAGCCATGATTGTGCCGCTGCACTCCAGCTGGGCAACAGAGTGAGACCCTGTCTCAAAAAAAAAGAAAAAGAAAAAGAAACTCGCCACAGAATGACTGAGTTTCCCCTGGAAGGAGTGAGACCAGTTCCCTATTGCTATCCCCAGTGACAGGTGGCAGAGACAGGCTGAGGAAAGCCTCCATATGATCCGCTGGGTTCAGGAGGCCAACTGGGCTCCAAGATGGTTGAGTTCTTCCCTCGCAGGAGCCTCATGCATTTGGTGAAATCCCAGAGGAAGTTTGGTGAAACGTCCACTGCATGAGTGAGTGGAAAGGGCTTGGGCCCTGGACTCCACCACTAATGGGTCACGATCCTGCCTCTTCCATCACCTGTCTGCAGGCGGGTCCCCTGCCTCTGTGGCCCCAGTTTCCTGCTCTGTTAAAAGAGATGGCAGCGGGGGTGGGTGCCTGGGCGTGGTGGCTCATACCTGTAATCTCAACACTTCAGGAGGCTGAGGCGGGAGGATTGCTTGAGCTCAGGAGTTTGAGACCAGCTGGCCAACATAGCGAGACTCTCCCTCTCCATATATATATATAAAAAGAGTTAAAAAAAAGGGGGGGATAATACTTTCTGCATCTTTTTCTGTGTGACCCTGGGAAACCAAATTCATCTCTCCAGTGCCCATCTCTCATTTCCTCATCTAAAACCTGGGGATATATATTAACTGGAACTCTCCTAACTGAAAAACAAAAAGCAAAACAGAAACTATATTAGTTTCCTATTGCTGCTGTAACAAACTAGCACAAGCCTGGTGGCTTAAAATAACACAGATGTATTATCTGACAATTCTGGAGGTCAGAAATCCCAAAATCATAGAATTGGCAGGGCTGGTTCCTTCTCAAGGCTGCAGAGGAGAATCTGCGTCCTTGCCTTTTCCAGCTTCTAGAGGCTACCCAAGTTCCTTGGCTTCTGGTCCCTTCCTGCATTATCAAAGCCAAAAGTGTAGCAGCTTCGAATCTGGTGTTCTCTCTCCCTCTCCCTTTCTCTCCCTCTCCCTCTCTCTCCCTCTTTCTGTCTCTCTGACCTCTGCTTCCACCATCAACTCTTTTCTCACTGAGCTTCCTACAGCCTTCTTATAAAGACTCTTGTGATTGAGGCCCACCCAGATAGTTCAGGATAATCTCCCATCTAAGATCCTTAATCACATCTGCAAAGTCCGTTTGACCGTGTAAGGTAACATGCTCAGTTTTCAGACATGGACATCTTAGGGGTTGTTTTTGTGCCTCTCACAGAAACCAACTTGCAGGCAGTGAAGAGACACTTATTAAAGTTTACCCAGCTGCTCACAGAACTTGCTTTGGGTGTTCGACACACAGTGGGACTTCAGTAAATAAATATTTGTTGAGTGAAAGCATAAATGAACCAAAAATAAAAAGTAGGGAAAGAAAGAATGAATGAATATGAACCCAAGGACAGAGACACAGCCAGTTCTCAGGACCAAACAAGAGCAGGGACTGAAAAGCTGTAGGGATCCTTCACCCCTCCTCATGTCATTTCTGCTCCGCTCTGCTCTGCACACCAGCCCTGGGCTTCCTCCACAGATGGCCGCCTCCACCTCACTGGTCCTGCAGCAGATGTCAGATAGTTACCTTAGTGCTCCTGAGTGTGGTAAATTTGGAGCCACAGAGTCAGTATCTGCCTGTCAGTCTCTTTTGCTCTATCCCCCACCTCTTCATATCAAATTTGCATTAAAGGAACTCTGATTGTCCCAGGTTTAGAAGAGGTATCCACTCTCGCCCAATCAGCTGTGGAAGGGGGTGGGTTCACCTGGTACAAAATGGCTGCTGTGGCCAGGCTATTGCTACAGCATTCTCTGTAGCCTGATAAGCCCTCCATGGGAGAGAGCAAGTCTTCAGAGCATCCTGGCTCAGAGGAGTTTGGCAAAGGAGTCAGGTCTCCCACCCTTGTGCCCACTTTCATGCCTTCTTGTCCCCACTTTTTCCCACAGGCCACAGAGGAACGCTTGAAGAAGGAATCCAGCCACAGCCTCCAGATCCAACACCAGGCACACCGGCTGGAGCTCCAGGCCTTGGAGGAAAAGGCCAGGCAAGAGCTGCAGGAGGAGCGTGAGAGGATGCAGGCACAGCAGGCCCTGCTGCTAGGTATACACCCAACAGTGCACCAAGGAGGGCCTGGCCAGCTGCAGGGTCTGCACGTAGAAACCAGCGACAAGCTGAGGGCCAGGGCTCCTGGGCTCTCTGACTCACAGGCCAGGGCTCCTGGGCTCTTGGACTCACAGGCCAGGGCTCCAGGAGTCCCGGGTTCACAGGCCAGGGCTCCAGGGCTCTCGGACTCACAGGCCAGGGCTCCAGGAATCTCGGGCGCACAGGTCAGGGCTCCAGCATTCTCGGGCACGCAGGTCAGGGACAATCCTGGCTCTGCCACCAACTAGCTGTGAACCCTGGGATGGCTTACCATGAGCTTCATTTTCCTTTTGTATAAAATGGAATTACAATTGTCCCTACCACATAGGCTCACTGTGTGGATTACATGAGATATTAAATATAAAGTGCCTAGCATATAACATGAGCCCAGTGAATGTAGATACTATCATTATCATTATTATTGCATGTAACCCAGATCTCTGAGCCTTCATATGAGTTTCATGGCATTGCCTTAACCTCTCATTTCTGTTCTGAAGATTTCGGCAAGTTGGGGGATCTTAGGCCTCCAGGCTCTGCTTCCTCTGCCTGCCCCCACATCATCCCCAGCTCAAAACTCTGCCCCTTTTCAGTTGCCACATCAATAAAACACTCACACAAAGCATCCTGGAAGTCAACAGAGGTAGTTAAGATCTTTAGAGCCAAACTGCCTGGGTGTGAAGCTCAGCTGTAACATTCACTGGCTGTGTCACTTCGGGGAGGAAGTTGCTTAACTGCTCTGTGCCTCAGTCTTCCATGTATAAAATGAGGATAATAATAGCATTCACCTCACTGGGCCGTAATGATGATTACATAAGTAAATACATGAGAAGTGCTTCAAATAGAGCCTGGTATATAGTAAGTCTATGTAAGTGTTCCCCGTTAAATTATGACTGAATATTTCTTTTCTTTTCTTTTTTTGAGACAGAGTCTCGCTCTGTCACCCAGGCTGGAGTGCAGTGGTGTGATCTTGGCTCACTGCAGGCTCCGCCTCCCAGGTTAACACCATTCTCCTGCCTCAGCCTCCTGAGTAGCTGGGACTACAGGCACCCGCCACAACGCCTGGCTAATTTTTTTGTATTTTTTTAGTAGAGATGGGATTTCACCATGTTAGCCAGGATGGTCTCGATCTCCTGACCTTGTGATCCGCCCTCCTCGGCCTCCCAAAGTGCTGGGATTACAGGCTTGAGCCACCACACCTGGCCATGACTGAATATTTCAATGTTGCATGCCTGATTCTGGAGACCTCTGTCATTTTTGTAGATCATCCCTGTCACTCATTTTCTCCTATACTCTTATCTTTCTCCTCACTCTTAAGAGCAAGACAAATACCTCTCACCATTTCATGCTAAGCACTAAAGATCTTGTTGGCTTTATTAAATATTTCTTCCAAAACTAGACAGGGCTCTTCTTAAGAGATTTCTGAGTGCTGAGTGTGGTGGCTCATGCCTGTAGTCTCAGCACTTTGGGAGGCCAAGGTGAGAGAGGATCACTTGAGGTCAGTAGTTCAAGACCAGCCTGGACAACAGAGCAAGACCCCATCTCTACAAAAAAAAAATTAATTAGGAAAAAAAGTAAAAAGAGAATTCTGGAGGACAACATTTTCTTTACCTCCGTAAGTGAGTTAGGCTCTACCTTGCTGCTTGTTTGAGTTCTCATTAGAAAGCGTGTCCCACTGACTGCATGTTTCTGAGGAAGTGGTGTGAGAAGCAGGAAGTTTCATAGACTTCCCAGTTAGCAGCTACCCTGGAATGGAGGCGTCCACATGGGAAATGCTGAAGTCAGCAGCATGTAAACATAGAATCCAGGCTGTGCCACATGGCTCAGGTCCAAGGCTCCCCATGGACAGGTCAGGCTGGAACACCCTGGTGATTCCAACACCCAGCAGCAGCTGCCAGTGCAGATGTCCCTGCCACCCCTTCCCTGGCTTTTCTGACTCCACAGCAGCCCCGTTCTTCCCTGAAGAAAAGAATCAGGAGGGATCCCTGGAAAGACCCTGGGGAAAGGCTGGGCTTCTCAGCACCAGTCCCAAGAAGAAGGGGCTCTGTGGACTCTGTGAGGCCAAAAAATCATAGTCTTCAAGGGAAGGCGCGAGCACCTAGAGCAATGGCAGGTTGATATGAGATATTCCTGAAGCTGATTATTCATCTTCTGATATCTGTGTGAGACACAACTGACCTGCAATACCATAGGTCCCTGTGAGAGGGCAGGGAGGGTGGGTGTTTACTAGAGGGTTGGAACCCAGACATGCTGGATGGATGGATGGATGGATGGATGGATGGATGGATGGATGGATGGACGGACAAGTGGATGGGGTGTGGGTGAATGGATGGTTGGATGGACAGGTGGATGGACAGAAAAATGGGTCAATGGATGGACAGGAGGAGGGAGGATGGATGGATGGATGGATGGACAGATAGATGGAGATGTATGGATGGGCAGATGGGTGGGCAGACAAATGGGTGGACACACAGATGGATGGGCAGATGATTGGGTGAGCAACCGATGAGTGGATCGGTGGATGGATGAATGGATGGACAGATGGGTAGACAGACAGATACATGGACAGACAGATAGGTGGGTGGATGGATAGGTGGATGGATGGATGAGTAAATGGATGGATGGATGGATGAATGGATGGATAGATAAGTGGATGGGTGGATGGATGGACAGGTGGATAGAGGGATGGATGTGTGGATGGATAGATGAATGGTGGGAAGGTATGAAAGAAGGAGGAGGGTAAAGAATGAATACCTTATAATTTATGATTTGGTAAAAAGTTTTATTGCATATATCTTGTGATAACAGTTTTCAAAAAATGGGGTTGTGTTTGGAGAATTTTTTTTAAGAAAATAAGCTATAGAAATCACTTTATCAAAATTCTGCTGGAAAGGAAAGATGACCAAGTAAATTTTTTTTTTTTTTTTTTTTTTTTTTTTTTTTTTTTTTTTTTGAGACAACATCTCGCTTTGTCACCCAGGCTGGAGTACAGTGGCGCAATCTCGGCTCACTGCAAGCTCCGCCTCCCAGGTTCATGCCATTCTCCTCCCTCAGCCTCCCAAGTAGCTGGGACTACAGGTGCCTGCCACCATGCCTGGGTAATTTTTTGTATTTTTAGTAGAGATGGGGTTTCACCATGTTAGCCAGGATGGTCTCGATCTCCTGACCTTGTGATCCAACCACTTCAGCCTCCCAAAGTGCTGGGATTATAGGCATGAGCCACCACGCCCGGCCAATTTTTCATCTTAATGTCATCCAAATACACTATGCTTTTGCACGTGTTTAATATAGTTAACCTTTGAGGGCAGGTTAGTAAGCTTATAGGAAAGCTTTTATAACTAATACACTTTTATCACCTCATCCATTTTCATTCTAAAGATCGTTTATTTTACAAATACATGTTGAGCACTTGCTGTGTACTAAAACCTGTGCTAGGTGCTTATGGAATGATCAGAACAATGTTTCAAAGGTTATTTTCAATAACTAAAATACAGAGTCTCAAAAGCTCATTACAGAAAAGTAAAGTATCAAATTTACAAGCACTTAAAAAGTATCTTTTTTGAAAGGAATATCTCACTAAATAGCATCTGCTCTATCAGAAAATATTCATTTTAAAATAATTGTTTCAATCATGCTGGGAAGTGTCTAGTGTACTAGAAATCAGTCTCCATCCTCAGAGGGGAAGCTCAAGTTTCTGGTCTTACTCTCCCCTGAGTTTAAGAGAATGTACACATTTCTTCTGGATGATTCCATTGTAGTTCCTATCCTGCTGGGATGACATGCCATCTCCTGCCTCCATGATCCAGCCAAGACCCCACACCCGTGGGAAGAAGAACCTGTGAACATTTTGTCTTTTTAAGAGTTGACATTGACCGGGTACGGTGGCTCACACCTATAATCCCAGCACTTTGGGAGGCCAATGTGGGTGGATCACTTGAGGTCAGGAGTTCGAGACCAGCCTGGCCAAAATGGTGAAATCCCATCTCTACTAAAAAAATTCAAAAATTAGCCGGGCGTGATGGTGCGTGCCTGGTCCCAGCTACTCGGGAGGCTGAGGCAGGAGAATCGCTTGAACCCAGGAGGTGGAGGCTGCAGTGAGCCAAGATCGTGCCACTGCATTCCGGCCTGGGCAACAAAGCGAGACTCCGTCTCAAAAAAAAAAAAAAAAAAAAGAGCTGACATAAACTTCAAACTTTCCAACTTGAGACCATTGCCCCCAGTAGAGGCCTTTGGGTCATTTGATAATTGCCTGTTCTTTGCCTGGTCTCCTAACTTGGTGCTGAGGCCAAGCGTTGTCACAGGATTTGGCCCTGGGCTCAGGCCATGCTGCCCTCACCTGCCACCCATCCTAACCAACCAGTAGAGGGCAAGCAGGGGGTTCAGAGTGAAGAACCACTTGAAATTTTGCATCCCAACTCCACTATTTAATAGCTGTGTGGCTTTGAGCATTGTACTCACCCTCTCTGATGTTCAGGTCCCTCATCCTAAAATGGAGCAGGGGTGGGGAGAGGGGGATAATTCATACCAGAAAAGATGGTTGTGGACTTAAATGAGAACAGTTTTCACACATGGCCCTGTTGTTACTGTTATCTTGGAAAAGGTTTGGGGAACTCAACCCACCACAAGCCTTCAGCAGCCCCTCACTTCATCCACCCCCGCCCCAGAGACTGTTGTCCCCACCAGACAGGCTTCAGCCTAGACCCAGCAACTAACTCCCTACTGCTCTCCCTTTTCCAGAGTCCCTTAGGCAGGAGCTGTCGGAGCAGCAAGCTGCCTGCTCTGGGCACCAGAAGGACTTGGAGGCACTGCAGGCCGAGCTGAGGGCTCTGGGCAGACAACAAGCCAGCAGCCAGTGTCCAGGAGACAGCAAGGACCACATCATCACCACAGAGGTCAGCACCCCTCCCAGAGCAGCATCAGGGCCTCAGGGCCCCATAAAGGATGGGCTCTGAGGCCAGGTGCAGTGGCTCACACTTGGAATCCAGCACTTTGGGAGGCCAAAGCCAGAGGACCACTTGAGGCCAGGATTTCAAGACCAGCCAGGGCAACATAGCAAGACTATGTCTCTACAAAAAAATCAAAAATTAGCTGGGCGTGGTGGCATATGCCTGTAATCCTGGCTTGGGAGTCTGAGGCAGGAGGATCACTTGAGCCCAGGAGTTCAGGCTGTAGTGAGCTATGACTGTGCCACCGCACTCCAGCCCGGGCAACACAGCAAGACCCTGTCTCAAAAAAAAAAAAAAAGGATGGGCTCTGGGTACTCAGTCATTCCCCTGCCCCCTGCCCCCTGCCCCCTGCCCCCTGCCTGAAGCGGGGAAGACCCTTCTCCACAGGCCTGTGGGATACTGGGTGGGCCTGCAGGGTCTTGTCTTTGAAAAGAAAAAAAAAATGGTCTTAAGCGCTGCATGTTATTTATAGTTCAGAGGCAATGGTATCTCAGGGTGTTGGTGCTAGCCAGGCCCTCGATGCAGCTGGTCTGGGCTACTCCTTTGGATCTGCAGGGGAATTTCTCAGAACATTTTCCCAGATAGGCTCTGTCTAGACCTTGCTGTTCCCCTAAGCGGAGCAGCTTTGTTGTCACCCAGACTCAGTGCCGGCTCTCCTTCCTCTTCCTGCTCAGACTTTGCCCATCAGCCCCTTCCCTGCACATCCATCATTCCCGGTCTAGCTGGGTGGCACAGTCACCTCCTAACAGCCCAGTCCTCTCTCCCTCCAGTCTATAGTGTATGGCTTCAGGTATTCCCCCAAAGCCCAGCATCACTTTTCATAAAGCCTTTGGTGGTTCCCACTGGAGAAAGCTCCAAATGCTTCAACTTGGCATTGAAAAGCTTCCACCACTGACTATGACCTGTATGTCCTGCCATATTCCCTGTGGCTCATAAACCCAGCATCTGCACCCTCCTTTCATCCTTTGCCTGTGCCACTCCTCCTGCCTGGGATGCCACCCAGCATGTCCCATGCTGGGGGTCTTCCCTGGCACACAGTGGCCCCCTCTGGCTCTGAGATCCTGGAGCACTTGCTGTTAAGACAGCTCAGCTGACTTTAGGATCTACCACCCGGTCCTGTTGGGGACATGCCATTTCATGGACGTCTTTGTTGCCTAGACTGGATCAGAGTCTTTTGAGGATAACCCATCTGTTCTGCCTCATCGCCGCCCCACCCCCACTCCTAGCCCTCAGCAGAGTCTCCACCAGTGCCTGTGGATGGTGAGGATTCATTGGTGGCCCAGTCCTGCTGAAGGTCCCGGGGACATGGGAATCATGTGTGCCAGATTTAGCTGTTGCTGAGCATAGGAAGGCGATTTCTATGTTTATATGAAAAATACTAACAAATGATGAATCACAGGTTAGCCCAGTGGTTAGGTCTAGCAGAGCGAAGACAGAATGTGTTCCATTAAGTGTTTAGATGGGTGGGAGCCACCGGTACCAATGGGAGGGGACAGGGGAAACGTGGGATGATGACAGCTGGGGACTGGGCCATGGAGGAAGACAGTGTTTGCCCGAGGGCTTGGGATAGAAGCCAAGGAGCACTGAGTGCATGAGCCGCTACCTGGCCACCTGTGCACCAGCCCTCACTTTCGCCCCATAGGAGGGAAGCCTGAACCCTCTAGAAGGAAAGCGTGGTCTCAGGTGATACCCCACACAGAGAGCAGATGCAGGGGTGTCAGCAAAGAGGCACAGCCCAGGTCGCAGGAGTCAAAAAGGAAAGGGAAGGGGACACATGCCAGACTGCAGGCCCAAACTGGCCACCGCTGAGCTAAGTGGAGTCCGTCCCACTGGAATCTAATTCTCATATCTCTCCTACCCAGAGACCCAAGAGGGGAACGCATTTTTCCATCCGTTTCTGTCCTCCATGGGTCACAGGTTGTCCTCACAAGGCAGTAACCCCCCTGCTCTTGCTCTTCCAGGCTATGCATGTGAGAGTGCCAAGTGGGTGCCCACAGGCATCCCACACCATGCCAACCCCAGGGCAGGAAGGCAGGGACATGGGGCCTGGGCCACAGATTCTCCCTGTGCACAGCTGTGCAATCACTGTTCAGTGAACAGATAACCTGCACAAGTGGTCGGGCATGTTTGAGTGAATTTGAAAACTGGAACATTCACTAATCACAGATTAAATCTGACCCCATCTGCTGTTGGACAGCAATCTTTGTGTTTCTACCTGAACTACTGACATTCTAGCACAATTTTATTTAGCAAGCATTCACATGGCACCTATAGAATACACCAGGCTAGGTGCTACAGGGTTGGAAAGATGAAGAGAGGAATAGCTCCCAATCTAGCCAAGGAAACCAGCATGGAAACATATTCTCTTCAGTGTCACCCCTTACAGAGCCAGAGTTAGCGATATTTGGTGGTATTAGAGAAAGTTCATCAGTTCTCCCCTGAGAGGCGGGGAGGACTTCACTGAGGCAGTGTCACTTCACTGAACACTTCACTGAGGCGGTGTCACTTCACTGAACACTTCACTGAGGGAGGACTTCACTGAGGTGGTGTCACTTCACTGAACACTTCACTGAGGCGGGTCACTTCACTGAACACTTCACTGAGGGAGGACTTCACTGAGGCGGTGTCACTTCACTGAACACTTCACTGAGGCGGTGTCACTTCACTGAACACTTCACTGAGGGAGGACTTCACTGAGGCGGTGTCACTTCACTGAACACTTCACTGAGGCGGTGTCACTTCACTGAACACTTCACTGAGGGAGGACTTCACTGAGGCGGGACTTCACTGAGGAGGCGGTGTCACTTCACTGAACACTTCACTGAGGGAGGACTTCACTGAGGCGGTGTCACTTCACTGAACACTTCACTGAGGCGGTGTCACTTCACTGAACACTTCACTGAGGGAGGACTTCACTGAGGCGGTGTCACTTCACTGAACACTTCACTGAGGGAGGACTTCACTGAGGCAGTGTCACTTCACTGAACACTTCACTGAGGGAGGACTTCACTGAGACAGTGTCACTTCACTGAACACTGAGGGAGGACTTCACTGAGGCGGTGTCACTTCACTGAACACTTCACTGAGGGAGGACTTCACTGAGGCGGTGTCACTTCACTGATGGAGGACTTCACTGAGGCAGGCAGGGAGGGCACCCAGGCAGGTGGAGTGTGGTTGGTGTTCATTTGGATGCAAGCCCCATTCTTGGCTCAGCAGTTTTATTAAACTCTAAGGGCCAGATTTGGCCAACACCCAAAGAAGGAAATTTTAAGAGACTGAATGGGAGTCCCTGCAGGGAACCCATCCAGGCTCCAGCCTGGGCGGGTCGCCCGTGGGTCTCCATCTCGCCGCAGCACATCTCTGGTCCTTTGTAACGTGTCCGCCCCTGCGCCTCCTGAAAACACCTCCTGGTTGCCTTCTCCTCAGGAGCGGGGCGGCCCGGGCCAGACCGGCTCCCCACCGGGCGCTGATGGGCAGGGTTCCAGCGAAGGATGCGGGCTCTGGGAGGAGAACGCGCAGCTCCAGGACGCGGTGCGGCGGCTGCGCACGGAGGTGGAGCAGCATCAGCAGGAGGCGCAGCAGCTCCGCGACCAGCGCAGGTGGGTGACCGCCCCTTGCACCTGCTCACCAGCTTCCCTCCCTCCCCCACTGCGGCTCGCTGAGCCTGAGACCTGAAATGGGTCACTCCCTCGGCATCCTGCCCCGCAAGACACTAGACACTTAATGCGCCAGCATTTCACAGATGTTACTCCTCTGACCCATGAAATGTCCCAGAGCTCCCGAAATTCTAGATCTCAAAACCGCAGATGAAGTGCCTTGAAATAGAAAAGGGAGTCCGGCCGGGCATGGCGCCTCACGCCTGTAATCCCAGCACTTTGGCTGGTAGAGGCGGGCGGATCACGAGGTCAGGAATTAGAGACCAGCCTGGACAACATAGTGAAACCCTGTCTCTACTAAAAATACAAAAATTAGCCAAGCGTGGTGGTGCGTGCCTGTAGTCCGGTTACTAGGGAGGCTTGGGAGGGAGGATTGCTTGAGCCTGGGAGGTGGAGGTTGCCGTGAGCTGAGATCGTGCCACTGCACTTCAGCCTGGCTGGCATAGCCCGAACCTGTCTCAGAAACAAAAACAACCGCGCCTGTCAGGGCTGTTTTAGAGTGCAGTGGAATGTGTGCAGGAGGCTTGGCATGTCCCTAGCATGAATGAAGCGCTTGGTTAATTGTAGAAGTGAATAACCTATCATCAATCCTGAACTCAGAGCCTTTTTCCCCCTTGTTGGAAAGTTTTTGATAAAATTCAATTTCTTTAAAGACTTAGGACATTTCATATTGTCTATTTCTTAAGTGAGCTTTAGCAGTTGGTATCTTTCAAAGAATTCATCTATTTCATCTAAGTTTTTGAATGTCTTAATGCCAATCATAAAGTTGCTCATAATTTTCTTTTTGTCATTTTAATGTCTTGAGGATTCCTTTTTTCTTAATATTTGTCAACTGTGTACATTGAACCCTGTTGTGTTGGCCCAAAATTGCTTTGAGCCTTGACTGGGCTTGTTCATTAAATTCTCCCCTCCCCTCCCCTCCCCTCCCCTCCCCTCCCCCCCCCCTCCCCCCTTCCCCCCCCTTCCCCCCTCCCCCCCCCCTTCCCCCCTTCCCCCCCCCCCTCCCCTCCCCCCCTTCCCCCCTCCCCTCCCCTCCCCTCCCCTCCTCTCCTCTCCTCTCCTCTTTTTTGGAGACAGAGTCTTGCTCTTTTGCCCAGGCTGGAGTGCAGTGGTGTGATCTCAGCTCACTACAACCTCTGCCTCCCAAGTTCAAGTGATTCTCCTGCCTCAGTCTCCTGAGTAGCTGGGATTACAGGCGGACACCACCACGCCCAGCTAATTTTTTTTGTATTTTTAGTAGAGACGGAGTTTCACCATGTTGGTCAGGCTGGTCTCAAACTCCTGGCTTTGTGATCCTCCTGCCTTGGCCTCCCAAAGTGCTGGGATTACAGGCGTGAGCCACTGCACCCGGCTCCATTTAATTTTCATAACCACCTATTTTGATAAAGGTGAGGGATAAAGATTCAGGGAATGGCTGGGCATGGTGGCTCATGCCTGTAATCCCAGCATTTTGGGAGGCTGAGGCACGTGGATCACCCGAGGTAAGGAGTTCAGGACCAGCCTGGCCAACATGGTGAAACCCCCGTCTCTACTAAAAATACAAAAAAATTAGCCACTTGGGAGCCTGAGGCAGGAGAACCGCTTGAACCCGGGAGGCGAAGGTTGCAGTGAGCCGAGATCACGCCATTCCACTCCAGCCTAAGCAACAAGAGCAAGACTTTGTCTCAAAACAAAAACAACAACAAAAAAACAAAGTTCAGGGAAGCTTTCCACTGCATTGTAGTTGTTAGGAAAGACCTGGTCTCCCGGGTCTCAGAGTCCCAGCATTCAGGCGATACTGATAGAGAATCTCGGCCTCCTGCCTCCCCGCCTGCCCCAAGTGAAGAGCGTGTGTTCTGGGGCTCCCCTGTAGGGCTGCTCTCCATCGCTTCCGCCTGAAGGCTGTCCCCATGCTCAGGTTTCTCCTTCTGAGATGGGAGGGTGCTGAGAAGGGGTCCCATAGTGGGGGTTTGTCATGGACTCCACAACTCGGAGACCTCAGCTCTCCTTATCACAGGTGTCCTCAGATCACAACCTCTCCCCACTGAGGCCTCCCAAACTGGGCAGCAACGAGGGGAATAAACCCCAGAGCCCAAGGGGCGCCGTCCCCGGAGCTGGGCAAGCCTGGCTGTGCTTTCGTCCACCACAGGTTGCTGGAGGAGACTCAGCAAGCCCTGCGGACCAGGGAGGTGGAGACGCTCCGCCAGGAACACCGGAAGGAGATGCAGGCCATGGTGGCAGACTTCAGTAGTGCCCAGGCCCAGCTCCAGGCCCGGCTGGCTGCCCTGGAAGCCGAGTAAGTGAGGCCTTGGGCCCCAGGGAGGGACTAGCAAGTGTGCCATTCAGTAGGGTGGCCAACTCACCCCCGTGGCCCTGGGCTTTCCTGGTTTTCAAATTCAAAGTCCTGGGTCCTGGCCAGGCACGGTGGCTCACGCCTGGAATCCCAGCACTTCGGGAGGCCGAGGCAGGCGGATCACTTGAGCTCAGGAGTTGGAGACCAGCCTGGCCAACATGGCTAAACCCCATCTCTACTAAAAACACAAAATTAGCCAGGTGCGGTGGCACACGCCTGTAATCCCAGCTACTCTGGAGGCTGAGACAGGAGGATCAGTTGAGCCCAGGAGGCAGAGCTTTCAGTGAGTGGAGATCAGGCCCCCGCACTCCAGCTTCAGCAACAGAGCAAGTTCTGAGTAGGGGATGGGTGCAGGGAACAAGCCAGGGGCTCATCAGTCTCCTTTCATTTTATGAGGCTGTGCTCCCGTTTCCTGCAGGGCACTGGGAATCTGTGAGGATGAGCATTGGTTTAACCCTCACACTTGGAAGAAATCAGAAGGATCAGGGCTGCTCAGTTATGAGCATTTGCTCTGTTCTAATCTGTATCATCTAATTCCATCTTCACAACAGTACTTCACGAATATTTGTTAAGGAACCATTGTATGCCCAGCACTGCTTTAGGCTCTGGAGTCACCGCAGGGAACAAAACAAAGACAATGCTCTCATAGGCTCACAAATTCTGCTGAAGATTCAGATAAGAAATAAGCAAACAGGCTGGGCTTGGTGGCTCATGCCTATAATCCTAGCACTTTGTTTGCATGGCTGAGGCTTGAGCCCAGGGTGGATCCCTTGAGTCCAGGAGCTCGAGACCAAACTGGGCAACATTGTGAAACTCCGTCTCTACAAAGAATACAAAAAAAAAAAAAAATGCTGAGCATGCTGGTGTGTGCCTATAGTCCCAGCTACTTGGGAGGCTGAGGTGGGAGGATCTTCTGAGCCCAGAAGGTTGAGGTTGCAGTGATCCGTGATTGCACCACTGCACTCCAGCCTGGACTACAGAGAGAGAGAGACTGTCTCAAAACAAAACAGACCCTGTCTCAAAAAAAAAAAAAAAAAAAAAAAAAAAAAGCAAACAGTTAAGTTTATACCAGGCGGTGAAAGTGCTAGAAGACAGGATTGGGAGTGGCAAGGGTGGGCAAAAGAAGGCCTCTGTGAGGAGGTGCTATTTAAGGACAAGGAGGTGAGGGCACTCCTGAGGCATCTGGAGGAAGGGCATTAGAAGCAGCTGGAACAGCAGGTGCAAGGGCCCTGGGCCTGCCTCAGGCTCCTGAAAACAGCCCAAAGGCTTGTGTGGCTGAACAGAGTGAGAGGGAGGGGGAGGGGAGGAGAGGAGCCGGGTGAAGGAACCCCTGCCCTGTTGGGAAGGAGTTTGGATGTGTTCAGAGTGCCCTGGGAAGCCATCACAAGGCACTGGGCAGGAGTGACATGCCTGACTTGCCTTTTCACAGGGTCACTTCTGACTGCTGAGAAGAAACAGGGGGAGGGGGTGACTGCAAGAAGACCATTTAGGATGTGATGGCAGCGAGCCAGGTCCAGACAGGTGAAGCCGCTTGCCCAAGGTCAGGCAGCATTAATTGAGTTTAAATGTCACCTGTGTGACCTTTAGCCTGAGCTCTTAAAAACATCTCCACTGTCTCCAATACAATGCAAATCATCCAAAAGCCAGCAGGAAAGCTTTCACCAGCTACAGTCTAAGGAGCACTTACTACATGCCAGGCTCCCATTATCACGTTGAATTCTCACAACCACCCAGTTTCATGCCCACTTTAAAAGAGAGGGAACTGAGGCCCACACACAGGTGAAATGATGCCCAAGGTCGAGAAAAAAGCAGAGCCAGTATTAAAGCCGGGTCATCTCACCCGAAGCCCTGGGCTCTTACCAACTCTAGTCAGTAGATTATCTGCAGCCCCTGTCCTCCTCTCCCCACCACCTAGTAACTCCTCTCTGGCTTCAGGCTGAAAAAGCAGTGGGGGTCGGGCGTGGTGGCTCAAGCCTGTAATCCCGCCACTTTGGGAGGCCAAGGAGGGCGGATCACGAGGTCAGGAGTTCCAGACCAGCCTGGCCAACATAGTGAAACCCTGTCTCGACTAAAAATACAAAAATTTCCTGGGCATGGTGGCACGCGCCTGTAGTCCCAGCTGCTCGGGAGGCTGTGAGGCACGAGAATCGCTTGAACTAGGGAGGTTGCAGAGAGCCGAGATAGCGCCATTGCACTGCAGCCTGGGCGACAGGGCGGGACTCTGTCTCAAAAAACAAAAAAGAAAAAAAAAAAGCCGTGGGTAGCAGCCACTGACCGCACTCCGTGTCCGCCAGCAGATGGCGACAGAGCATTAAGAGAACCCTCGCGGCATTGTTCTCCCAGTAGCATCCCTGGCTCTTGAAGCCCCCGCTGAGTGCACCATCTAGCTGCACACACGGGCCTTTGCTTCCTGGCCCTGCAGCCTTAGGGGACCTGACAGAGCTGGGATCCTGGGTTCTGCAAGTCATCTCCCCGGCGGGTCCTGGGCAAGCTTTTGCTGCTATCTGAGCCTCCCTGGCCAGGCTGAACACAGGATGGCATTCCCATCGTGTGCTTTGAGGCACATGTGTGCCCATCTCCCTCCTGTTGAGTAATTGCCATAAGGGGAACTTGACTGCATGCCTGCTTGAAACAGACTGAAAGATTCCGGAGAGAAGCCAGGGAAGGGAGCGTCCAGGCCAGAGGACCTTCAGCTCATAGGCCGCCTGCAGACTCGCCTGAAGGAGAGAGAGGACATCATCAAGCAGCTCACGGTGAGGTTGTCAGGGGGCGCCTCGCCCACGCGCCTGGCCGGGCACTGCGAGCTCCTCTGGGAGGGGCGTTCACTTGCACCCAGCATTTCTCTAGGTGCCCTAACATCTTGCCTTATAAAGAATCCTTTCTGGCCGGGCGCGGTGGCTCAAGCCTGTAATCCCAGCACTTTGGGAGGCCGAGACGGGCGGATCACGAGGTCAGGAGATCGAGACCATCCTGGCTAACACAGTGAAACCCCGTCTCTACTAAAAAATACAAAAAACTAGCCGGGCGAGGTGGCGGGCGCCTGTAGTCCCAGCTACTCGGGAGGCTGAGGCAGGAGAATGGCGTAAACCCGGGAGGCGGAGCTTGCAGTGAGCCGAGATCCGGCCACTGCGCTCCAGCCTGGGCGACAGAGCAAGACTCTGTCTCAAAAAAAAAAAAAAAAAAAAAAAAAATCCTTTCTGACCGGGTGCGGTGGCTCAAGCCTGTAATCCCAGCATTTTGGGAGGCCAAGGCGGGTGGATCACTTGAGGTCAGGAGTTCGGGACCAGCTTGGCCAACCCCATCGCTACTAAAAATACAAAAATTAGCTGGGTGTGGTGGTGGGCACCTGTAATCCCAGCTTCTAGGAAGGCTGAGGCAGGAGAATCACTTGAACCCAAGAGATGGAGGTTGCAGTGAGCCAACATAGCGCCACTGCACTCCAGTCTAGGCGACAGAGCAAGACTCTGTCTCAAAGAGGGGAAAAAATCCTTTCTCTTCTGTTATTACAGAAGACATACGCACTAAAAAGTTAATACAGGAAAATAGAAGGCAAAAAAAATCATTTTACTCCCAAGTCCAACAGCATCTGCCCCATGTTAATATTGCTTTTTTAACTTATAGAATTTGAGAAAATCTACAATGGCTTAGGTTTGAATTGTAGTAGAATCAGTGTTTTTATTGTTGATCTTCTTTTTGTAAACATGACCACCTGTTTTCTACTTAGCAAAGCCACTCCCTAGACCCCTTGAAAAGAACCCAGCTCCCTCTGATTCAGTATCCAACCAAGGCCTGCTGGTCATGTCTTTGGAATGTCTCCCCCTTTGCCTGCTCCTGCCCGCCCACCTCACTTCTGTATCTCCCTGTGCTTTGAAAATTAGGTGGCATTGATAAGGAATTATTGCTCATTTGCTAAGTGTGAACAAAGGTATCATGGGTTTTTTTTTTAAGTAATCTTTATTTCTTAGAAATTACATATCGATGTTTTTACAGAGAAAATTATGTAATCACTGAAATTTAGTAATACAGCAGGAGAGAAAAAAGTGGAAAATGATACACACAAACAAGATTGGCCATATTGTTATAACAAGTAAAGTGGGGGATGGGTTTCATTACCCTCTCTCTGTTTGTATATGTTAGACAACACAAATGTCAAAAAAAGGAAGAAGGCAGGCAAAATCCTTTGCATACCTGGGGGTTTTCTCTCTTTGCCTTAATTACTAACTTTCTGCAGTAGGTTACCTTCACATGCTAAGAACAGTTGGATTTCCAATTTCCAGGCAAGCACAAGCTTGCCCTTTTCTTTACAAGAGGGGCTGGGGACATAAAAGACAAAGAGCAAAGGTGCTTCCTCAAAAGCTTCAGTGTCTGGCAGCTTGCTTCTGACTTCCCCTTCCTCCTCCGGACTTCCCTTCTCTCTCTATTCTGCCCTCATAGCCATCTTCCTTCAAGTCAAACCCAGTGCTGTGTGGTTAGGCTCACTTAGACTCAGTTGTATTGGTTTTCCAGGAAGAGAGAAGATTTCACTATGCAGCATTCCCCAGTGCAATGTCCCACCGGAATCGGTCTTTCTCTTTCAATCCTCACCCGGGATATTTGACCCCTTCCATGAAGGTAAATTGGTTCTACTGGTTTTAATGCATTACACAATTCCATTGATTTCGTTTTTCTTAAAGGTAACCACAGGCTATTTATGGGCTGGTGTACACTCAGAAAAATATTCATTGGAAAAAAAAACCCACAAGAAATAGTCCAAAGTATTAACGGTGTTTGTATCTGGCTGGGCAGATTATGTGTGGTTTTTATTTTTTATGGGATTTTGTATTTTCCAAATTTTCTAGAATAAGTATGTGTTAGTATTAAGAATAGCTCTATCTAGGTGATGGGAGGGAGAAGAGTAAAAATCTTCCACTTCTGTACATATTTTTGGAATTTTTCACAATGAGCATATTCACATCCAATTCTCATCTACTATCACAAAATCCTAAAGGTTCTTGAAAGATAGTATTTTTGGCTGAGAGCAATGGCTCACACCTGTAATCCCAGCACTTTGGGAGGCCGAGGTGGGTGGATCACTTGAGGTCAGGATTTCAAGACCAGCCTGGCCAACTTGGTGAAACCACAACTCTATTAAAAATATAAAAATTAGCTGGGCATGGTGGCAGATGCCTGTAATCCCAGCTAATCAGGAGGCTGAGGCAGGAGAATCGCTTGAACCCAGGAGGCGGAGGTTGCAGTGAGCTGAGATCGCACCACTGCATTCCAGCCTGAGCGACAGAGCAAGACTCCATTTTAAAAACAAAAAATAGTATTTTTAAAAATAGTTCACAGGACAATACACTTGTGACCTAACTAATGTGATCTCGCGTGTAGTTTTTATGTATCCTTCGGTATGACAAAATGTAAGTTTCACTCAAGAAATGTGAATGCATTTGAGGCTAGGGTGGGCCCAGCCCCTGCTGGGGGTGTTATATGACCTTCTAAAATCTTAAACAAAATTGAGTTGCAAAACACATCCATCTCCAGAAGTTTTGGTTAAGAGGTTGTGAACATACATATTTATTTATAATACAGAATGAAGATTGGAGGGAAAAGTGCTTTAAAAAATAGCATGTTAAGTATATAAATGAAATTGTTGCTGCTTCTCCGATACAATTTTGATTGGGTGAGCATTATTTGCTTTTATAATAATGCTTTGTTTTGTTTTTTGCATTGCACTGCACTAACATTTCCATTAATACAAACAGAAAAAGAAGATGGAGGACGTGCCCAGCCGTGTGGTCAGCGTGCCGAACCTCGCTTCCTATGCAAAGAACTTTCTGAGTGGCGATCTGAGTTCCAGGATTAATGCCCCTCCAATAACTAAATCACCCAGCTTGGACCCAAGCCCCAGCTGTGGCCGGCCCTACAAACCCAACCAGTCTACAGATGCAAAAACTGCCACAAGGTTGTACGGGATGTTGGGGGCAGAGGCCCTTATTGTATTTCCCTGTAGACAAGAGGGAAATGAGGATTCTTTCTGGCACCTGCTAATTACCCGGCATTTGGGCGATATAGAGAGTAGTAAAACAAGCCCTGCCTTTGAAAAATGGTAATTTAGCCAAAAGGGAAGACTGTAAGAGAAGGGAATTATGTCATTCTTTGGAAGGGGTACTATTCCTGGTACCAAATTCCAGAAGGCCTTTTTCCATGGATGATTAGACAAGGGACACTGAATCACTTAGCTGAAAACTTCAGCATGGGTTATACAAAAGGTGGACTCTATCTGGCCTGGAGGTCTGAATTCAAATTAGTCTTCCTCATTCTCAGGTGTGTGGCCTTGGACAGGTCACTTGACCTCCGGGTCTCCATATCCTTCCCTCTAAATTTAAGATAATACAGCACCTATCTCATCAGACTGATGTGAGACTAAAGGAATTAATTCATAGGATGTGCTTAGCACAGGACTTGGCACAGAAATCTTCAATATAGTTTCAGTATCATTACTAACATTCCTCAAGATTTACTGTATCACCTTGGAATTCTTTTTTGTTTGTTTGAGACAAGAGTCTTGCTGTGTCCCCCAGGCTGCAGTGCAAGTGGTGCGATCTCTGCTCACTGGAAGCTCTGCCTTCCGGGTTCACGCCATTCTCCCGCCTCAGCCTCTGCGGTAGCTGGGACTACAGGTGCCTGCCACCACGCCTGGCTAATTTTTTTGTGTTTTCAGTAGAGACGAGGTTTCACCATGTTAGCCAGGATGGTCTCGATCTCCTGACCTCGTGATCCGCCAGCCTTGGCCTCCCAAAGTGCTGGGATTACAGGCTTGAGCCACCGCGCCCTGCCTTTTTTTTTTTTTTTTTTTTGAGATGGAGTCTTGCTCTGTCACCCAGGCTGGAGTACAGTGGCTGAATCTTGGCTCACTGCAAGCTCCACCTCCCGGTTCACGCCATTCTCCTGCCTCAGCTTCCCGAGTAGCTGGGACTACAGGCGCCCGCCACCTCGCCCAGCTAGTTTTTTTTTGTATTTTTTAGTAGAGACGGGGTTTCACCGTGTTAAGTCAGGATGGTCTCAATCTCCTGACCTTGTGATCCGCCTGTCTCAGCCTCCCAAAGTGCTGGGATTACAGGCTTGAGCCCAACCTATCACGTTGGAATTCTAAAGTCTCTTAATCAGGCTGGGCTCAGTGGCTCACGCCTGTAATCCCAGCACTTTGGGAGGTGGAGGTGGGTGGATCACCTAAGGTCAGGAGTTCGAGACCAGCGTAGGCAACATGGCAAAACCCATCTCTACCAAAAAAATACAAAAATTAGCTGGGTGTGGTGGTGTGTGCCTGTAATTCCAGCTCTTCGGGAGGCTGAGGCACAATGATCGTTTGAATCCAGGAGGCTGGACGTTGCTGTGAGCCGAGATCATGCCACTGTACTCCAGCCTGGGTGACAGAGGGAGACTCTGTCTCAAAAAATAAAAATAAAGTCTCTTAATCTGTAGGTTTGGTTAATCCTGCATAATTATCAGAGCTACAACCACTAAGTCTCAAAGGAACAACAGAGAACCAAACAATGGTGAACCTTCTGTTTTCAAAATGAGGATTAGGTACTCCCTCCCCAGCCCCATCCTTTACAACTTGTTTCCCACTACTAATGTTGGCCGGTCCCATTCAGGTGTTTCTAAAGAGTAAACATGCAGTTACCTTTCCCTGAAAAGATGGTGGGTATTAAGCTGTTTCGTGCATAATTTTCAAAACCATATAAAAAACCTTTTTTTGTTTGTAGGACACCAGATGGTGAAACGGCCCAGCCCAAAGAAGCCCAGCAGAAACAGGGCTCTCCGCACCAGGAATGGTTTACCAAGTACTTTTCTTTCTAAGCTAATCTTTGGGATACATCACAGAGGATACTTGAAAAACATTTCTTTTAAATCATCTGATTGAAGGAATGAACTAAAACCGACCAACCAAATAATATGCTTGTAATATGATTTATATATGAGAGCTAAAACAAATTTTGGCATTAACACTCCATACTGCTCTGCCAGGCACAGTGGCTCACCTCTGTAATCCCAGCACTTTGGGAGGCTGAGGCAGACGTATCGCTTGAATCCAGGAATTTGAGACCAGCCTGGGCAATATGGTGAAACCCCGTCTCTACAAAATATACAAAACTTAGCCAGGCATGGTGGTGTGTGCCTGTGGCCCCAGATACTTGGGGGACTGAGGCGGGAGGATCACTTGAACCTGGGAGGCAGAGGTTGCAGTGAGCCAAGATTGAACTCCTGCACTCCAACCAGCCTGGTGACAGAGGGAGACCCTGTCTCCAAAAAAAAAAATTGTTCCATGGGTCCATGGTGACAGTTCATTACAAATATCTTGACATTAAACAAACCAGTGTTATTAAAAAGCATCTATAGGAAAATGTTATTAGCATTACTAATGACCTGTATGTTGTATTTCTAGTGTCCATAACATCATACTCCATTTTGTAGAATATCAGACTTTGTGATTTCCATGATCTACTTTAAAAGTGGTTGTACTTGTCCTTAGGATGCTAGTCAACTCCACTGGAAAGCTGTTTCTATGTAAAATGATGCAATTCCAAAATGCACATCTAACCTCAATAGGAAGATGAATAAAAGTTAAAATAAACAGGAAAGTCAACTAAAAAGAAAACAAACCAAACCTACCAGAAATGGATGGTAGCATGCTTGGACTGACTATTTTCACTTCCTTGGTCTAAGACAAGCAGCAGATTATAGATGGGATGACACCTACCTCTAAAAGGGCTTTGCAAGGATTAAGCAAGATAACATAAGTTAACATGAATTGGAATTAAGTACCACAAGGTTTTTCTGTAAATAACCAATCCTAGCCCAGTTACAGGTCTCAATGTAATGACTGTAGTGTCAACTTGATCATTTGTGAAGGTCTCGAGACTATCTGTTCTTTGAAGTCAAAGATCTTCTAGACTGTGCACATGGCTCATGCTGTAATCCCAACACTTTGGGAGGTGAGATGGGAGGAGAGCTTCAGGCCAGGAATTTGAGACCAGCCTGGGCAACACAGTGAGACCTCCATCGCTACAAAAAATAATTAGTCCAAAGAAAACAAAAAAATAAAAATAGTAAATAAAAATAGTAATAATTAGCCAGGCACAGTGGTGGGTGCCTGTAGTCCCAGCAACTTGGGAGGCTGAGGTAGGAGGATAGCATGAGCCCAAGAGTTCGAGACCAGCCTGGGCAAGATAGTGAGTGAGACCCCATCTCTACAGATAAAAAAATATTTATATCCTGAACCTCTGGTCTTTGGGTTTGAGCCATTTGCCTCATGGTGTGTTGCTTCTTCATTGCATGAATTCCCAGTGGAATAAAAAGGAACCGGAATGGCTGTTCACGGTGCTGTCTTGCTCTCAGTCCACACTGATTTGTCTCACCTTCTGATGGAGCAAGGTGATTTGACAAGACTCAGTACAACTTTTAGGGAGCAAAATATTTTTTCAGTCTTTGGTGCTGGCCCAGGAGGTGGCCCACAAACCAATGTTAATTCTATGCATTGTCAAATCTTTGCTCTTTAAATAAAACTTTGAACTGGGCAATAAAAATAGTTGACTTGTATTGATTTTCCACAGAAAGGTAAAATGAGATGAAGACAGCGTGGAAATAGAAAGTTCACTTCACATTAACCTCAATCACATCACCTTAAAAAAAAAAGCTGATTATACATTATAACTGTCAAACAAACTTACATATTAAAGGTAAATTTACTGCCTAATCAAAAAGAGGCCCCAATACATTTTTAAATACAAACACTTGTCATCATACATTAACACGCCATATTGTTTTTCATTACCAAATATTTTTTGTGAGTTTCCTGCTTAGAGTGTCTTAGTTCGTTCAGGCTGCTCTAACAAGATATCTTACTTATACTGGATAATTTATAAACAATGGAAATGTGTCACTCACAGTCCTAGAGGTGTGATCCCCGGGCAGGAAGATAATTTTACTAATTAAGACTGTACATCTGTTTTGACTCCTTTCTTGTTGCAGGCGCCTGAAAGATCTTCTTAAATTTCTAAATTCTACCCTGCAATGATTATATCTTTGTTAACAAAATCTTTGCATGCTTCTATAATTTTTTCTTGAGGCCATATGCCTTGAGTATTGAAGTAGGGCATTTAAGGACACAAACTTAAGCTTTTTGTTTGATATTACCAAACTGCCATTCAGCAAGTTTCTAGCAATTTACACCCTTACCTGCAGTAAATGAACCTGCTGTGCCCAACACTATTGACAAAGAAATACAATTTGATAGATAAAACATTCTTTCTGTTTTAGTTTGCATAATGATTCCATCAATCTCTCAAGAGCAGAGTGGTCTAGAGATGACAGTGATGGCACAGAAGTGACAGACAGTGGAGATGAAGAGAAATTATCCAATTCGGGATTAAGTTAGGAGAGAGAAAAAATGGGATATTATGACGTATGGAAGAGGTAACATGTTCCTGTAGCAAAACTGAAAGGAATACTATCTGTTCCACATGAATGCAAACTGTTTTGTAATTGGGGTAGGTAAGAATGGATTCACCTAGTCAATGGCTTGCACACCACATACCTGAGCCCTTAACTGCTCTAACATTGATGTAATATCCAACCCAGCAATTGTGATTGAGACTACTTGGTTAATTTTTCTCCAGGATCCATCTGGATTCTGCAGACGAGGCTGGCAAATTAAATGGAACTATGATAAGGACCGTCTTACTGCATCTGTCAGATTTCCAAGGGTAGCACTGATCTTGACTGTCACCTCACCTCCACCCCCAGGATGCAGTATTGTTTGTTTGTGTGTTTTTGAGATGGAATCTTGCTCTGTCACCCAAGCTGGGGTGCCATGGTGCAATCTCAGCTCACTGCAACCTCCGCCTCCTGGGTTCAAGTGATTCTTCTGCCTCACCCTCCTAAGTAGCTGGGACTACAGGTAACCACCACCACGCTAATTATTGTACTTTTAGTAGAGACGGGGTTTCACCATGTTGGCCAGGCTGGTCACGAACTCCTAACCTCGAAGTGATCCGCCCGCCTCAGCCTCCCCAAGTGCTGGGATTACAGGCGTGAGTCACCGTCTGGCCTCAGTATTGGTTTTGATTATTTCTACCAGCGCCTCCAAGATAATGACAGAGGCCCCAGGCACTCACAGTCACCTCATCAGTTTCTCACTATCCCTCTGCAGGGAACTGACACTCTACTGTCCTTGTTGCAGTACTCCTCTTACCTCCCACAGGTTTGACTCCTCACATTCCCCTCCACAGGGATATTTTCCCAGGGCACCACTAGTGGAATCCTCAGCAACTGGGCCACCCCCTCGTGAGGTGACTGTCCATACCTCACACGCTGCTCCAGATGGGTTTTGCTGTCAGTTGGGCAGTGAGTGAGCCAGTCCCCAAGCCCCATGCTACTGCCTGCTCTCAGACCACATCCAGTCACAATTGTCTCAGTCAGGTCCTCCACCAGGCATGCCCCGAGACACAATGAGAAGCGCAAGACATTCACTGGGGGGTGTGAATGCCTTTAGCCAAAGCCCACCAGAAACGCCTGATTTGAACAAGGTGGGTCTATTCATCACAGAGAACCATGGGCTTCTCAGACAGAGAATGTCACAAAGAACCTCTTTTAGGATTCTGGCCCTGGTTGGGTGATTTCAAGGAAGTAAGGATTCACTCGACTGGATGCTGTCAGAGTGGGGGCGACTGTAGGATTGAGCATCTCAATACCTCTTATTTATAGGAAGGTGGACTAGCGTAGGAATAAAGGTATAATTGCATATATATACATACATATATAGCAACTGTCACTCATTTTAACCAGGAGAAGGATGTTTGGTATTTTGTGAGTGGTAAACTGACCCTGAATTTTCTTTGTATGTGCTTAGACAAAATTATGAACTGGTTTATTTTATCATGGCCTGAGAGCAACTTTAGAGTTGGTATTCAGAGACTGTTTATGTCCTACAGGAGAATGACATGACCGAACAGTGTTGTCAGCTTCTGAATGTCAGGGACAGGTGTTTTCTTCTCTCTTTTTCAGGAGAAACACCTATTTTGAGAAAGGGGAGAGGACATAGAAGACAGGAAGAGCCTATGATGTAGGTCTGACAGGTGGGCCAAGGAACATTGGGGCAAAAGAAGGCAGGACAGCTCCGAAGACGTTGTGGCCGGGCTGATGGAAGCGCCCGAGCAGACTGCTCAGTATTTTTTTTTCATTTTTATTTTTTTGACACAGAGTCTTGCTCTGTCACCCAGACTGGAGTGCAGTGGCTCGATCTCAGCTCACTGCAACATCCACCTCCTGGGTTCAAGCCATTCTCCTGCCTCAGCCTCCTGCGCCCGGCCTCAGACTGCTTATTAGAGGAGTCCTGTGTCGAGCAGAAATGGCCTAGCACCTGGACCTCCACTGTGCTTGGTGACAGCCAGGACCAGCATGGCCTGGGCAGGAACACGGCGGCAGATCCCCAATGCCAGGAGCTTTTGTAACTGAACTCCTTGAAGCTGCTTTCTTGAAGGGAGGACTGAGCAGCACTCCTTCACAACCTCTAGAGGCCCACAACCAAACACTTGGGAATGTTAACAGTTAAGACATTTGGGTAGAGGAGAAAAGAGGAAAGAAGGGAAGATGAATGAAAAAGAATTAAGTTTAAGTAAAGAATATGAAGATGGGCTGGGCGCGGTGGCTCACGCCTGTAATCCCAGCACTTTGGGAGGCCGAGGCGGGCAGAGCACTTGAGGTCAGGAGTTCAAGACCAGCCTGGCCAATGTGGCAAAACCCCGTCTCCATTAAAAATACAAAAATTAAGGCCAGGCACGGTAGCTCACGCTTGTAATCCCAGCCCTTTGGGAGGCAGAGGCGAGTGGATCACGAGGTCAGATCGAGACCATCCTGGCCAACATGGTGAAACCCCATCTCTATTAAAAATACAAAATTATCTGGGTGGGGTGGTGCATGCCTGACGGCTACTTGGGAGGCTGAGGTGGGAGAACTGCTTGAACCCGGGAGGCCGAGGTTGCAGTGAGCTGAGATCGCACCACTGCACTCCAGCCTGGACAGAGTGAGACCCCGTCTCAAAAAAAAAAAATTAGCCCATCTACTTGGGAGGCAGGAGAACTGCTTAAACCTCTGGGAGGCAGCGGTTCTTCTGGGGGGAATGTCAAATGGCTGAAAAGGTCACCCACCAGCTTTGATGTTGGGTGGCAGGAATGTCCTGCAGGAGGCAGTGCTGCCAGCTGCTGTTTGTAGAACACACAGGCTACCTGATGGCTGGGTTGGCCTTTCCCCAGCACTTGCCTGTGGCACCCCGTTGTGCCACTGCACTACAGCTTGGGTGACAGAGCAAGACTCTGTCTCAAAAAAAAAGGCTGTCCTGAAGATGTAGATAGGTTTATCTGTGGAGAGTGACAGCCCACAGGCAATCTGCATCTTGGAGCCTGACAAGGAAGCTGGAAGCTAAGTAGTATTCAAGAAAAAAGGCCCTCCTGGTGGAACTTTCTACCTTTCAAAGAGCTACCACACCCAAGACAACCTTGGCGTCTTAAGAACACCCTGGAACCACAGGTGGGTGGGCTGTTATAACACACTGACCAGGGAAGAGAGGCATGAAAACTCACTTCAAATCCTGCTTCTGTCAAGGGTTAAAAAGACTAACCTCTTGACTTTGGGCAAATCACTTAACCCTCCTAAATCCCATACTCTTCCTCCATAACCCTCCTCTTCCCGGAACAACAGAAATCACTAACACCTGAAGAATACTTGCTACGTTCCAGCACCCTTGCTACTGACTTCCCATTCAACATCTCCTTTTTCTTTTTTGAGATGGAGTTTCAGTCTTGTAGCCCAGGCTGGAGTGCAATGGCACAATCTCAGCTCACCACAACCTCTGCCTCCCGGGTTCAAGAGATTCTCCTGCCTCAGCCTCCCAAAGTGCAGGGATTACAGGCGTGAGCCACCGCGCCCGGCCTCAACATCTCCTTTAATCTGCAAAAATAATCCTGGAGGATAGGTCCTAGTCTTATCCCTATTTTACAGACTTTTTTATCCATCTGTGAAAATGGGAACAACAATATTGATTCTGTTATAAGCCTTCTAGAAGACTGAATAGGATCATTTACAGAATATGTGTGGCACAGATGTTTGTTTGAAAGTCGAAAGCCTGAAGCCTATGGACGGACCTTAGATCAAGCAACAAGCCAGGCCAGAACCCACCCGTGGACAATCAGAGCGGGAGTCTCTTCCAAGACATAATACTCCTCCACTCCTTTCTAGTCACTCTAGTCCCTTGGAGTCAAATCCACTGGCAACAACCTTCCTTAATGGAAAATGTTTCCCCTCCCAAAACGTAAAACAAAAATGAAACACGCAAACAAAACTCAAAACAGAAAGAGACAATCAGAGCAAGCTTTAGCACCTCTTAGCTCACCTATGCCCCCACTGTCATGCTACTGAAAACAGTGTCTGCCCCATTAAACAGATTCATTACTGCAGAATGTAATGAATGTTAGCGTATCACTGCTCCCACTATATCCTCCTCTGTCAAAAAAAAAGTAAACAAACACCACGTAAAATATAAACACACCCCAAATAGAAGTCAGCATCAACCTAAGGATCCTAGTGTAAGATTACTACACTAACCCAGGAAAATTCCATCCTCTTCCCACCTATTTACAAAAATATCCTCATTGAGAGCTCTGGAAACATTACAAATATTGTATTAGATTCCTCTTCTTGAGGTAGTTCAAAGTCTTAAAACACAGCAAATTTACATACTTTTCTATACACCACTGAGGGGTAATTATCATAAGACCTACAACCAAAATCCCCATCTCCTGATTCTCAGGCTACTATACTCTTCTCCTTCAGATCAAACTACAGGAAACACACATACAAAGATGAAAAGTCATACAAAAATTTAAAAACAAAGCCACCATAGAAAATAATCTGTATCATCACACTCACAGTCTAAACTTTGCTAAAGACAAAAAAAAAAAAAATTGGTTTATCCAAGCTACAGACATGTTATGAAGTACTCAAGAAATTAACAGCTTATAAAAATAGTGGAAAAATTTTCAATGCAAGCATAAAACTAAAATGAACTCATTATCTGGCAAAGAGTTCTTCCAAAATGTCAAGTCCCCAGGAAGGGATATGTGGCCAACCTCACGCACCAGCCCACTCATAGGCCGAATGCCTCTGCCCTTTGCTCACGTTGGCTTCAGAGGTGCAGGGATGTTGGCAGACGCCTGCTCCAGGTAGGCCAAGGAGCCCTGAGGGATGTCGGCGGGCTTTTTGTGCTGCACGTTGATTTCCTCCAGCACCTGCTGCCAATGCCTCAGCTTTGTCAAGTGCTTCTGGACTAGTGCGTCTTTCCGCTGTAATTCATTCCTTAGCTCCGACACATCCTGCCGATGAAAGCGATGGAGTAAGTCAGAGCAAACTCAAGAAAAACACACACGGTTCTGGTTGGTTAAAAGGCTAACAATTCAAAACAAAGAGAATCCATTAAACCATATTAAGCCCACTACTCTGCTTGGCTCCATTATTTAATTAACCCAAATGATAGATTCTGACATAAGTTTATATGGGTTTTCTTTTTTTTTTTTTGAGACGAAGTCTTGCTCTGTCACCCAGGTTAGAGTGCAGTGGTGCAATCTCGGCTCACTGCAGACTCCACCTCCCGGGTTCAAGTGATTCTCCTGCCTCAACCTCCTGAGTAGCTGGGATCATAGGCACACGCCACCACACCCGGCTAAATTTTGTATTTTTAGTAGAGATGGGGTTTTGCCATGTTGGCCAAGCTAATCTCGAACTCCTGACCTCAAGTAATCCACCTGCCTCAGCCTCCCAAAGTGCTAAAGTGCTGGGATTACAGGCGTGAGCTACCACGCCCGGCCTATGTTTATTTTTCTTATAGAAAGTAATATGCAAGTTACAAAATTGAAAAGGGCAGCCAAAAAGAAATCAGATTGATATGGTTTGGCTATGTCCCCACTCAATCTCATCTTGAATTGTAACTCCTACAGTTCCCAAGTGTTGTGGGAGGAACCTGGTGGGAGGTAACTGAATCATGGAGGCAGGTCTTTCCCATCCATGCTGTTCTCCTGGTAGTGAATAAATCTCACGAGATCTGATGGTTTTAAAAATAGGAGTTTCCCTGTACAAGTTCTTATTTACCGCCACGTGAGATGTGTCTTTCACCTTCTGCCATGATTGTGAGGCCTCCCCAGCCACGTGGAACTGTAAGTCCATTAAACCTTCTTCTTTTGTGAATTGCCCAGTCTCAGATATGTCTTTATCAGCAGTGTGAAAACAGACTAATACGCAGACTCTATCCCATCCTGGTCCCCAGCCACCCAGTACCTCTCTCCAAAGGTTACTGCTGAGAACCTAAAACACTGAAAATCTGAAACATTTGTTAACAACTGTTTACAAAAAACTCCACACCACTATTCTATCACTTCAGAGTATGAACTGTTAAAATTACATTTTCAAGAGCTTTTTATGAACAACAGCGTTACATCCTTTACTAAAGACCCAGTCTTGGACATATCTGCATTGTTATTCAAGTATTCACACCAGGAAATGATCTGACATGATAAACTGTAAGAATATCTATCCCCAACAGCCGGTATCATGAAAGAAAAGAGACTTTTTGATTAATTGGGACTAGTTACTTCAAAAATTGCCCCCAACCAGTAATCTCAATTCAGTGTTTCTCACTGAGGGCATCGCTGGCTTTTTGGGCAGGACGATTCTTCACTCTTCCACATGGCATGGAGCAGATCCTAGCCCAACCCATTCAATGCCATTAAAGCTTCCCAAGTCATCGTGGCAACCCCAACACACTTCCAAATGTCCTAGCTTAGAACAACTGCGATCAACGAAATCCTGAGTTTCCAGGAGACTGGGTCGAACACTACTTTCTGATTTCTTGGATTCCTGTGTGCAAGGCACTGGCTAAGGCAACTGGGGACACAGATCTCAGTTTTTGTCAAAACAAGCCTATATATGTTATGGCTTTTTATCCTTTTTTCACATGGCAGAATCTTTTAAGAAAAATCTTTCCTGAAGGCTAATGTATGACACAAGTCACATCAGAGCTGTTCTGTCTGACACTCTGCTTTTGGACCCCACTCCTTGGCTCTACTTCTTGTTCAGGTTGTCCCAAACATGGATGACTAGCCACGTTTCACACTGACCTATAAAGCCTGAATGAAACTCACGGGAAACGGGTACATCTCATTTAAAGCATAAAAGGATTCCTGGCACCACTTAGTTATTCCTATAGAGCTAAGGTGAAAACTGAGTCCATACCTCTTTGATAACTTGCTCTGGTTTCTGGACAGATAACTGCAATCTTTTTTGTAAGAAAAAACACTCTGTCTGTCTTGCAATATCCAGAAACTTCTGGATACACTGATCAACACCTTAAAAAAAAAAAGGACCAAAATTATTAAAATAAGAACAACAACAGACTCATGTATCTCCCTCATAAATGAATAATCAGAAGGTAAAAACAGAGCTTTCTCATAGACAACTCAGGGATTTTAATCTTGGCCACAGCAGTAGTAATAACCCCCAACTTCTCATGTGTTAACCAACATTAAAGAGCAGATAATTTGTGCTTTTCTCAGGTTAAAAAAAAAGAGAGCCCTTAATACAGTATAAAAGCCATGAGATCTTTAAAAAGACAATGCAGCTGGGCATGGTGGCTCAAGCCTGTAATCCCAGCACTCTGGGAGGCCAAGGTGGGCAGATCATGAGGTCAGGAGATCGAGACCATCCTGGCCAACATGGTGAAACCCCATCTCTACTAAAAATACAAAAATTAGCTGGGCGTGGTGGCACATGCCTGTAATTCCAGCTACTCAAGAGGCTGAGGCAGTAGAATCCCTTGAACCAGGGAGTCTGAGGTTGCAGTGAACCGAGATCGTGCCACTGCACTCCAGACTGGTGACAGAGTGAGTCTCAAAAAAAAAGACAACGCAGAGGCTGAGCGTGGTGGCTCATCCTGTAATCCCAACACTTTGGGAGGCTGAGGCAGGAAGACTGCTTGAGCCTAGGAGTTTGAGACCAGCCTGGGCAATACAGCAAGATCCCATCTCCACAAAAAAAATAAAAAAACAAATGTGGTAGCTCACACTGTGGTCCCAGCTACTAGGGGGCTGAAATGGGAGGACTGCTTCAGCCCAGGAGGCAGAGGTTGCAGTGAGCAGAGATCATGCCACTGCATTCCTTAAAAGCGTGAGAGAGCAAGACCTCTGTCTCCAAAAAAAAAAAAAGAGAGAGAAAGACAATGCAGAGATCCAGCAATTAGCATCATAATTTCCAGTTAAAATGGCACATATAAGGCTGGGTGCAGTGGCTCACGCCTGTAATCCCAACACTTCGGGAGGCTGAGGTGGGTGGATCACCAGAAGTCAGGAGTTCGAGACCAGCCTGGCCAACATGGTGAGAACCCCGTCTCTACTAAAAATACAAAATTAGCTGAGTATGGTGGTGCATGCCTGTAGTCCCAGCTACCTGGGAGGCTGAGACAGGAGAACTGCCTGAACCCGTGAGGTGGTGGTTGCAATGAGCACTCCAGCCTGGGCAACAAAAGTGAAACTCCATCTCGGAAAAAAAAAAAAGAAAAAGAAACATGTAAAATATAGTACGAAGAAATCAGAAGCTCTGGTTACCTTTAGGGACAGAACTCGGGGAATAAAAAGAAGCACAGGGGACTTTTCTCTGTAAGACCTATTCCAAAAATAATAAAATGTTTTTAAAAAGCAGTACACACCATTGGTCTTCTTCTTTACCTAGTACCAGTATGAAAAGTTCATTATAAATGATTCATTATGGGTGATATAAGATGTCAATTAATAAACTGAACCAAGAGTCAGCAGCTCATAGAGATTATGTGCACACATTTCAGTCCCTGAAATATTCTCTTAGGATAAAAGCAGGACTGAAACACATGAAGTATAAAATTAGCAACTAGGAAATCTTGCTGAAGCCAAGAACATTGTGTACACAGAGGGAATGCTTACCAGTTCGAATTTCTTCCTGATCAGTGCCATTGACATAGTCCTGACTCACCAGAGACGCAAAGCAAGCCTGTGTAATAAAAACGTAGGAAAGAAAAAAATGTCATTCACACATCAAAAATTTTACTCCAGAGGAAGAAATAACTTCTCCTGAAGTCATGTGATAAAGTGGCAGCATCTGTTTGCACGAGATGGCAAGACATCATGCCAATGGAAACATTTGGTAAACTCAGTTTACCAATTAATTAGGCCCATGGAAGAAGCGCCAGGCAAATGAGCTGGCACCACATTTGGTCTCTGTCCTACCACATGCCCCTTCCCCGTATCTTATTCCACACCAGGCCCAGAAACTCTTCCAGCCCCACTGTGGCCTCTTGCTGGTGATTACACAACTCACATCACCACCCATTCAGGACTCAGGCCAATCTTCTCCCCCTCAGAGAGACTAGCCAGTCTACCCTTTCTAAACTGTGCCCCTCCTGCTCACGCTCCACACCCAAGCACAGTTTTATAGTTTTTCACATAATTAAGTGACATCATATCCATTATTTTCATCCATTATTATCTTTCTCCTACTAGTAGGTGGGAATTTTGTCTGTCTTGTTCACCATTGTCCTCCTAGTGCCTGGAACACTGCCTTGGCACAAGGGAAATGTTTAACAACACATATTACTGACTGACTGGACGGCCTAAAAGGACAAGGTTGGTGTCACATGGATAATCAAGCCCCAGAGAGAGTTATCTCTAAAAGGCACCTATACAGATGCAAATGTGAATCAGCCAAGGGGTTCTGCGCACAAGCAACTCTAAAGAAATGTACCAAAGCAGGCCCACTGCAGGAAGTGGGCAGGGAGATTGGGGAGGCACAGAAAGAGAACAGCATGGCAGCTGGAAGAGCAGGAGTTAGAAAGGAAGCCTCAAATACAGGAAAGCAGAGCTCTGTCAGCAATCAGCAAACTACACTTGGTGTGAGGCAGACAGATCTGAGCTCAAATTTAGAACATTATCTACACGTGAAGGCCCTTTGAGAAGCAAAACTTCTGCCTGCCTGCAGCTCCCGCGCTTGATTTACAGAGAAAGTAAATCAGCAACACAGATTGCCCATTCTCGGGATTACTTTGAAAGTTGACTCCTGGCCGGGCACGGTGGCTCACGCCTGTAATCTCAACACTCTGAAAGGCCGATATGGGCGGATCACGAGGTCAGGAGATCAAGACCATCCTAGCTAACATGGTGAAACCCCTTCTCTAATAAAAATACAAAAAATTAGCTAGGCATGGTGGCACGTGCCTGTAGTCCCACCTACTCGGGAGGCTGAGGCAGGAGAATCGCTTGAACCTGGGAGGCGCAGGTTGCAGTGAGCCAAGATCGCACCACTGCACTCCAGCCTGGGTGACAGGGTGAGAATCTGTCTCAAAAAAAAAAAAAAAAGGGGCCGGGCATGGTGGCTCACGCCTATAATCCCAGCACTTTGGGAGGCTGAGGCGGGAGGATCACAAGGTCAGGAGCCCGAGACCATCCTGGCTAACACAGTGAAACCCTGTATCTACTAAAAATACAAAAAATTAGCCAGGTGTGGTGGCGGGCACCTGTAATCCCAGCTACTCGGAAGGCTGAAGCAGGAGAATGGCGAGAACCTGGGAGGCAGAGTCTGCAGTGAGCCAAGATCACCGCACTCCAGCCTGGGCAACAGAGAGAGACTCCGTCTCAAAAAAAAAAAAAAAAAAAAAAAAAACGAAAGTTGACTCCTGTTGGGTTTGGGATGTGGGTAGGATGTACCTCCTTTGTGAGACCTATGGCTACTGGAAAATGTCACATCAAGAGGCCAACCAGTCACAAACTGGCCAAAAAAGCTGGGCCAGCTCCCCAAAGCCAGGAGGCCTACCAGATAGGGTGGCAGGAAATCTGATCTCAAGAATTTTACTGCCCCCCACCCGCTTAAGAAAAAAATTTGGGGTCAGACATGGTGGCTCACGCCTGTAATCCCAACACTTTTGGAGGCCAAGATGGGTGGATGGCTTCAGCCCAGGAGTTCAAGACCAGCATGGGCAATGTGGTGAAACTCTCTACAAAAACAAAAATTAGCCAGGCGTAGTGGTGCGCACCTGCAGTCCCAGCCACTTGGAAGGCTGAAGCAAGAGGACCACTTGAGCCCAGGAAGTGGAGGCTGCAGTGACCCAAGATCGTGCCACTGCACTCTGGCCTGGGTGACACAGTGAGCCTCTGTCTCAAAGAAAAAAAAAGAAAAAAACAGATACACAGGCCTTTATAGACAGTTGGACAGCTGTATTAAGAAGAGAACAGCCTTTTTTTTTTTTTTTTTTTTTGAGGCGGAGTCTCGCTCTGTTGCCCAGGCTAGAGTGCAGTGGCACGATCTTGGCTCACTGCAACCTCTGCCTCCCGGGTTTCAGTGATTCTCCTGCCTCAGCCTCCCAAGTAGCTGGGATTAAGGCGTATGCCACCACAGACCACTAATTTTTGTATTTTTTAGTTAGAGATGGGGTTTCGCCATGTTGCCCAGGATGGTCTCGAACTCCTGACCTCAAGTGATCAGTTACCTTGGCCTCCCAAAGTGCTGGGATTACAGGCGTAAGCCACTGCATCTACCTAGAAAGAGAATAGCTTTTTAAAAGCATGGCTAAAACAGAGCCTTTGCCTGGAAAGTAAGTGCCAGTCCTCATTTCCACAAACCCAATAGCTGACTTTGAGCAAGTAACTTGTCCTCACTGAGCCTCAGTTTCTCTATCCATGAATGGAGGAAATGGAACTAGATGGTCTCCAACGTTCCCTCCAAAATCAAGAGTGCATGAGCTCAATAAATTCCTTCCATCAAAGAGCATGTACTGAGCAGCTAGAATGAGCAGACAGAAACCTCAAGGGGTGGCACCCCAATAGGAATGAGAAGCAGGTAAGCAGGCGCTGCCATGTGCCACTGGAGGCTGTGAAAATTGAGGTCCACACAGAACACAAGGGAGGAAACAGGAAAAGTTCCAAAGAAAATGTGGCCTTTGAATTGAATCTTGAGACAAGACTAGACCGATCGTGATCACCCAGCAGCAGAGAGAGGATCCAGCTCGCACCTCTCCCACTCTCCTTCGCCTGGCTAAATCAAAATGCTTCTTTGGCTTTCATGCTCTCTGGGAAGCCTTCCTTGATGTACACACCTATATGTGCTCCCACAGTACCCTAGATTTCTTCTATCAGAGCAGTGATCTATCCTACAGCAAGGCAACTGCCTGCCGTTTATCACAAGCTTCCTGAAGGTAGGGACTGGTTTTCTCTGTATTCTCCGTATGGATAATCAAGTCCCAGAGGGAGTTCTCTCTCAAGGGCACCTACAGACACATTTGTGAATCAGGCAAGGAGTTCTGTGCACAGGCAACTACACTACAGGCTCCTTCAATGTCTGACAAATGTTCATCTAGCACTTGCTATCTACTACCACTGTATTAGCCCTACAGGATACACAATGTGAGGGGTGGGGGTACAAAACAGGCAGTCTCTGACTTCATGCAGCCTGGTTTAATGGTAAGTATTAAAAAGGCCAGAGAAGGGTCCACTAAGGAAGTGACGCAATGAGCTGAGGAGGGGCCTGGAAGCCCAAAAAGAAAACAAATGGTACACATGGGAAAGTCTTGTGTGGCTGGAGTAAGAAAATGAGTCTTGGCCAGGCACGGTGACTCAAGCCTGTAATCCCAGCACTTTGGGAGGCCGAGACGGGCGGATCACGAGGTCAGGAGATCGAGACCATCCTGGCTAAAACAGTGAAACCCCGTCTCTACTAAAAATACAAAAAATGAGCCGGGCAAGGTGGCAGGCGCCTGTAGTCCCAGATACTTGGGAGGCTGAGGCAGGAAAATGCCGTGAACCCGGGAGGCGGAGCTTGCAGTGAGCTGAGATCCGGCCACTGCACTCCAGCCTGGGCAACAGAGCGAGACTCCGTCTCGAAAAAAAAAAAGAAAAAAGAAAATGAGTCTGAAGGAAAGAACTCAACATGCAAAGCCTGGGAGACCACACTAAACATCTTGATCTTATCTCAAGAGCAACAAGCAGCTACTATAAGTTTTTAAGCAGCAGGGTGCTGGGAGTCAACTTTGGCTAAGATTTGTACAGGGCCAGTCTTTCAACAAGTGCCCAGGACAGAGAGCCAGCTCCCCTCAAGAACAATGCTAGATGCTGCTCTAAAGCTCACCAGTCCCTTCCTTTACCACTTACCATCACCTCAAAGGCGTCTCCTCCTCCTCCTCTCCCTCCTCCTAAACGGTCTCAGTCCTTTAAATCATTTATTTCTGGCTAGGCACGGTGGCTCATGCCTGTAATCCCAGCACTTCGTGAGGCAGAGGAGGGTGGATCATGAGGTCAGGAGTTCAAGGCCAGCCTGGCTAAGATGGTGAAAACCCGTCTCTACCAAAAATAAAAAAAATTAGCCGGGCATGTGGCGGGCGCCTGTAATCCCAGCAACTCAGAAGGCTGAGGCAGGACAATCGCTTGAACCCGGGAAGCAGAGGTTGCAGTGAGCCGAAACTCTGCCACTGCACTGCAGCCTGAGGGAGAGAGTGAGACTCCATCTCAAATCATTTATTTCTAAATCTTTGTACATCCGTGTGGTAAAAGCATTTTGTCCATGCAGTCTGAATAATATAATCGCTTACAAATTATATATTTATAATTATAAATGTACCACTGTGCTATTAGATACAATATTAAAAGTCACAAAATTGGGATTTTTATTTAATTTAATTTTATTTTTTTGAGACGGAGTCTAGCTCTGTCACCCAGGCTGGAGTGCAATGGCGTGATCTCGGCTCACTGCAACCTCCGCCTCCCGAGTTCAAGCGATTCTCCTGCCTCACTCTCTTTCGTATCTGGGATCACAGGCGCACGCCACCACGCCTGGCTAATTTTTGTATTTTTAGTAGAGTCGGGGTTTCACCATGTTTGTCAGGCTGGTCTCGAACTCCTGACCTCGTGATAAGCCCGCCTCGGCCTCCCAAACTGCTGGGATTACAGGCGTGAGCCACCGCGCTGGGCAAAACTGGGATTTAAATGTGGAAAAGTTAACTCCAATTTGAAGTTATATTACTTTATTACTAGACAGGAATAGCTCATCTTCCATTTTAAAGACCACTGGAAATCACCAGAGCACTTATTTTCACCTCTCTATCTTCCCTCAATACACAGTTCACCTTTCTCGCTACAAGGTAAACTCCTTGGGCAGAACTGAGATTGGGTCATCTGTGGCTCCCTCCCTCCCTAACCTCCACCATTCCTCTTTCCTCGGCCCCTAGTACCAAGCTGCGCCTGGTAATTTAAGGAAATCAATTTCCCCTCATAAGAGTCTCTTTAGGATCGTTTAAGGGTGAAGCCCAGCGGAAAGGATACAGGACACAGTAGTGAAACTTTGAGCTCCGAAAAGGCTTAATGAACATGCAGGGATGCAAGAAACGGTGCTCAGGGATGAGACCGACGACCGGTTGGGATGGCAGCAGCCGGCTGGGAATCTGGAAGGGTTCCAAGTTTGGGGTTTAGGCAAACTTCGGGTCCACATTTCCAGAAATCTCGAGTTTACGCGCCCCCGCCAGCAGACCTGAATTGAATACGGGCCACGGGGAAGCCTAAAGCAATGACTTACGTTCTTTAAGCCTCAGTTTCCCTATCTGTAAATTAGTTGCTCAGATCCCTGGAGTAGATACGCGTACGCGCAGTTCACGTTTCAGAAAAAAGGAAAGGCTGGGGACAAAGACGCCCATGTCTTATATTACCTCGAAAGATGACTCCAACTCGTCCACCAAAGTACTGTTGGAAGGTCTAGGAGCGCCTGGAGCTGCCTGAAGAAGCGAAGCTTGGCCCGGAAGGCCCGGTGGGGCCTGAGGGGGCCCGGGTGGCTGCCCAGAAAACATACCCCCTAACGGAGCCGCCATGTCTGGAATGGCGCAAGAGAGGTCCACTGCGCCTGCGCGGAAGCCGCCTCAGAAGGTCAGGTGTCTGGTGTGCGATGCGTGGTCACGTGACAGGACCGCGCTGTGGAAGGATTCTGTTGCGCCTCCGGAGGGAGGATTTTTGATTCTTCTGTCTTCTCGTCTATCGCAAAACAGAGTTTACATGTATTTTCCTTTTTTCTTAGCTTAAGAATTGAAGACTGTGGCTGGATTAGACCTGGTTGTATGGAAAGGGGAATGAATAACTACAGTGGAGCGAGTCCTCCCGCGAGAGTCGAGATACTACTATGCTAGTCCCGACTCTGCCCCAAATGCCTGGAGAGACTTTGGCTAAGTCACTTTTTCTTTCCGCGGGCTGTTTACCGTTGGTAAAAGGAGAGGGTCACCCACTCTCTCCACAAACATTTGTTGAGTCATTGATTATAGCGGGAACAAGACAGGCAAAGTTCTTCCTGAATTCTGGTTGGTGATGGATAATGGAAACAACTTTGTTGAGGTTCCCAACGTGGCCGGCACTGTTCTCTTTAGATGTTTATGGTTACATCAAAGAGAAAGTCACTGTGCTAATCTTTTTTTTTTCTTTCTTTTTTCTCAGGGTCTCACTCTGTTGCCCAGGCCGGAGTGCAGTGTCATGATCAGGGCTCGACCTCCCGGGCTCAAGCAGTCCCCCCACTTCAGCCACCCAAGTAGCTAGGACCACAGGTGCGTGCCGTCGCGCCAGGCTTTTTTTTTTTTTTTTTTTTTTTTTTTTTTTTAGTTGAGTCAGGGGTTTTACCATGTTATCCAGGTTGGTCTCCAACTCCTGAGCTCAAGTGATTCTCCCGCCGCGGCCTCCCAAAGTGACTAAATCACCTACCCCCCTCCTCCTCTATCATACACATGCCAACTAGAAAATAAGTTCTATACATACATCAGAGCCTGCCCGTCTTATTCACCTGTATCCCCAGAATCTAGAATGGTGCCTGGCATAGATAGACATAATAAATACGTGATGACTGAAAGAACCAGAAGAGACTGCCAGGAGGAAACAAGTCCAGCAGTTTTCAGACAGTTTTGGTCTCAAGACCCCTTTACACTCCTAAAAATTATTGAGGATCCCAAAGTTTTTGTTTATGTGAGTTAAGTCTGCTAATATTTATCTGATAAGTTAAAACTGAGACTTTTAAAAATCAATTCATTAAAAAATAATAAATTCATTACATATTAACAGAAATAATCTTTATTAAAACTAATACTCTTTTTTAAAATAAGGAATAAATTAGTAAAAATAATGGCATTTTACTTTTTAGCAAGTCTGTCTATATATATATATATATATATATATTTTTTTTTTTTTTTTTTTTTTTTTAGACAGTGTCTTACTCTGTCACCCAGGCTGCAGTGCAGTTTCACAATTACAGCTCACTGTAACTTCCGCGTCCCAGGCTCCAGCAATTCTCCCAGCCAGCCTCCCAAGTAGCTGGGACTACAGGCCTGCACCACCACACCTGGCTAATTTTTTGTAGAGATGGGGTCTTGCCATGTTGACCAGGCTGGTCTCGAAGTCCTGGGCTCAAGAAATCCACCTACCTTGGCCTCTCAAAGTGCTGGAATTACAGGAGTGAGCCACTGTGCCCAGCCTTTCAAGTCTCATTAATATCCAGTTTACCTAACCTCAATGTAAATTTCCTGAGAGCATGGTCAGTGGTATTTCTCTTGCAGTCCCCCTGGAGTACTGCACAAAAAAGCACTAACATTTTTTGGATTTTGCTGAAAACCCATCACTTCATTTATAAGATGAGGGAACACTGTTTTAGAAAAATTACCAAGAACAAGATAATGTATGTAGAGGTTTAATACAGTGCCTCGTGTAGACTGAGTTGCTAAGGAGTGACACGATGTAACTCCCTTTTTTTAATTTTTAGAGATAAGGTCTCACTATGTTGTCCAGGCTAATCTTGAGCTCCTGGCCTCAAGTGATCCTCCCACTTTGGCCTCCCAAAATTCTGAGATTACAGGCATGAGCCATTGGGCCTGGCCTGATTTATGTTTTAAAATAATCTTTCTAGTCATACAGATAACAGGAGAACAAGTGGAGAAGGCAGGGAGACCAGTGAGAGTTATCTAGGCATGCAGAGAGGATGGTGACTTGTACCAGGGCAGCTGAGACAGTGGTGGTGAGACTTGGGTCAAATAAACCATGATTTAACAACCAACTGGTTGGGAATAGAATGTTAGTGTGATTTGAAAGTAACTTTTTTGTTTTGAGAGGGAATCATGCCCTATCACCCAGGCTGGTGTTGGAGGGCAGTGGTGCAATCTTGGCTCACTATAACCTCTGCCTCCTGGTTCAAGTGATTTCTCCTGCCTCAGCCTCCCAAGTAGCTGGGACTACAGACACATACCACCACGCCCAGCTAGTTTTTGTATTTTTAGGAGAGACAGGGTTCATGAAGTTCTTGGCAGCTAGATGCACGTTCAGTGACAACTATTAAATTTCATCTCAGTCAGGCACAGTGGCGGCTCACATCTGTAATCCCAGCACTTTGGGAGGCCTATACAGGTGGATCACTTGAGGCCAGGAGTTCGAGACCAGCCTGGGCAACATGGCAAAACCCATCTCTACTAAAAATGCAGAAACTAGCTGGATGTGGTGGTGTGCACCTGTAGTCCCAGCTACCTGGGAAGCTGAGGCATGAGAATCGCTTGAACCCAGGAGGCAGAGGTTGCAGTCAGTTGAGATCACGCTACTGCACTCCAGCCTGGGTGACAGAATGAGACTATCTTAAAAAAAAAAAAAAAATTCATCTCAACCAGATTAGGTAAGCCACATGAAACCAGGGCCTGTGCTATGCTTTTTGTATCCCACACACTAGTAAACACAAGAGTTCCATTGTTCCTTTATCCATAAAAAGCCTTGACAGAAAGCCTTCTATCAAAGCCCGACTGAGGCTCTGTATCACCCAGAATAAATCTGTTTTCAGTTTCCTTCATAAGCCTGTAATTCCAACCCTCTGATTCCATCTTTCCTGATGAAGTGACTTCTGAACATGGATAACCAGGGAAAACTGTGTTTGCTCACTACACTTACCGGGTTTTAATTCTAATACCACAAACATGCATGCTCATTTCCATTCCCTCTATAAACCAGTTTAGATATACAATATTTTTGCACATCAAATTTCTTTAATGTTAAAATTAACAGTAACAAAGAGCTTTTCCTGTCAAACATTTTCGAAGTTAAAAAAAGGGCACACATCCCATTGATGGATTAATTTGATTCATCGGATACAAAAGTAAAAGAGGAGAGCTTTGTTCTAAGTCTGCACCAATGGAATTATGTTGATTGGTTATAGTCTCAGGAGGTGAGCAAACAGTTTTACCCATAGACAGTCTTTTTTTTTTTTTTTTTTAAGAGATGGGGTCTTGGTCTGTTGCCCCAGCCAGAGTACAGTGGCTCATAACTCACTCATAGCTCACTGCAGCCTCAAACTCCTGGGCTCACGCAATCCTCCTGCCCCAGCCTTCTGAGTAGCTGGGACCTATTTATTTATTTAGAGATAAAGTCTCGCTGTTGCCAGGCTAGAGTGCTGTGGCACAATCTTGGCTCACTGCAACCTCTGCCTCCAGCGATTCTCCTGCCTCAGCCTCCCGAGTAGCTGGGATTACAGGTATGCACCACCGCGCCCAGCTAATTTTTGTATTTTTAGTAAAGATGGGGTTTTACCATGTTGGCCAGGATGATCTCAGTCTCCTGACCTTGTGATCCACCCGCCTCAGCCTCCCTAAGTGCTGGGATTACAGGTGTGAGCCACTGCACCCAGCCTTAAAATTATTTTTTTATAGAGACAGGGTCTCACTATGTTGCCCAGGGTAGTCTCAAACTCCTGGGCTCCAAGTTATCCTCCCGCCATGGCCTCCTAAAGTGCTGAGATTACAAGTGTGAACCACGGCATCCGCCTGCCTCCCCACCTGCTTTTTGAAACAGGTTTGTTTTTTTGTTTGAGATGGAGTCTAGCTCTGTCGCCCAAGCTGGAGTGCAGTGGTGTGATCTTGGCTTACTGCAACATCCACCTCCCAGGTTCAAGCAATTCTCTGCCTCAGTCTCCCTAGTAGCTGGGATTACAAGCATGTGCCACCACGCCTGGCTAATTTCTTTTGTATTTTTAGTAGAGATGGGGTTTCACCATATTGGCCAGGCTGGTCTTGAACTCCTGACCTTGTGATCCGCCTGCCTCGGCCTCCCAAAGTGCTGGGATTATAGGTGTGAGCCACCGCGCCTGGCCCAAGACAGGTTATTGCTCTTTCACCCAGGGTGGAGTGCAGTGGCATGATCAGGGCTCACTGCAGCCTTGACCTCCAGGCTCAAGCAATCTTCCCACCTCAGCCTCCAGAGTAGCTGGGCTCAGCTGACAGTCCCTTTTATGATCATTTCTTTTATCAACACGGTGTTGCTGGCTTGAATTGTTTCTTTTTAAAATTTCATAAAATAGAGACAAGGGTCGAACTATGTTGCCCAAACTGGTCTCAAACTCCTGGCCTCAAGCAATCCTACTGCCTTGGCCTCTCGGAATACTGGGATTACAGGCATTAGCCACTGTGCTTGGCCTGTGGTCATGTTTCTTACTTCAGTACTTCAGATAAATTCTACATCCATTCAAGTCACTGAACTGAAAAAGAGCATTGCGGTATACCAGTGCAGCAGCCAGACCACCTGGCTTGAACTTTGAGCTACCAGTTACTTGCTCTGTGACATCAGTGGCATGTTACTAAACCTCTCTTGTGCCTCGTTTCCCTCATCTGTCATATGAGGGTAATAATAGTACCTGTCTCATTGGGTAAGACTCAATAGTTTAATACCTGAAAACACTGAGGACAGTGTCTGGCAGATGGTAAGTCAACGACGGTTAGCTAGTATCATTCTGACCGGTTCATTTCGGAAATCATGTGCCAAGCCACTATTACCCAAACCGATGAGCTCAATCACTGAGTAGTTTTAAGTGATGAGGAACATTGAGAAAATACACAGACCACTGTGTGCCAATTTAATTACACAGTTCATATAACATGGCTACAAAGACGAATGATATTCCAATAATAAGTTAGTGGGTTTGTAGCAATATGTAAGTAAATTTCAGAGCCACACCAGAGGGCACAAAAGTTGGATTTATTGTTTCTGACAAGTGCATAGTAATTTTCAGTTTGCTCATGTTCCTAGCATCACAAATCTGAGGTACAATTTTGCTTATCAATTAAAAACATATACTCTGAAAAGTGATTAGGAAGTTCTAAAAATTTTAATCATTTATAGAGTATCTTAAAAATCCTTGTCAAGTAAGATATTAACTTTACCTTTATAAATCTTTGTGTAAAATGAAAAAAACCTCAAGGCATACAAATTTCATTGTGTTCTACATTTTTAAATACCATCCTCTGTCTCCGTTAAAAGATTTTCATCCATTTATTCAAAAACCTTTTAAGTTCAACTGTCCAATTTAAGACAGACTGAAGACATTTTTGAGTATCTGAACTAAGCATTGTCTTGACTGAAACGAAGTAAGAACTCGATGAGAGTCCTTGTGGGCCTCCCGGTCATGCCTTTCCGGAGATAGGGAACCTCATCTTTGTTGGTCATCACGCCTGCTATGTCTAAATGTGCCCACTTAGGATGAGTCACGAATTCTTTCAGGAATGCTGCAGCTGTACATGCTCCCGCAGATCTGAAGAGAAAGACAAAAAGCACTTTACAACCCCATGTAACTGTGCACTGAGATCCCACATTCTTGTTAAGTACATTCTATAACCAGAGAACAAGAGTCAAGCTTATAGGACCTTTTAAGATGCTAACCCACATATCACTTTCAGAATATTTACTTTCAGATATTGCTTTAAGCAGTAAAGGATACATTCCATATTCCTTTTTGCTATGGTAATGAAGTCCCATATTTTCCATCTCTTTCCCTTACCATTTACTTTAAATTACTGTTAGATTAGAAACATGCAAATTTTGAGACCTGGTTGAAGATATACTTGAAAATTAAAAAGCTTTTTAAAAGACATTAAAAAGCTTTTAAAAAGACATTAAAAAGCTTACAAGCACCACACCGAAAGGATATTAAATAGTTAAACCTTTTATAAGGGGATAAAATTGAAAATAGCTATTTTGGCAATCAAGGATGATTGTATAAATGTACATTTAGCTTATCTTACATACCTATATTTTCCAATGTTGTTAACATCAGCAAGCTGGCAATCTACAACCTGTCTTGTATAATGTTCGAAGAGAGGCATCCTCCAGACACGGTCTCCTGTTTCAATGCTGGCCTAGAGAAGAAACAGGTATGACAGGTGGAAGAGTGGATGAGGCGGTTCTGGGAAATTCATGGCATTAACATGCTCAATACATGAAGGAAGAGTTGTTCTAACCTGTTACTCTAAAACATGAAACTATAAAATAGGATTCAGAATTGTGTCCACTCATTAAAAGATTTATTTTAGAACTATAAAAGAAACCAGGAGGCCAGGCACGGTGGCTCACACCTGTAATCCCAGCACTTTGGGAGGCTGAAGCAGGTGGATCATGAGGTCAAGAGATCGAGACCATCCTGGCCAACATGGTGAAACGCGGTCTCTACTAAAAATACAAAAAATTAGCTGAGCGTGGTGGCGTGCACCTGCAGTCCCAGCTACTTCTGAGGCTGAGGCAGGAGAATCGCTTGAACCCAAGAGGCAGAGGTTGCAGTGAGCCAAGATCGCATCATGGCACTCCAACCTGGCGACAGAGCGAGACTCCGTCTCAAAAATAAATAAATAAACAAACAAATAATAAAAAGAAAGCAGGAAAGCTGTGAAGCAATTTCACAAATCTGTAGGGCATTTTGCTAAAATCATCAAACTATAATTACAGGCTTTGTGGGTTCATTAGGGTGAAAGAGTTCTTACGTGGCAGGTCACTTCAATGTGACAGAAACACATGACTGGACCTGTATCGCTGAAACCCTGAGACACAGTGACCACATTCATTCATTCATCATTTACCCACTCACTCATTCATCGTTTACTGAACTATTGAGCACCATCAGGTATGCTGAAATACTACTATCTGAGTCACCCAAGGGCCTACAGGCTAGTAGGAGAAACAGATACATAAACAGATTATTTAACTCACTGGTAAAAAGTCAAAGACCTAAAAGTGAAAAATCAAGAAACAGCAATATAAGCTGTTATTTTAAGACATAAGTAAATACTAGATGAATCAGCCAAGGGTTGAAAGTGGCTGCCTTCTGGAAAACAGACTGTGGGCTGCTGATTGTTGATTTAGGCACATATAACTGAGATTTTTTTTTAAAGCTTAAATGATTTTTAAAAGTCAAAACAACAATGTTGTGGGTGCCATGAAAGAGAGGGATAACAGTTATGTGGGAGGCCAGAGGAGAGGTTCCTGGCCCGGCCTGGAAGGAGATGATGGGGCTGAGTATTGCAGAGCTGGGAAAACTGGGCTTCACGAATGATGACGTATATGAAGGGGAAGCAGTTTAGGGTGAAAATAAGTTTAGACCTTAAACCACCCTCAAGATTATATTTGGGGACATTTTATGTTTGTCCTCCACTAGCACCGAGTAAGCTCCCATTAATTACTAGTTGAATGAGTCAGCAGCCAGCTGGAGCTGTCCAGCAACCACATGGTACACAGAGGCTGGGGCTCAGGAGAGAGACGGGAGCCATCAGGCACATGTGTTGGCTGGAGCTTCCCTGTGAGGACTGTGTAGAGTAGAAACATCCTATATCCTTGAACTGAACACCAGCCAAAGGGCGGCCAAAGGGAATAGATGAAGAGAAGGACAGGAGAATCACCAGAGAAGGCAGCCCAAGAGGATTGTCACAGAAGCTGAACCAGGTGTCAGGAGGCCAGAGTCACTTGGCCTGTCACAGAGACAGGCTGAGTTAGGCTAACAGTGGCGTGAGCAGTTGAAAACCAATGGCAGTAAGTGGGTGTGTGTGTGTGTGTGTGTGTGTGTGTGTGTGTGTGTGGAAATGGGGGTGACTGCTGGGAAGAGGCTGGCTGTGAAGGGTCATGGAGGGAGGCACAGAGCACAGGAGTCTGAAGACATCCTCATCGCTGCAGGGTGAACTCCCTTACATGACTCACGACACGCAGTCACAAACGCTGCTCCACAAAGCCGTCTTCAAAGCCGTTTCTACCTCAGGGATTCTAAACTATGACCACAGTGTTCGTGAGACATTTTCACAGGACTCTTGAGGCTACCGGAGGGGAGCAGGGGGCATCATCCCCTCCTTTAGAAGCATTTGTGGAAAACCCAATGCCACTGAACTCAATTTATTGCTGCAGTTCATTTTCAATTCAAAGGCAAACCTACAGCATAAAAATCTCTAACACAGGGTTGAAGAAGTCTAGCCTTCTAAGGCTAGGATAATTTATTCACCATCTCTACAATTTAGATATACATATATTATTCCTACCTCGAAGAGTTTGTTCCAAAGCCAGGACGAATTGGTAAAGACCCCAGTGGCACCGGACCCCAAAGCTACATCCATGGCACCTGTAAAACACAAGCCCTCAGGTCAAGTGCAGTCTCTCTAGGCAAAATGGGCTCCTCCACCCCGCAGGCGGAAACCTTAGCACGTAACCTATTCAATGGCTTCCTCATTTTCAAAAATAGATAAGCTTAGAAAATCTTTCCTGTAAATACTTACCATATTGTTATGTTTTTCAAGCCAGAATTCACTTAAATTATTAGGAAATGCACAAAAGGAACCTACTGAATTTGACCAATAATTTCATTGTAGGGATAACTGTTACCTATTTTTGACATTTCCTTCCAGACCTCTAAACCTTTTTTTTGAGAAAGGTCTCACTGTCACCCAGGCTGCAGTGTAGTGGTGTGATCAGAGCTCACTGCATGCAGCCTCAGACTCCTGGGCTCAAGTGATCCTTCTGCCTCAGCCTCCTGAGTAGCTGGAATTACAGGTACATGCCGCCATGCCCAGCTAATTAAAAATTTCTTTTTGGGCAGGGCACAGTGGCTCACACCTCTAATCCCATCATGGGAGGCTCACCTGAGGTCAGGTGTTCAAGACCAGCCTGGCCAACATGGAGAATCCCTGTCTCTACTAAAAATACAAAAATTAGCCGGGCGTGGTAGTGGGCACCTGTAATCCCAGCTACTCGGGAGGCTGAGACATGGAGAATCACTTGAACCCAGGAGGCGGAAGTTGCAGTGAGTTGAGATCACACCATTGCACTCTAGCCTGGGCGACAGAGTGAGACTCTGTCTCAAAAAAAGAAAAAGAAAAAAAAAAAAAAAAAAAAAAAAAGGCCAGGCACAATGCCTCACGCCTGTAATTCCAGCACTTTGGGAGGCTGAGGCGGGCAGGTCACCTGAGGTTGGGAGTTTGAGACCAGCCTGACCAACATGAGAAACCCTGTCTCTACTAAAAATACAAAATTAGCCAGGCATGGGATGCATGCCTGTAATCCCAGCTACTCAGGAGGCTGAGGCAGGAGAATCATTTGAACTGCTTGAACCTGGGAGGCAGAGGTTGTAGTGAGCCGAGATCGCCACCACTGCACTCCAGCCTCTTGAGCAACAAGAGCGAAATTCCATCTCAAAACAAACAAACAAACAAAAAACAACTATTTCTTGTTGTATAGATGGGGTCTCATGTTGCTCAGGCTAGTCTTGAACTCCTGGGCTCAAGCAACCCTCCCATGTCAGCTTCCCAAGGCACTAGGATTACAGGTGTGAACCATCATGCCCAGCCCAACTTCTAAACTTTCATAAGAAACACTTAAGACCATCCTTATGTGTTCAAGCGTGTGTTCCTCCTTTTTTGAGGCAGAGTCTTGCTCTGTCGCCCAGGCTGGAGTGCAGTGGTACGATCTCGGCTCACTGCAACCTCCGCCTCCCGGGTTCATGCCACTCTCCTGCCTCAGCCTCCCGAGTAGCTGGGACTACAGGCACGTGCCACTACGCCTGGCTAATTTTTTTGGTATTTTTAGTAGAGAGGGGGTTTCACCGTGTTAGCCAGGATGGTCTTGATCTCCTGATCAAGATCCTCATGATCTGCCCGCCCTGGCCTCTGAAAGTGCTGGGATTATAGGTGTGAGCCATCATGCCCGCCGTGTTCTTCCTTTTATGCTTTAAAAATTTATTCTATTCCTCTTTGGCTGGGCGCGGTGGCTCATGCCTGTAATCCCAGCATTTTGAGAGGCCGAGATGGGTGGATCACTTGAGGTCAGGAGTTCGAGACCAGCCTGACCAATATGGTGAAACTCCGTCTCTACTAAATATACAAAAATCCGGGTGTGGTGGTGCATGCCTGTAATCCCAGTTACTCGGGCAGCTGAGGCAGGAGAATGGCTTGAACCTGGGAGGCAGAGGTTGCAGTGAGCTGAGATCCGGCCACTGCACTCCAGCCTGGGCAACAGAGCGAGACTCCGTCTCAAAAAAAAAAAAAAGGAAAAATTATTCCTTTTTTATAAACAAATGTTTGAAAGTCTTTTTAATGATTTAAAAATAGTCCACTGGATGGAGGTATCATAACTTACATACTACTGGCATTGAGGAATCTAATTTTTCAGCAATTTTAATCACATCTAAGTATTGCTATAAGACTTTGATATCTATTATCACTGCATTCATATTTGTTTCATCTTTAGTTTTTTTCTAATTAGCATATTTTTAAAAAATCAACTTAAAAATCCAGATTTGCAGATCCTCTTGAGAAGAGACAATCAGGTACAGCCATTAGTGCTGCCTCCTTTAGTTGTGGTATTAGCTCTCCGCAGTCTCCTTTGTTACTTGCCTGGCCCATCTGTAAGCACTGAGTCAAGGAACACGTCTGCTTCCTATGCATATCCTTAGGGCCCAGAAAGCACACTGCCTGGCGTAAAGGAGTTAAGTATTGAAAGGAAAAGCAAACCTTACTATCCTTCAGTACCAGGACAAGCACTGAACCCACCACCATCAGTACCAGGACACGCATATGGAATGTCAGAGGAGACAGCACTGAAACTGGGGGAAATCTACAGTCTTCACAAGGTGGCATTTGCTCCCTGTAATGCAAAGTATGTCCAAGTTGCTCCTTAAATTCTTAACCATGTCTTTACATGAAACTGCTCATTAGCATCTCTCCCAAGGAAAACTGAAACTTGAAGATACTACTAACTAGTCAGCCCTCCGTTATCCATGTGTTCTGCATCTATGGAGTCAACCAAACGCAGACAGTAAATATTCTGAAGCGGGGGAGATGGCTGCATCGGTACTGAACACACAGACTCTTTTTTCTTGTCATTATTCCCTAAACAATACAGTGTAATGAATATTTACATAGCATTTATATTGTATTAGGCAGTATACGTAATCTAGAGATGACTTAAGTATACTGGAGGATGTACATAGGTTATATTTAAATACTACGCCATTTTACATAAGGGATGTGAGCATCGTGGGTTTGGTATCTGAGCGGGGATCCTAGAACCAATTCCCCATGCATACTGAGGGACAATATATACATATCCATTAATACTTTTCAAGTTAGTGGTTTTTTACATAATTATTCACTTGTCCTCAAAATATTTCAATCAACCCCCTAAGAGTCATCTATCGCTTTTAAAATTTGTCACAGAAAAGATGAACAATCCCCTCAAAAAAGAACATGCCATCTTCTCTTAACGTAATAGAAAATGGCAGGCATAAATATTTAAGGTAGTCCAGTTGGGATACGGCTCTAAAGATGATTTCATTATATATTTAAATAGCTTATTTTCTCTAATTCCAGAATTATTACCACCACCCATTTCAGAACTACTAGTAGCAGAGGCATAATTCCCATTTTCCTTTACAAGGCACATTTGGAGCCTTGTGTTGTGATGCTCACTGATGGATGGAAGAAACATCAAAGCCCCAAGGAAAGTGAGGATAGCACCACAGTCATTCCATACTAAATTATGCCCATGCATTATGAAAATGAAGAGAAGCACCATGATTGGATGGCCATCCCCGAATATGTCATTGTTCCTACAATCTGGGGTATGGCCTGCCTTTCAAAGGACACTAACATCTGTTCAGTGTCTATGATGTACTGGGCCATGCACATCAACCTGTATCGTCTCCTTTAATCTTCGCAGGCATCCTTCCTGTGAACGAGGTGTTGTTATACCCCTTTTATGGATGAGACAATTAAAGCCTAGTCCAAAGTCATGTGTTATTAAAAGTGAGAACAAGTTTTAAAATCAGGTCTTCTATTTCTGAAAGACTGTGTACTTCCTCCTATCAAGAGCCTGAGCTTAGAAACTGGTTCTTATTCTCCTCTTGGAACCCTAGCTTCTGGAACTCAGAAGGGGATCTATAGTATTTGGGGACCATCACCCGGTATGGTCTGAAAGCACACCCAGGTCACCCTTGGTTACTTAGGGCTTTTCCCACCTTCTCAACCCCTCAGACTGAGAAAAAAGTGGGGTAGAATGCTGCTATTAAGAATCTAGGAAAAGTATTTCCCAAGTGGTAATTATGAAAGTTATGTTTAAGTTGTAGAACTTGATGTATCTGATGTACCTATCCTCTGTGATTCCTCATTTACAGTAAGGGGGTACCTGCTTCACTGCCACTGCCTCCCCCAACCCTCCACCCTAGAAGCTCTGCTTTTCAGCTTAAAGTGTTTGCTAAACTGAATAGGTAGACCAAAAACCATGGAAACACTATAATACCAGCTTTGAAAAAGAACTCTTAGCAATAGACTTATGGACTATTTTAGACCTACATATAAAAGGGAACATGATTTCTGCCAAAGTAAAGGCTCAACATGACCAGGGCAAGAATAAAACCAAAGGATAAAAAATGATCTAAATTTTCATCTTAAAAGTGGTAGAGTCTGACTTTAAGATTCAGAAATTAGTCATTCCTTTAGGAATCTATTCCCGGCCCTCCAGGGCTGGTGGTGTCACAGCCTGTATTAAAGAGGCTTTCCAAAAATTCCCTCCAGCCTTTACAATTCTTCCAGGTAAATGGAATTGTCCCCAGCTACCAATGCTCAAAAGCGATAAAGAACTTGCCTGGCTAACTGACCAGCAGGTGGCACAGCTGGGAGTTCCACCCGAGCCTGGCCTTAAAGCGCAGGCTTCACACTGTGTCACTTGTTAAATGAGGATCCTGCTACCCTGTAAAATGTTTTTATTTCCTTATAACGTCAAGTATAAAAAGTTCCGGGGGGGTGGGAAAAAAAAAAGCTCTGAAAGCTCAGAGGATATCAGATACATTACAATTAGTTATAAAAAGTAAAAGAGGCCGGGCACGGTGGCTCATGCCTGTAATCCCAGCACTTTGGGAGGCCGAGACGGGCGGATCACGAGGTCAGGAGATTGAGACCATCCTGGCTCACACTGTGAAACCCCGTCTCTACTAAAAATACAAAAAAAAATTAGCCGGGCACAGTGGCGGGCGCCTGTAGTCCCAGCTACTCGGGAGGCTGAGGCAGGAGAATGGCGTGAACCCAGGGGGCGGAGCTTGCAGTGAGTGGAGATCGTGCCACTGCACTCCAGCCTGGGCGACAGAGCGAGACTCTGTCTCAAAAAAAAAAAAAAAAAAAAAAAAAGTAAAAGAAAGCTATTGACTTGGGGATTTATCATTAATCTTTTCAGATCTGTATCAAATGATAATTGTAACAGAAACCATCTCTTAACATCATTTTTTTAAATTAAATTAAATTTTTTTTTTTTTGAGAGGGAGTCTCGCTCTGTCACCAAGCTGGAGTGCAGTGGTGCAATCTTGGCTCAGTGCAACCTCTGCCTCCTGGGTTCAAACGATTCTCCTGCCTCAGCCTCTCGAGTAGCTGGGATTACAGGCACGCGCCACCACACCCAGCTAATTTTTGTATTTTTAGTAAAGACAAGGTTTTACTATGTTGGCCAGGATGGTCTTGACCTCCTGACCTCATGATCTGCCCAACTCGGCCTCCCAAAGTGTTCGGATTACAGGCGTGAGCCACTGCTCCCAGCTCTTAACATCATTTTTAGATGTCACTCTAGATGAGCTCATCTGGCCCACATGTTATTTCTTTGTTTAAAGGTACAGCCCAGGCTGGGCACGGTGGCTCACGCCTGTAATCCCAGCACTTTGGGAGGCCAAGGCGGGCAGATCACCTGAGGTCAGGAATTCAAGACCAGCCTGGCTAACGTGGCAAAACCCCCATCTCTACTAAAATATAAAAATTAGGCCAGGTGCAGTGGCTCATGCCTGTAACCCCAGCACTTTGGGAGGCCGAGGCAGGCAGATCACCTGAGGTCAGGAGTTCTAGACCAGCCTGGCTAACATGGCAAAAACCCTGTATCTACTAAAAATACAAAAATTCACTGGGTATGTTGGCGCGTACCTGTAATCCCAGCTACTTGGAAGGCTGAGGCAGGAAAATCGCTTGAACTCAGGAGGCAGAGATTGCAGTGAGCCAAGATCACGCCACTGCACTCTAGCCTGGACGACAGAGTAAGACTGTCTCAAAAAACAAACAAACAAAAAAGGTACAGCCTGGAATGTTTTAAAACAACAAACCTAATATTCAAAACATTTTACAACTGCAGAACAATTCCTCTGGTGAAAGCTCTTTGAATGCCAATGGACTAAGCCAAATTTTAGCAAAATAACGCCCAAGTATAGTGTGTGAAATCCATGCAACAAACAAGACTTCCTTCAAACAAAATCAAGGCAAGTGCGTGGTCTGACCTGTTAAGGTGGCAGCATTGAGGATGACCTTCGGGTTAAATGTGTGTGCGTAACAGAGCGCATCAGCCAGTATGAGCCTTCCCTCAGCATCAGTGTTATCAACCTGCAGAGGGTCAAAAACAGAAAGGTTAACAGCACGAGTAACGAATATAAAACTAGACACTTGCAAGAGTGTTCGACAGAAAAGTTGGAAAAAGCTACTGTGACGTATGTCATTATCAAAACCATTCATATACTTCAATGAGAATATAGGAACATATCTAATCGGGAGAGCAAATATTATTTAATAATTCCCCAGCACCTTGGGAGGCAGAGGTGGGCAAATAGCTTGAGCCCAGGAGTTTGACACCAGCCTGGGCAAGATGGTGAAACCCCATCTCTAATTAAAAATAAAATAATACTAATAATAATATAGTAATCCCTGTACCAGAGCTGATGACTAAGGTTGATGACTTTGGAAGCCAAAATAAATAGAAAAATGTCTGGCCCACTTTATCCATAACTTTGTAACAAGAAGGGGAAAAATGTAAAGATTTCTGCAAATGGGGTTAAAGAGCTTAAGAAGCTACAGCTACATGGCAGTCTCAATCCTAAAAATGAAAACTCTTGCAACTTCAGTAACACTTCCTAACTATATTCCCTTCTTTTAAATAGAGGTCCAGTCATTATGGGTGGCTTGTACACACACGCATGCATGTGCCACATGGAGGACCTGCTGCCACATCCCCTTGAGTGCAGGGCCCATGATGTAGGACAGCGTTTTCCACCTCAACAGCTAAAATGGATAAACGTCACTCATAGCACAGGTAGATCCAGAAGATAGCCCACAATTTTACTGCTTTGCCGCACTCTGCAGGGCTGGCGGCAAATTCACCGAAACGTGTGTGTACAGCATACCGGAAGTGGGAGGAACAATCCGTCTGGAAAAACATTCTTCAAAATTTCAAAAAGAGATACTTCTGCCTTTGCAAGAAAAGCTACTGAGGGGCCGGGAAAGGTGGCTCACACCTGTAATCCTTGCACTTTGGGAGGCCAAGGTGGGCAGATCGCTTGAGTCTAGGAGTTCGGGACCAGCCTGGGCAACACGGCAAAACCCTGTCTCTACAAAAAATTAGCCAGGCATGGTGGCATGCACGTGTGGTCCCACCTACTCAGAACGCTAAGGTGTGAGGATCACCTGAGCCTGGGGGGGTCAAGGCTGTAGTGAGCCATGATCACGCCACTGTACTACAGCCTGGGTGACACAGCGAGACCCCATTTCAGGAAAGGAAAAGGAAAAAGAAAAGAAAGCCTACTCAGCACTAAAGAAAGCACCCTCCCCTAATATGGTGCTGGGTCTCTGTACCCATCCAAACTATGGTTATGTGGCTACCATGGGATTCCTGAGGAATGCCGGATGGGGAGTGCTGTGTCTCGCATTTACAAACCTGGATGGTCTTCCCGTTCCTGGCTCTAACAACATCCCCTGGCTTGTTGGCCTTGCCGCTGGGCATATTTTCACAAAGAGGGGCCAGACCTATTGGAAAGAATATATGAAAGCACACAATACATGCTGGGTCCAAACATGCCATCCATGGGACAAGAGGCCACCTGTGAGCCATGAGAAGCAAGACACAAAGGCCACCTTAACGCACTGATCAAACATCACCAATGACACAACTGACATGATGTGTCAGCAACAAGATGTACACATCAGCCATGTAGCATTCTTCCCAAAGAAGTCTAACTTGATTCTAATCAAGAAGAAGCAATTCAAATAAATACAAATTGCAGAATATCACGAAACAAGCCTAGACCCTTCAAAACTGCTAATGCCATGGAAGAAAATAGGAATACGGTCTAGACTTAAGAAATCTAGAGGGACATGGCACCAACGGCAACGTGTGGTCCTTGATAGTTTCTGGATTCAAAAGCGAAATATAGGCTGGGCACAGTGGCTCATGCCTGTAATCCCAGCATTTTGAGAGGCCAAGGCAGGCAGATCACTTGAGGTCAGGAGTTCGAGACCAGCCTGACCAACATGGAGAAACCCGGTCTCTACTAAAAATACAAAATTAGCTAGGCATGGTGGTATATGCCTGTAGTCCCAGCTACTCAAGAGGCTGAGGCAGAAGAACTGCTTGAACCCGGGAGGCGGAGGTTACGATTAGCCAAGATTGCACCATTGCACTCCAGCCTGGGCAACAAGAGCAAAACTCTGTCTCAAAAAAACCCAAAAAAACAAACAAAAAAACCCCTAAGTATAAATAAATAAAATGGACATTTTTTTACACAACTGGAAACTTGAATTAGGTTACTGTATTAATCCTTGGAAAAGATAATGGGGTTTTGTCATTACATAGAACGTCCTTTTTCTTAGAGGACATGTCATGATGTCTGCAATTGACTTTTAAATAGTTCAGGAAATAAAAGGACTATGATAGTGAAGGACGGGGGCATGTCTGACAGACCTGGATTCCAGTTCTACCTTCCTTGTGCAATGGACATGACTCTGGGCATTATTATTTAATCTAAGACTCTCTCCTCCTTCCCCGTCTGCTCTGAAATGTATGAGCAATGCTATTACACAAACTCCCAGCACTGTGCCTGGGAGTTTGTATCTTCCACTACTAAGAACTGCCACATAATGAGCACTTTTTCTGTCCTAGGCACTT